>NC_141022.1:18300000-18627500 GCF_052040795.2 Danio rerio
GGTATTAAAATGGACCTCTGAGGTACAAATTTGTACCTTTTGAAAAGTTACCACCCCAGTGACAGATTGCGTACCTTTATTTCTGAGAGTGTATGCAATTTTCTTACCCTATGGATTTGAGTGTGGTCCAGGAAAAATCTGTTTCAAGGGCTATCTAGCGCTTCCTCTTAGCTCTACGCCTTCAATCTAAAGAGAATTGGGACACCCCTACCCCTTCAAATGAATGCAAAAAACAAGACGTAGGGGTAAGAGGAAAGGCTAAGAGGTCGAATTGGTATTGGGCCTAAGTGTTCACCATTAGTGAGTGTGAAATCATTGGAGTTGTAGTCTTCATGTCCCATGAATGTTGGGCAGAAGTCATGTTCATTATAGATGAGCTATTTTTTCAAGAATGGTTGGTTGCTTAATCATTTTGAGCGGGTTGCAACAGAGGGACAGATAAACAGACAGACAGATCGATCTATATCTCAACTGGTTTAGCCATGGGATTCACATTTTCCCTGGTCATTAAGCAAGACCATTTTCCTTTTTCATTGATTCATTTATTTTCCTTCAGCTTGGTCGAAACAACAACTTATCCAGCATATGTTTTACACAGCGGATGCTTAACCCAATACTGTAAACATCCATACACACTCAGTCACACACATACATTACGGCCAATTTAGTTTATTCAGTTCACATACCGCTTGTCCACACCTGTCAACATTGGGATGTGAAAATAAGGTATATGCCCACATCCACATAGCAGCAAATACATTAGCAAACAGTTTATAATGAAATAGAATCAAGCTATCAAATCTCATTAGCCGTTTCTTCACTGTATAACTAACACATTCTGATAAAAGAGCAACAAATAATCTCTTATGTATTTAGATTTTTTTCGTATGATTACATTTAATAACAGGTGACACTTTAAAAATGCACACATCTAACGTTATACTGAAAGCATTCGATCGCTTTCCTAACTGTTTATGCTCATTTAAGATGAAAACTAAGATCGATATCTTAATATTATAATTAAGATAATATCATCATAATAATATTATAATTAAGATAACATCATCTCCAAAATTCTTGAAAAAACTGTTGCTGCTCAACTTCACACCCATCTTTCCTGTAATACCTTATATGAACAATTCCAGTCTGGTTCTCCACTCCATAGCACTGAAACAGCTCTCCTCAAAATTACTAATGACCTCCTCCTAGCAGCTGACTCTGGTTCACTATTCATTCTTCTTCTGCTTGATCTAAGTGCGGCTTTTGACACAATCTTACATAATATTCTTCTGGACAGGCTCGCTTCAATTGGCATTGGTAACACACCACTCAGCTGGTTTCAATCATACCTCTCAGGTCGCACTCAGTTCATTCAATTAAAGTCTTTCACATCGTCATCAGTCCCCGTCAATACAGGTGTGCCCCAGCGTTTACTTTTGGGTCCGCTGCTATTTATTATTTATCATCTATCTTCTTCCACTTAGTTATATTTTCCGCAAACACCAAATTGAATTTCATTGCTACGCAGATGACACCCAGCTCTACCTATCAACCAAACCCAACAAAAAACTCCCACCTTCATCCCTTAGTAATTGCTTTGCAGACATCAAATCCTGGTTCACCACAAACTTCTTGAAATTAAATGACAATAAAACTGAACTTTTACTTAAAGGTACACGATCCACTTTAAATAAATCACATAGTTTTTCCATTTCCACAGTTGATTCTGTCATTACCCCCTCCCCTCAGGTTAAGAGTTTGGGGGTCATCTTCGACAGCACCCTTTCATTCACTTCACATGTTAATAATGTCACCCAGTCCGCCTATTTCCACCTTCAAAATATAAATCGTTTACGTCCTTCCCTCACACCTCATTCAGCTGCCATTCTTGTTCATAGTTTAGTCACATCCCGTTTAGATTACTGTAATTCCCTTCTGTTTGGCCTCCCTAAAAAAACTCTTCATGAATTACAACTGGTACAAAACGCTGCAGCCCGTATTATCACAAAAACCCCCTCTGTTTCTCACATCACACCCATTCTGCAACAGCTTCACTGGCTTACCATCTCTTTTAGAATTAACTATAAAATACTTCTTCTCACCTTTAAAGCCATCCACAATCTCGCTCCTCCATACCTTACTAATCTTGTCCATATCGCCACACCTTCGCGAATACCCAACAATGCAAGTAATATAATGTAATGTAGTGTAATGTAATGAGTATTTATATAGCGCATTTATTGTGTATGGTCATACACCCAAAGCACTTCACAATCATGAGGGCAGTCTCTTCACACCACCACAAGTGTGCAGGATCTACTTGGATGATGCAATGGCAGCCACGGGACAATGGCGCCAGTGAGCTCACCACACACCAGCTATTGTTGTAGTGAAGAGACAGTAATAGAGCCAATTTGGTTGATGGGGATGATTAGGAGGCCATTATGGGTAAGGGCCAATTGAGGGACTTTGGCCAGGACACCAGGGTTATACCATGTGCCATGGGAGTGCTGTGGAAGTGACCACAGAGAGTCAGGACCTCAGTTTAACGCCTCGTTCGAAAAACTGCGCCCACTCACAGTGTAGTGTCCCCTTCACTTTTACTGGGGCATTAGGACTCACACAGATCACAGGTTGAACGCCCCCTGCTGGCCTCTCTAATACCTTAGGGCTGCAGGGTTATATGGTGATAAGTACACAAGACAGCAACATATATAACACTGTTCTTGTGTTTTTTGCCTTTAATTACTACTATTATTTTAGTAAAAGTAGCTGAAAGGTAATACAGAAGAAATGTAACACATTATAGTTCTGAGACAGTATTATTGCAAGGAAACAGATTAGTTTTAAATAACAGTAATGATTAATCTGTAATGTACTAGGAAGTAACTTGCGGAACACTGTTCATGCAGTCTTCATGAACAGATTTCACAGAGTTTAATGGCTTGAAGGTGAGATGTATTTTCCCAGAAAAAAATTAAATAAAATGAATTGATGTTAAGAGGTCAAAAACCATTTTTTAATATAAATATATAAAACTGGGAGACTGAAGAATGTCGGAATTGTAAAATTACAGCATTTAAATCATAAAAAAAAATTTGATCAGAATTTGTTGAAGTTCACAATTTCTTCTATTCAGAAGAAAATAAAATACATTCTTAGAACAGAATAGATAGAACAGTAGGTAAATGGCACATGAGAAAGATCTTTAGCTATTTCTTGAGAATGACTAAAATCCTTCCAGCCGCAACCCATCTCAGGGAAACATCCACACACTACAGACAATGTTTTAGCTTACCCAATTCACCTGTACTGCGTGTCTTTGCACTTTGCCTGGAGTAAACCCACACAGAGAACATGCCAACTCCACACAGAAATGCCAAATGAGCCGAGGATAGAACCAGCGAACGTCTTGCTGTGAGGCGACAGCACTACCTACTGCGCCACTGCTTCACCCACAGAGAATCAGCGTTACAGTATTTAGTTGTACTAGTATCTATTAACTAGTTATGTATAAATATGTAAGAAAATCACATGGAAAATGGTAATAATCTTTATTATAAACTTGATAGTTTGATGAACTACACTTATAATGAGTGAACATGTTAAACTTAAAAGAGCATGTTTGCTCCAAGCACACATGTAATGATAGTTTAGATGACATGGAAAATTTAAATTAGATAGTGATTCCTGAAACTCAACAGTAAATACATCATCAGAATCACCGTACACCTATTTTAATGGATAACAAATTACTTTAGATGTATCCCATTAGATTTTATCTGCCATGTTCCTTTGCAATTTAAAAGTAATTAAACAGGACAATTGCATATCCTGAAGGGTCTGCAATGCTCTTTAGTCATATATGCATTCCTACTTTATGCCTATGTCCATTATAAAACAAGCTGAACTAGTGGTATTCAGTAACAAACACTCACAAAACCATATCAGACAGCCGAAACAGTCTGGACTGCGGTCCCCACAACATTTCAAATATTTATTACAGGCTCATCCTGAGATAAAACGTTACCCAACTGGACTGAAGCGCTGCGATTTGACTGGTTACGCCTGAGCACCCAAGGTCAAGTTTTTGAAAACAGCATGTTATCAGAGCTGGGAAGGGTAAGCAGAGCAAATCTTCTCTGCGAGGTAAAGCCACTAGGGGCCCATTACAGGCTTCAGATTGGAGTGGCTTGTCATGCATTCAGTCTATTTATTCTCCTCAGCCATCTTTTAAATAATGCACATCAGCATCAGGTGAGTCCTAGATGTTTTTTTGGGTCACAATGCAGTAACACCGTGATAATGACTATTGATTTTCTGAGAAGACACCAATCGTGGAATAATTTCTTCAATTCAAACATTTTAGTTAATAGCTTCTTGCTCTGATTAGAAGAAAGTTGTTTTTTCCACCTAGAAACTGTACATGGAAAATGATGTACCATCACAAAAGCACTGTAAAAACTGTAAGGTGATTTAAGATGTTGTTTATTTATTTGGAATAAAATTATTAGCATATTGTAAGTTGGTAAAAATATCCAGAGATATAATGAAGAAGTTATAGTTAATTTTGTAGCATTAAATTTTTTTGTTGTGTCAGATTGCTAAGGTCACGTTATAACAGTAAACAAGGCTTTCTTAAGTTATATCTGTTTTAAAGCATTTGGAAATCTCAGTGGCTTTTCAGGGAGGGGTTGATTAACTCCATTAACCCATGAATCATGCAGGTTTTTTGAGAATACTCTCCCAGTCATGAGCAAACATAACATAAACCTATAACAGTTCTATACACAGGTGGAGCAGGGGTGGAGGAGCGTATCTGAAAATGTTTTGTTCTGTAGATTGCTAATGCAAACAACACTGAGATATTTTAAAGAGCCCTTATTATGCATTATAAAAGGTCATATTTTGGTTTTGGGGGTCTCCAACAACAGACTGATATGCATTCAAGGTCAATTAACACTTTCATTGTCTTATAATGAGCATTTATTTTTACCTAATTATCCCAAAAACTCCCATATGATTTGTTTAGCGATTTATTTATCCCCAAACCCCTCCTTTGCCTAAGGCTAATCTACTGTGATTGGTCCGATGACCAGTCTTTTGTGATTGGCCAACTGGGTTCAGCACGCTTATGAAATACAAAGAGTGCAGAGGATATGTGTGAGCCCAATGCAGGCAAGCATTAAAGCAATGGAGTTAAACGTCAGCATATAACTCTATCTTAACCCTAACTCCAATTAATAGCATTGACACACATTCAATATTAATCCACACATTGGCAAAAGTTGAACTATTTTGAAAACCAACCGCACCACACATGTAAAGAACAGTTGATGGAGGCCAAAACAAAGGCAAACGGCAGAGGATCGCGAGTTTAGAAATGCATTTAAATAGGTAAAGAAAGAAGCAAGTGTCATGTTTGCAGTGTTTGTTGCGCATCATTGCAGCGTAGGTTATTGTATCAAAAATCTGAAAAATGACAGGAACACATTATTAGGTTGGCTATATTGTGGTATTGTTGTGAAAAATACCTTTAAAATAGACAAGTTGACGTGCATAGCTTTGACCTGTTGTGTAAATTAACAAATTAATTTACTCTTTTAGTTAGGCTAATACTATATGTTAAAAAGGAATTAATACATTTAACACACTTGACTATTAACAATATATTAATTATTTGGTGTATAAATCATATAAAATGTTAATTTGTTCCTTATGCAGTTATTAATAAATGGTTTAGTTTTCTATGAGTTATACATTAACTCAGTGTTTCTTAGTTCTGGTCCTCACATCCCACCGATCTGCATATTTTGCATGTCTGTCTTATTTAACCCAGCTGATTTAGATAACCAGCTCAATGCATGAATTGTGTTCTGACTGACACATCCCTACGCAGTGAGCATTCTTCCCTAGCCCCCTTTTCCTTCATTACCCTCTGTCTGAGCACAAGTAACCTTTATTTCACTTTGAAACATTTGTTCACAGATTTACACAACAGATTTGACAACGTCAGTCAGCTTGAAAAAGGAAATGTCAGTTTTTTTTTTTAATTACACTTAAAGGGACAGTTACAGGAGCAGTTACCTACACGGCAAAAATGCTTTTCTTGTTTAGATTTTTTGTCTTGTTTCTAGTCTAAATATCTAAAATTTCTTATATCAAGAAGAAATTTCTTGACAAGCAAAACATATTGTCTTGTTTTGAGAAATAATATACCACTATTAAGTGAGTTTTTCCTTAAAACAAGCAAAATAATCTGCCAATGGGGTAAGCAAAATAATCTTACGTCAAAAGAAAAAACAAGATTATTTTGCTTACCCCATTGGCAGAGTATTTTGCTTGTTTTAAGGAAAAACTCACTTAATATTAGAAAATTCTTATTGATTTAGGAATTTTTAGATATTTGGACTAGAAACAAGACAAAAATCAAAATGAAAATGCACTCACTATTTCCAACCTTACTTGTTTTAAACTTGTTTTATTTTATTCATTTATTTTTTGAACACAAATAAAGCATTTTTATGTTTCTTATATGTTTAGAGAAAAAAAGAGAAAGAAACACAAACAGGTCTAAATTGTAAAGCATGAGTAAATAATAACAGAATTTAAAGCTTTGAGTGAACTATTGACGTACATACGTGTAAAATCATTTGTATTTTACTGGTAGTAGCAAGTTATGTATACATATTAAATAATTAAAAATAACCATGAGGGAACATTATAAATATTTGTATATTGTTGTTATTGTTTTAAAAATAATACCCTGTAACATTCTGGAAAGTTTTTATTGTTGCAAAAAATAACCTGAAACAATGTTCACTTTGATTACTCAGGGCTTCTGGTAGTACCTAGAACAGCACAGTCGAGTAAAGGAGGTTGAGCCTTCTCATTTATGGCTCCTTAACTCTGGAATAGCCTTCCTGATAATGTCCGGGGCTCAGACACACTCTCGCAGTTTAAAACTAAATTAAATCCTACTAGCTGGCCTCCGTTACACTAGTGCATGCAATTATGACTTCAAGGCTGGATTACTGTAATGCTCTGTTTGCTGGCTGCCCAGCATCCTCTATTAATAAACTTCAGCTAGTACAAAATGCAGCTGCCAGAGTTCTTATTAAGTCTAGAAAATATGATCATATCACCCCAATTTTATCCTCCATACACTGGCTGCCTGTTAAGTTTTGTATTAAATTTAAAATATTACTTCTTACCTATAAAGTCTCGCTAAAATTCAACCCGTTCTTTAAGATCTCAAAACTCAGGGCTTCTGGTAGTACCTAGAATAGCAAAGCCGAGTAAAGGAGGTTGAGCTTTCTCATTTATGGCTCCCAAACTCTGGAATAGCCTTCTTGATAATGTCCGAGGCTCAGAGACACTCTCCCAATTCAAAGCTAGATTAAAGACCTATCTTCTTAGTAAAGTGCATCACTTAGTCCATCATGACACATGAATGTGCCCCACACAGGTTTCTGCATCTCGATTATATACACTATGAACAGCAACTACGCTAATTATTCTCTTTATTCTCTATTTCCACCTGGGGATACACATCCTAAGACTCCCAGAGTCTATGCAGGGCCACTGATGCAATCCAAGACCCGCGACGAGATGATCCCAAGGTTTCCATAATCCTGCACCAGGCTGTATCCTGAGCAACTGCTGTGGTGAGCTTGGAGGAGTGGAGAGCATGAGACTGATTCCTGCGACGCTCCAGGGACAGACAAGTCTTCGCTGATGTCCAGCTTCTCCAGCCTCCGGCGCCTAGACTGCAGTTCTACACAAGACATTTGGCCATAAAAGAAATGGTCAAGCCCAACTGAGCCAGGTTTTCTCTAGGTTTTTTAATTCTTCACTTTCGCCAGTTGGTGAATTTTTTTTACTTGCCGCTGTCGCCACAGGTTCGGGACCTGTAGAGCTGCGCATCAATCGATTTGCTCTTCAGCGTTTGGATTCTCAGCAGTGACTATTAAACCACGCTGAACTGAGCTAAACTGAACTGATCTTAAACACTGAAAACTAAACTAACACTGTTTCAAATCACTATACTCTTCTTTGTGAATCTGTTTTGACAATGTACATTGTAAAAGCACTATAGAAAGAAAGGTGAATTGAATTTAATTATTTAAAAAAAGAGTAATCAAATAAAGATGTTAATTATTATTTTAATATTTTAAAAATAAACATACAACAAATGCCATTATATATGTATAATTTTCTAAATGTATGTTTTTGTTTTAAATTTAATAAATAATTTATTTTATATTTGGGCTAATTACATTTTTATTTCAGCTGCCAAATATAAGTGCCTGCCTGAAGGCTATCAGGGATTTTAAAATTTTGTGAGCATTTATGTGACAAAATGTGCAGAGTAATGACCAGGATTGAGAAACTCTGGATTAACCAACCTAAGCTCATTTTGGTCACATAGTTTTTGTTTTTGCAAATCTGCTGCTGCGTGCACATTTGACATCTCAAATTTCTGACTCTAGTGCCATTCGCACCTGCTCTTACGTAAATCTATTAGAGACTGACTGACTGACAGATTGACTGATCGACCGATAACCCCATCCACTCCCTTCCCTAAACCTAACCGTTAGTGTTTAAAAAAAAAGCACCAATTGACCAGCGCTCACCCACTTCCCTAAACCCAACCGACAGTGTTTTCAAAAGCAATCCAGAAAAAGTCCTCATGGCAGCCTGATTTTTACCATGTTTTTAGATTTCACCAGATTCTCATCCTGTTATATACTTATTTGTTTTATTCTTTGTCTTTTGTTTTTGTCTTACCTGCTTTCTGGAGCTAATATTCACTGGACTCAAACCCCGTCATCACAATCAACTCCTCTCTGCATCTCAAATCCTTCGACGTACGCATTGAGCCACTGGACAAACTGGTAAGAGCGGGAAAGCGGTCAGCACAGAGGTAAGCAGTCAGCTAGTAAGTGCAAAAAGGATCGTCATCATACCGCCTCATATCATTCATTTTAAAGACAAAATGCAGCAATATGTTCCACTAGCTACATAATTTGTGATCTCCTGAAATGTATATAGGGCTACGTTTTCAGAATGAGCTCATGTTAACATTAACCCATACGTATCTGTGCGTTAGTTAAGCCAAGGGTACTCAACCCCATTCCTGGAGATCTACCTTCCTGGAGATTTCTGGAACCCATATCACACACCTGCCTTTAATTATCAAGTGCTGTTCAGGTCCTAATTAATTGGTTCAGGTGTGTTTGATCAGGGTTGGAGCTGAACTACAGTATGTAGGAAGGTAGATCTCCATGAACAGGGTTGAGCACCCCTGAGTTAAAGGGCACCTATGGTAAAAAATCTACTTTTCAAGCTGTTTGGACAGATCTGTGTGTTGGTATAGTGTATAGACCGTCATACTGGGGTGATATGAACACACCCAGTCCTTTTTTTTCAATTTAACTACAAAAAAAAAGGGTCGGCCAATTGGAGCTGTTTTTAAATCGATCGCACCATTACATAGGTGTGCGATCCCCCCGCCCACCAAATTGATTGACAGCTGCGCGCATTAACATGTTCCGGTAGTTGCGTGTATATGTCAACAAGACCAGACAGACATACGCAAAGCAACCGGGAATAAAAGGTCTGTTCTGTTCGCTAGGATCAGCAATCATCATCAAATGTGATTAAGAGTAAGTTTCACATGTTTAAAGTGTTTTAAAACAGAGTATGTGTGTAATTAATTACAGCGTTTTACTTCAGCTTTACTTCATCAGCACAGCCGCGCGTCAGAACAAATATAAAAGAAGACGCTTTAATCCCGGTTTGTGGAAGTTAAATCAGATTTATTTTGTACATTAGCATAACAGATATCCACACAGTACTTGAGGTTAGCCTTAACTAAGCTAAGCGCGCTCTGTCTGTTTGCCTGCGTGTGTGTGTGTCATCTGCGGTGTGTGTGTGTGTGTGTGTGCGCGCGTTTACTTTGTAACGATATTGTGTGTGACTCATCAATGCAACTTCACAATACTGATTAGTAAAGCTTAGTTCTTACTGTAGTATCTCACAAACGCTACGTGAGACCTTCTTCCTTTAAGTCTGTCTGTTGTCTGACGCAGCTGAGGGAGGAGGCATGTAGAAATAGTGGGCGGGAAAAACTCGTCTTAAAGGCGCAGTAAAAAAACACCAAAACCACCCCTTGCTGGAAATCAGTATAAAACAGCATCTTGTAAAAGGTATAATGAAAAATCCTATGGGTATTTTGATCTGAAACTTTATATACACATTCTAGAGACGCAAAAGACTTATATTAAATCTGAAAAAAGGGGTAACCTAGGTGCCCTTTAAGAATTATTCAATGCATATTAGCGCACCCGTATTGTACAGTGCTAATCCTTTTTGAGGATTGATATCTGTATCATTTTAGTTGTCATCCTTGGAATGTATAAACATTTACATAGATGTGTAACATGTGCAAGCTTAGATTTAGATCTGCCTCCATTCAGTCAATATCAAATCAATAGAACTAACTCCCGACTCAACTTTTCACTCAGATGTACATCATGTTTAAGAAAAAAATATCCATCGCTACTTCAATCTCATCTCAACTAAGCGCTGATTCTGCACCAGAAATTCAAAAAATCATCTATACAGAAAAGATGGCAACGGCACACAAAGAGAATAAGTGATCGTGTTTCTCATTAACCACACCGAGCTTCAGAATCAATAGCTTCCTGAGCAGCAGATGAGCGTATAGCTTCCGTCTGCAGGCCATCTCTTCTCCGGGATCTGCTTGATGTTAATGCCACCTGGGTGAGGAGATGAAGCAGCATCAGCGCTGCAGAGGCCGAGCTCTGATCTCATCCCACAAAGATGACACAGCGCTGCTCCCCGATGAGATGAACACACACTCCGGCTTGCCATCAGGAATCATGGGATCACATGGAAATACATCATAGGGAGGAGAAAAAAAGGCAGGAAATGTCTTAGATCTAGACGCATCTTTCTGTTTTAAGGTGCTAAGTAAATATGACTCATTTCTCACACTCAAGTGTGTTAAAGGTTTTTTCCTGTTTTATTTTTATTTATTTATTTTATTGATGTTTTACCTCACTAAATGAATCCTTGCTAGGCCGATGTTCACAGAAAACATAGGGGTTTATTAGTGATAACCATTTTTAAACCAGCATGCACCACTAAATTTGCTTTGATTTAGCAGGTTGGATTTAGTGAAATATTTAACAGACTTACAATGTCGTTTAACCCTTGTGTATTGTTCAAATTTACCACCCTTTTCTTGTGTTCTTGGCTGTTTTTGCCCCCTTGACTTTCATTATAATGACAATTTTTGATTGCATGACAGCATATAATCATGCATTCCTGATTGATGATAATTTTTTTCTATTGAGTAGAGGTCAAATGTGTTATATTTACTGTTGATCATCCACTGGCAGTATTAGCCCTTTGGATAGGCCTGTACAAAAAAGTTTCTGGTTTTTATATGGAGTCTATGGAGTAAAACAGCAGACTATGTTTACTTTGTTCCGAGAGCTGAAAGCTTTTTTTTTTTTTTATAATGATAAAAATGTCATTATAATAAAGTCAATGGGTCAAAACAGCATTTCAAAAGGGTTGTAAATTTAAGTGTATTGTTGATTTTTTGAAAATTTCCAAAGCACTTTCCTAAAATATGTTTCAGAATAAGATTTGTCTCCCAAAAAACTGTACAATTTGCGGAACAACAGAAAAAGTTGTGGCCAAAATAAGACTCAAAATCCCATCAGAGTTGATTGAAAAAATCCTCAAAAACACACTAGGGTTAAATATTACTGTTATCAGCTTTAGTGATGTTGTCTGAGTCATTGCTGGCATTTAAATTACAAATCAGTTTATTCACTATTTTGCTGAAAGTCATGTTGTGTGAGCATTGAGAAGCACCTACTGTATTGTAAGAGAACTATTTACAGTCAGCAAATTAGCTGGACTATATATAAAAGGCAGCACACCTTTCAGTCATCATCACATATGGTTCGACAAAGAGCTGCGGAAGACGTGGCAGCAAATGTGACACCTTCCTTTACTGTTGTTTTGGAAAAGGTGTGAAAGCAACTTGTGTGAGTGTTTGTGTACTTGTTTATGTGGTTTACAAGGACAACAATTTCTATAATGATATGGTGATCTGATGTTGGTACTGTATGGCGATGTGATTTATAAAGACATGCCCTGTGCCCTTGTTATTGTCCTTGATGGCATTCACAATCTGCATCAGGCTACCTGTGAGTGTTGGTGTCATGTCTATGTTGGATGAGGATCCACATGCAGTCCAGTGAGTGTGTTGAGAATAATGAAAAATGGGATAAACAAAGTGAGATACAAATATTACAAACAAAAACAAGCTTAAAACGCAAACCATGCACACACAGACATTGGTGGGTAACTGAGAAAACAACTGACAATTAGTATGATTACATGGACAACATAATCTGAGTAAGACAATACTCTGATTAAAAGTCTACCATGAAAACAGTGATTTTTTAATTATTTATTTAATCTGAGTCATAACAATTGAAATTGAATTAACATGTGGAGTATGCCAATTTTAGTCGTATTATTGAAATGCAGTACAGACATGTAAGCACATTGATCAAACTATCCTGTGTAGGATTTTTGCTGCATTTTGCGACAGGATAGTCTACACACACATGCTGTTTGACACTATTCTCTGCACCTACTGAGTCAATGAAGGACCACAGACACCTGCATTGTAAAATCTGGAGGATTTTTTCCCCATACGGCATACAATGTCAAATTCCAATAAAACAACACTCTTCCAGCAGTTCATACTTGCATCCAATATCTTGTTTGTAACGGGGGCATGAATGAACTGTTCCTGAATGAAAGTGAAACGAACTGCAGTTAAAGTCGACAAATTCAAAATGAAACACTCAAAATTACATGAAACTTCAGTTGAAATGGGGATAGCGTCCTGACGCAATGATGTTAATCGATCTACAGTATATGCTATAACATGTAAAACGGGATCATGAAAGAAACATTTTAAGGCAACTCATGCCTTAATCATACTAATGTCTTATTCAGATTAAGGCAAGTAATTTGATTACTGATGTCTATGTAAACATAGTCAATGAAGGCTAAAACAAGAAGGCATGTATAATGAATGAGACAAAGGTATAATGAGTAAATTAGACAGCAAGAGGGGTGGAGAATAAACAACCAAGGCAACTAAAAGCAAGGTATTTTACAGTTGGGTTTAGGGGTTGGGGTAGGGGTAAGGCAATGTAATGAAGAGTTTTTACAGTATAAAATAAATTATGCCAATATACAGCACTCTTAAAAGACACGCAGTTCAGATGAAAAACCTCTGGTGCCATCTAGAATTTTCTTCAACAGTGAGCATTTTCTCTGCCTCTTATGTTTATGTTCAGTTATTTCATGTTAAAATTGTTGAACATAACCAATTCTTTGCCATGAAAGTGAAATTGCCAAATCAAGACATAGGAGTCTGAGAAAAATGTTAATATTAAAAGAACATTGCAAATGGCACTTTTTGCATCTGAACTCTTCATATACAAGTCTGTGTGTGCTTGTGAGACTTAATTCAGGAGTTTACCCTTAGTTGATGATTGATAATAAAGTGTAGTTGGCATGCTGTCATGGAAAGAAGCCCTGAGCTCAAAAGATCTTTAAGCCCGAGGCTCCCTCCTAATTGAAGGGTGAGAGGGGAGTTTAATCTCGGGTAGATCTTGAGAACTCCCCAGCTTAAACATGACAAATTATGGATTACTATGAAAATATACTGCTGACTAAGCTCATCTATAGTGTCAATTTGATTTTGGTCAATTCACCTATGTCGCATGCCTTTGGACTGTGGGAGGTAACCTGGGAAAACCCATGCGAGCACAGTGAGAACATGTAAACGGCACAAAGAAATGTCACATGGCCTGATAAGGACTTGAACCAGTGATGTTCTTGCTGTAAGGAACAGTGCTAACCACTGGGCCACCGTGCCACCCTGTCTAGAAAAGGAGAAGTAGGTGTTACACTTTCAAGAAGGAGGCAAAGTCCGTTCTTGTAGCAACACATTTATTTCTGTTAAAACACAGAGGAAAACATCGTTTGATTAAGGAGCACGCTAGATGTGTCTGCAATGCAGCTAACCATACACTGACTACTGCTTTTTATGCTGTGGGCACCTAAGAGTTATAAACAATAACCTGTTCTATAGTGCAATTGTTTAGTAAATACATGACACTGACATATTATTATTATTTAAATCACACTCAAAAAGGTTCCAAATCGAATCACAATTAACATCACAAAATAGACCTACATGTGTATTGTGATCACTTTCTTACAGCATAAAATAAGACATTAACAAATTAAACACATTTGTGCGTCACAACCTCCTTTAACTTGTATACAAATGAATAAAACAATACCTATAAACAACCACAAAATAACTATTTGTCACATTTCTCCATAACTCTCATACGTAACTGTTTAATGCTGTATCAATGCACTTTTTAACCTCTATGAAATGTAATTTTACTTAATGAACTATATTTTAACTGAATTTTAATGTCTTAATGTAAAAACTCACAAAATCAATATAAATGAAAACCCTTTACTGCTAAATCTAACTGAAATTGTTCTTAACCGTATTTTCTGAATGTCTCTTTCAATGTAATGGCTAACAGTTAATGCTAAACAAAGTCTAATCATGCTATTTTGTAATCACACACATGTTTAAACTTACTGCACATCACTATACACAACCCTCTTAATAAAGATCACGAAAAGTTTAAACATGGTGTCTCATAATATCAGTTAATCGCATGTTTACATTAGTTTCTCACTGCTCACATTGAAATCTATTAGTTTTTAACACTTCCGCCATTTTGGCACCATTAAATCACGGTCAAACTCAACTAATCTAATATCTCAGGACATAAATGCATCTCCATATAAACAATATATGTTTCAGTGTACCATTATAGTAAATAATATTATCTTACCTGTTAAAACACAGAGGAAAACATCGTTTGATTAAGGAGCACGCTAGATGTGTCTGCAATGCAGCTAACCATACACTGACTACTGCTTCCTCGTGATTCAGCTACCGACACATAGGAAGGAACGTGGGCGCCCTCTCCTGGTGAACCCGAGTTTTACAGGGATAAATATCACACTATACTTCTGTAATACACATGCATTGTTATAGAAGACTACATTATTCCCGGATTAGATGAAATTAAATAGTTAAACAAAAAAAGATGGGGGGTGACAGTTTCTATTACAGTTTCTTTTACTTAGGGCTACACTCTCCCCCACAACATTAAATGTCTCCTGACATTTCTTAGAACCATCAAAGCATCTCTTAAAACACCTCAGCCATCCAAGGCCTCCAGTAACCCCTAGTTTGCTCTACCTTAGACTCAGTTACCTGGCATTTTCGTGGAATCAAAGATGGTTGACCCAGTGTATCATAACTCAGTACCACAGGCTGATGTCTCAGTCTCTGTGGGCGTTGCTTTACTGTCTGTTGCACTATTGGTGTCGAAGCTAAAACGTCTGCCCCCGATTCATTGTGCTCAGGCCTGGCAAAACTCAAATCAGGTCTCTGAGTTTGTAGTGGCACATCCTCTTCGCTTTGTAGTGGCACATCCTCTTCGCTTTGTAGTGGCACATCCTCTTCGCTTTGTAGTGGCACATCCTCTTCGTTTTGTAGTGGCAAATCCTCTTCATAGTGCTGAGGATTCTGCCGCTGTGACTGGAAAGGTTTTGCAAGAGGATTCTGAAAACCCTTATTCTGTCGTGTTTGTCTGAGATGCCAACGATAGGTGCCGCCATATTCATCGTCGGAGGTGTCACTCTGTTCTGGTCGTTGCCGTTGACCTCTGATTCTTTCCTTTGCTGAATTCAGGCTGTGTTTCTGTGGCAGGAGTCTCTCTACTGAAGGCTGGTCAGGAGGTAAGTAGTCACAGGGCAGCAGGAGGTTTCTATGAACAACTTTATCACGTCCTTTCCCATTCTCTGGACTGATCACATAAACAGGGCTGTCTGCTGCTTTTCTCTCCTTCACCTTATACACCTGGTCTTCCCAGTAGGTCCTTATCTTACCAGGGCCTCCTCTGGGTGTGAGGTTCTTGAGGAGAACTCTGTCCCCTGGGTGAAGGTCTTGTCCCTGAACTTTTCTGTCATAGAGAACTTTTCCACGAGCGGCTCCCTTATTGGCTGTTTTGGCTGCAATCTGATATGCTTCTTGCATCCTCTTTTTCCAGTGACCCACATAGCCATCATACGTATCCTGAGACTCATCTTTACCAAGATTGAACAACAAGTCAATGGGTAAGCGAGGAGAACGTCCAAAGATTAGGTAATAAGGCGCATAACCTGTTGCCTCATTCTTTGTGCAGTTGTACGCGTGGATAACTTTAGCAAGCGACTCTTTCCAGTCCTCTTTCTCTTTTTCCTCTAGGGTACGCAGCATTGATAACAGGGTGCGGTTAAACCTTTCCACCTGCCCGTTACCCTGGGGATGGTATGGTGTCGTGTGTGAGCCCTGGATGCCAGAGAGTTTCTTCAAGCGGGCCATCAGCTGATTTTCAAACTCTTTGCCCATATCGTGATGTAATCTGCTTGGGAAACCGAACTTGAGTGCAAAGTCATTAAAGATCTTATCGGCTACTGTTTTGGCAGCTTTATTTCTCGTAGCATAGGCCTGTGCGAACCTTGTAAAGTGGTCCATGACCACCAATATATATTCGTAGCCATGCTTGCATTTATCCAAATGCAGGAAGTCTATGGACACTAGCTGGAATGGATAGGTGGTTTGGACTGGTATCAAAGGCGCACGGGTCTGTCTACTCGGCTTTTTCTTCTTGAGACACTCGCATACTCTTGTGACGAAATGTTCAACATCTTTACCCATCTGTGGCCAATAGAACCGCTCTCGAATAAGGTCCAGTGTTCTTTCGACCCCCAAGTGACCCATGTCTTGATGGAGTTCTTTGAAGACTAATGGCTGGTAAGCTTTAGGAAGGAGCAGTTGTTCTCGATGGGAAGTTCTACGGCGCAAGACTCCATCTTGGCCCATGTTGATTTTCAACCATTGCTTCAGCAGTATGGCCACTGTGGGATCCTCAGCTTTTACTTCAGCTCTATTTGGTCTCCTATTTTGCGACTTGTACCAGAGAACTCTTGATAGGATTTCATCCTCTCTCTGAGCTTTGCAGATTTGTTCTGAGGTAAGAGGTTGTTGACTGGTTTCTCCATCTCTCACTAGGCTCAAAGCACTAACCTGTATCAGCCCAATACCCTGGCAAGTGTCTCTTTTTTCAGCAACCAATCTTTCCATAGATGCACTTATTACATCCTGACTGGCCTCAGTCGTACAACTGAGCATGTATTTCTCTATATCCAATGGCATACGTGACAACCCATCCGCGTCTGAGTTGTTCTTACCTGGCCGGTACCGGATAGTGAAGTTAAAGTCGGCCAACTCAGCCACCCATCTCTGTCCTGTCGCATTGAGTTTTGCAGAGGTGAGCACATATGTTAGTGGGTTGTTATCTGTATATACCACAAAAGATGGGGCATGATACAGATAATCCCGGAAACGTTCGCATATGGCCCACTTTAAAGCTAAAAACTCTAGCTTTCCAGAGTGCAGATGGTACCTCTTCTCTGCTGGACTCAAGGTGCGAGAGCCATAGGCGATCACTCTCATCTTTCCCTGTTGTCTTTGGTATAAAACTGCGCCCAGACCAACTTGGGATGCATCACAATGTAATACAAATGGCTCTGTAAACTCTGGGTATCCAAGGACAGGGGGTTGGATGAGCATCTCTACAAGCTGATTCAATACATCCTGGTGAGAGCTGGTCCACTGTATAGGCGTCTGTGATGGTAAGTGTCCTTTATTTTTCTTTTGTGTTCTACTGGGCTTTTTCATGGTCAGTTTTGGAGTGTGATTTTCTGTGTTTGGAACAGTGAGAAGGCTGTACAGTGGGTGGGCCACACGGGAAAAGTTGGGTATGAAAGATCTGTAGTAAGAGAGGAATCCAAGCATTTGACGTACCTCACCAACAGTGGTGGGGTTCTTCTCTTTTAAAGACACCACAGGAGCTATTTCCGCAGGGTCCATTGTGTAACCCTCTCCTGTCACTAGTTTACCAAGAAATCTCACACTTGATTTGAACAGATCACATTTCTTTGGGGTCAGTTTAATGCCATGCTTCTTGTAACACTGGAGAACAAGTCGAATGTGCTCCAGGTGTTCCTCAAAGCTGTGACTGTGTACTAGATTATCATCAAGGTATGGGAGGCAAATTGTGTCTCTCAAATCAGCCAAACAATGCTCCATGCTCCTCTGGAACTCTGCTGGTGCTGAGCTCAGGCCAAAGGGTATGCGAACCCATTCAAAGAGTCCCCAGGGTGTGATGAATGCTGTAAGTGGGCGACTCTCCTCATCCAGATAACCCTGGTGGTACGCCTTACCCTGGTCTAAGACAGAGAACCATGAGCTTCCTCCCAAGGCATCTAACATATCCTGAATCCTGGGGATTGGGTGGCGGTCAGGAACTGACTTGCGGTTGAGCTCCCTAAAGTCAACACAAAGACGAAGAGTCCCATCTTTTTTTCGGACACACACCACAGGAGATGAATAAGGGGAGCGAGAATGCGTGATCCAACCTCTTCTCAATAAATCCTGCAAATACTCCTTAACTTCACTATGAAGTGGCTTTGGGACTGACATGTAGGTCTTTTGCACAGGACTGGTATCATGAAGAGTAATATGCATCTTGAGAGATGGTATACTACCCACATCCTCACTGTCATACGCAAAGGCCTCACATTCCTCCTGCAACATTCTTCTCACTGCCTCCTGCTGTTCCTTGGACAAATGACCAAGTTCAACAGGGGGGTCCCATGATGTTGGTCTTCTAGCTTGTTGACTGTTTAGCGGTGGTGTGCCCCCTATTCTACTTGACTTTATCTCTGCACTGTTCTTAATTTCTGCTGTTGTCTTGTCTCCTTCTGTTTGCACAGGTGCCATATATACGGCCTTGACAGTTTCCAGGTATCCAATCACACTATGACGATCCAGACAAATGTTGCGATCTGAAGTATTGGCCACAGATATTGGTATGTATGGTGTTCTCTTGTTTGGGATCTGTACCAATCCATTATTGCAGGTCAAACCTTCTGGTAGAGGATTAAGCACATCAGATGAAAAGAACATTTGTTGGCCTTGGGCTTGTGAACTCACATGTGCTCTTATGTAGACTGTGGTGACTTGATTGGCTGGTAAGAACACTTTTTTTCCACTGGTACGAACTACACCAGTTTCTGGCTCACCATTCTGCATCAACTGGACAACCTGACGAGCAGTTTCCACTGTTATTGCAAAAGCCTTACTCACTTTTTGTGCCAACTGCCGTTTCCCACCTTTAGTCTTTCCCTTGTTTCTGTTTATAATGGTCTCAATGACATTATAGCCAATTATAGGATCACTAGCTACTGCTGGGTCACTTGACACCAGTATTGGCACTTGTAAATCACTTATAGTGTCAGGGTCACTCTCTAATCTGAAACTAACTTCAATCCAGCCAATATATGGTATGGGAGTGTTATTGGCAGCAAGAACTGTTAGTGTTTCGTCTTCCAATAAGTCTGTAATTGGCCTGACAACAGTGTGAGGAAGGTGGTTTAGTCGCCAGGGCTCATTTACTACGCTGGACTGAGCTCCCGTGTCCCACAAGGCTGTTACTGGGCAATTGTCCATCACACAGTCCACTACACATCTGTTTCCCACAAGGCTTACCAACTGTGGATGGTACTGAGGTGGTATGTAGTTAACCACACTTTCTGCTAGTGGGGCACCAGCTGCTGTTTCTTCACGCTCTGTAGTTAGTTGGAGGACTGTGCTGTGTGGTGGTTTCTCATTTTGGGCCACTTGTTCTTGGACTACTGCTGGCCCCGTCCCAGTAGTCCCTGCCCGTTTCCCGATGTAGCTCTGCATCCCTGAGAGAAGTGCCCTTCTTGCCCACACTTAAAACAGTGCAAACAGTGCTCACCTGTCCCCTTTTCTCTGCATTTTTTGCAGCCTTTCATTCTTTGTTTTTGATCAAGTAGACGGGGGTTTGCTTCAATTACAGCCTGAAACATTTGTTTCATTTCCCTGCGGAGTTCTTCCAATATCTGCTGCGCACTCAGGGTGTCAGACTTAGACTCATTACCCTTTACGACTTTTATCGCAGCTGTTGGGTTAGACTCCTTAGGTTTGACAGAGCTCTGAGCAGATGTGGACTTTGCCTGAGAGTCTGTGACGAGCTCTTGCACTTTAGGAGTTTTACTAGCAATGGATCTTTTACGTTTTTCTTGTCTCTCACACTCGACTTTTGCTGCCTCATGCACTTTTTGTACAAGTTCCTCATCTGAAATGCTGATATCACTGAGAAAAGGCAACATCTGAAACTTTACTGCATCACTCAGCAGTCCAGTTTCTATTGAGCGGAGGAACTTTCGCTGGATGACAGCTCTGCTGTACTGCTCATCGATATCCTCATTTTTTGCTTTCCATAAAAGCTTCTCCTTAAGCTCAATTGCACGAAATACAAAGTTCACAGCTGTTTCTTTGGGCTCTTGGGAGATGTTTAGGAGCTGATGATAAAGTTCTGTGGAGCTATCAACACGATAGTGGCCTTTTAGGATGGTAAGAAGTGTATTGAAAGTCAGTCCCTGCTTAATTTCTAACATATCCCTTAAAGGCAGCCCTGGACTAACAGCCCTAATTACCGCTTCCACTACTTCAGCCTGGGTGTGTCCTTTTTCTATCCCCATCTCCATTTGGCGGACCAAGCTGAGATATGACAGTTTTTCCTTTTGACCACTCTCTCCAATTTGGCCACAAATTCTAAATTCCCTTCGAAGTGTTACCTCAGGCAGCAGATGAGTTGGTTCTAAACGGCTCATGGGTGGAACATCTGTTGTCTTCTTAGTAGAGGAAGATAACCAGAAGCGTTTTTCTAGGACTTCAGCTGGGACAGTCTCTCCTACTGGGTCCCCTTGGTCTGGCTGACTACTCTTTTTATTGTGTTTTTCAATTACTAGCAGCAGGTCAGCACAGTACTGCTGAAATTGTTCGCTCTCTTCAGTTTCCTCCAGCGCATCTAATGCCCCTTCAGCCATTTTAATAAGTGCCCTTCGTTTCTTGCTGCGAGACTCTCCACCATTCAGGCCATCACATTTCAGATGCCTGCAGACATCTATGAGAGACTCTTCTCTAAGCTGCCACAAAGCTGCACTTACTTGATCACGCAAGATCTGACTGGCATCCATTGTACTGAAGGTTCGTCTCGTGGGAAAGGAGGGAGGTTAGTAGTGCTGGTCACTCTATCGCCTCCTCCTGGCTGGCTCGCCAAAATATGTTACACTTTCAAGAAGGAGGCAAAGTCCGTTCTTGTAGCAACACATTTATTTCTGTTAAAACACAGAGGAAAACATCGTTTGATTAAGGAGCACGCTAGATGTGTCTGTAATGCAGCTAACCATACACTGACTACTGCTTTTTATGCTGTGGGCACCTAAGAGTTATAAACAATAACCTGTTCTATAGTGCAATTGTTTAGTAAATACATGACACTGACATATTATTATTATTTAAATCACACTCAAAAAGGTTCCAAATCGAATCACAATTAACATCACAAAATAGACCTACATGTGTATTGTGATCACTTTCTTACAGCATAAAATAAGACATTAACAAATTAAACACATTTGTGCGTCACAACCTCCTTTAACTTGTATACAAATGAATAAAACAATACCTATAAACAACCACAAAATAACTATTTGTCACATTTCTCCATAACTCTCATACGTAACTGTTTAATGCTGTATCAATGCACTTTTTAACCTCTATGAAATGTAATTTTACTTAATGAACTATATTTTAACTGAATTTTAATGTCTTAATGTAAAAACTCACAAAATCAATATAAATGAAAACCCTTTACTGCTAAATCTAACTGAAATTGTTCTTAACCGTATTTTCTGAATGTCTCTTTCAATGTAATGGCTAACAGTTAATGCTAAACAAAGTCTAATCATGCTATTTTGTAATCACACACATGTTTAAACTTACTGCACATCACTATACACAACCCTCTTAATAAAGATCACGAAAAGTTTAAACATGGTGTCTCATAATATCAGTTAATCGCATGTTTACATTAGTTTCTCACTGCTCACATTGAAATCTATTAGTTTTTAACACTTCCGCCATTTTGGCACCATTAAATCACGGTCAAACTCAACTAATCTAATATCTCAGGACATAAATGCATCTCCATATAAACAATATATGTTTCAGTGTACCATTATAGTAAATAATATTATCTTACCTGTTAAAACACAGAGGAAAACATCGTTTGATTAAGGAGCACGCTAGATGTGTCTGCAATGCAGCTAACCATACACTGACTACTGCTTCCTCGTGATTCAGCTACCGACACATAGGAAGGAACGTGGGCGCCCTCTCCTGGTGAACCCGAGTTTTACAGGGATAAATATCACACTATACTTCTGTAATACACATGCATTGTTATAGAAGACTACATTATTCCCGGATTAGATGAAATTAAATAGTTAAACAAAAAAAGATGGGGGGTGACAGTTTCTATTACAGTTTCTTTTACTTAGGGCTACATAGGCGTGGGAGGGAGGATTGTTTAAAAAAAAAGCTGCATCTCAAATGGCACACTATACACTCATGCACTATGTACTTTTGCACATACACACTCAACAGCATAGTATATGTATGTAGTGTTGTCCCAAATGGCACAATGTTCTTTTTACTAAGCGGAAATTCAAACCGTTTCCCTGATGACGTTTGACGGTTACTAAATCAGTGAAATAAATGACCAAACTATTAAATAATACCTGTCATGAGTATAACTGCATTCTCCATCGGGAGGTGCTATAATCACTTTCGTTGGAGAATTTTGCTTTCTCAATCCAAAATAAATATAGTTATCCAACATGTGCGCCCGATAGCTTCGCCCCTTCCGCTACGTAAGCAAAACTGCAGTCGTTGAGTGCGTGAAGTGTCCATCATTCCACATTTCATTTTACCAGCTGTATGACTGCATCATCCAGGTAATTAAAGTGCTCTTATTATTTTTAGAGTTTTTAGTGTGAATGCACTACACTATTTATACTATAAAATGGCGTAGAATAGTGCATATGTAAACGATTTGGGACGTAGCTAAAGATACTGAGGTAAGAAATTCTGGTTATTTATGGTGAGTTGGGAATTGACTGATTGGTGGATCATGTTTAGCTAATGCTGGGCCAGCCGTGTTCAATCATAAGCACGCACTCCTCTCAAAATTAGTTTATAAATTAAGCTGCGGTCACACTGAGCTTTTCCTCCCATAGACTTCCATTCATACGCACGTGAATGCGTCAGACTGGAAACGCAGGGTCATGGTCTCGCAGGTTGCTGCGGTGCAAAGTTTAAGCTTGGTGAACTCTGACCTGCGAAATCGCATCACTTGACTGCGTGAGACCAGTCGAGGATCAAAACACAACCTCTCTGGACAGAAATTTAAAACATGGAGCAATCACTCGCTTTTTTAAATGTCTAATAATCTAGTTTAATTCTGCCCCTTTTCGCAGCGCAGTACGACAAAATTTCACACACACAAACTCTAGTGTGACCGTAGCTTTAACCATACCTAGTAATGAGTAATGTAATTAACTTTCAGGCAACAATTAAAAGAGTAATTAAAATGCAACTTTATGTAATAATTAGAATTTTATTTATTTAATTATTTATTTGTTTGTTTATATTTATTTATTATTATTATTTTTATTTATTGGCTGTGCACCTTAAGTTTCACAGAAATTTCTGATATCAGTTTTTTTTTCCTAGAAATTAATTTAATTAATTTAATTTATTTAGTTTAATGCAGTGCAAAAGTTGAGGATCTGCAAGAATTTGATAATGTACATCCAGCCAGTTGTTAACACAGAATAAATCCTTATCCTGACGCAAAGTGTAGATATCTTGAATCACCCAGAAGGGGGTTGTTTTGCGATAACTAACCGCTGGATGAAAAAGAAACTGTAATAGAAAAGTATTACTAAATAATACTTTCTGCTGTACCCATGAATAGATATGAGCTCAGTTAGATTATATGCTAGAATGTTAGAATGTAAAAAAAAAAAGAAGACGACAAGACATACAGAAGTGTTCTTCATGGGTTTGCCATGCTGACACATTCCTGTGGAGGGAGCTATTAATCAAAATGACACTTCTTGTACACTGTGATGTTTCTCTCTCTTTCTCTTGCTCTCTCTCCAACACGTTCTCACTCCCAACTCGTCATATACTGACGCTTGGTCAGGAACCCTTGGCGTAAGTTATTGACGCACAGGGTACCCCTTTAGCATGCTTGAGCTCGAGGCGTCATTAGGAGACGCTGGAGGCTCGTATAATTACCAATAGATGTCAATGCACTTTTTAAAACCTGATTTACGCCTATTATCACAGTATTCTTATTTTAAAAATATGTCATTTTTATTTTGTTCATGAAAAGCGTCTGTAAACTGGGTCGAAACTACTGTATGAATAAACTTCGGTCCTCGTGACATCCCTTCACGGTGAGTTTAACGCCGCTCTGCTATTGGTCAAACTGCATCAGCGGTGAATTCTCAGATGAGTTCAACTGTCAACATTAAATATTACGTTAATGCTGCATAATCTATTTTTATTGGAGATTAATTGGTGTTTATAAAATATGTTATCATTTACTTTATATTTAATGAGTGAAAATATATTCGGTTGTCCAGTTTAGGGTAACTATGCCTAATAAAACTTTAATTCATTCATATTATTTATTATTTTTTTACTTTAAAAAATATTACATTTCAAGTACTAAGTTTAAAAATGTTTTACATTTAAAGTTATTTATTGAAGTTGGGGTCATTGTATGTGGCGATCTATTTTTTACAGTCTATGCTCGCTATCCCAAGGTTCATTGCGATCCCAAGGTTCACTGCGGTTTTCCACAAGGTAAGTAAAAAGTAAACAAATAAAGACGATTTGTTGATAAAGCATGTACTGTGAACTAGCGACGTTATATAATTACATCAAGTTTATTTAATAAAAACATATTTTTCTCACATATAACGTTGGTCATGCATTAGAACAATATATACATTTTAAGATATAGGAACAGTGTAACCAGATTGTTGTTTTCCACAATAGAATTCGTGCAAAATCTATATATAATATGCAGTATGCAACTCTAATAATACAAATGTATTCGTAATTGTTTCAATATTAAAGAACATCAAGTGTTTCCAAAGGTTTATTGTAAAAACAATTATTTTCCATGCCTTTAAAGGAAAAAGGTCTGAAATTTTGCCCGTCTGAGCACATTTTATTCATTGTAAAACACAAAACTAAAAAAAAGACAGCTTAATCTACCACACACACACACACACACACACACACACACACACACACACACACACACACACACACATATATATATATATATATATATATATATATATATATATATATATATATATATATATATACAGGTGTAAATTATAAGGTGTTCACTGTTCAGATATGAATATTTTTTCTTTGCTCTTTTTAGGTTCTTTAGATTTCTTTAAAAATCCAATTTTGTTTTCTAATAAGCAAAAAGTTAAATCACTTTACCCATGTTTATATGTTAAATTGCACTTGTCTCTCTCTCTATCTCTGTTAACACATTTGTATTTGTTTGATTAATTCTTGTGTCTTTCAGCCTGTTTCTGCCTATCACCATGAGTGATTCCTTGATACTCAGATTTATCATCAAGATCTCAATTATAAGCTCAAGTCTTGATGACAACTTGAGGATCTGCAGGAAGCACCACCATGTAAGGAAGGCCAAGACCACTCTGGAATCAGTCAAGGGTTAGTGAAGTTTTTCATTCCATGTATATTAAATATCTACATTGTTTAGGCATATATGATTGTATGAGATAAAATGCATTTATTCTTTCACTACTATGGTAATAACAGAAAGAGACGCATTAGTTTTACTATTACTATTGTTTATGACAAACATTAAAAAACTACAGCATAAGCTCACAAAATATTGTGGCCTAACTGTTTAAAACTATTTGTTCTGGGTGTTGATAGTGGCCAACCATTTTTTTTTTCTTTTTCAGAAAGTATTTTGTTTTGTCTGATTTTATGACACCTTATAGGCCATCAACTGTCCACATTGGGGTTTAGGAAATTAGAACTGCTTATGCTGCTTGTCTACTAGTCTTAGGATAAGTTAGAAATGTTATAAATGTACTTTTTTTGTTGTTTTTATCTGGTACAGCTCATAGGAACTCCAATCTTCCCAACTGTGAGAGGGCCTTGCTCCAGTGACTGTCAGTGTGTACTTCATTGCTTCCATTAGTCCCTGTATCTGTAGACCTAGGTGACGGTGGACTAGAGTCAAATTTTGTTTTTATTTAAACTAAGGCATACTGATGGCCTTTTTATCTCAGATTTGGTCATGCAAGTATTAATATATCCTAAAATATTTTTATATTCTTTCCATTGGTGGAAAAGATGTTGGTATAATTATTTTTAATGGACTGCTAAGATCTCAGCAGACATTTTTCTGAGATATTCTTGAGTGGGAGTCTGTGCAATACAAGGTGGATAGTATTTGCAAGGAAGAGCCCTTCATCTGTCCTGCTTCCACACTAGATATACTGCCAATTTAAGTAGATATGAACCATAAGCATAACCATTTCAAGAATGCACAAGGTACTTTAAACTGTATGTGTTGAAACTAAATTAACAAGAAAACAGCTCTGTGATGTTCACCTAGTAAAATTAGATTAGAAGATATAAACTGTCATGCACTTGTTCTGTACTGTTTCATTCCTTTTTCAAACACTGCCATTTTTGAAGCTTTATTTACAGCTAAGGATTAAGGATTGACAGGAAGATTTGTGGACTACATCAACTAATGACACTACCTCCAAAGAGTTGCAAAAAGCTGTCCAAAGTTTCAGCACCATCTTTAAGCCCATGATTTTAGTGTGTTTCATGCCTAAGCTCATGAGTTTATATCTGAGATAGATGAACTATGTGATTATCTTAAACTGATCTACAAGTAAATGCCAAAACTTATTGGTTTACTTATTTATTTGTTTGTTTGTTTGTATATGTTAACCAGGTGAAATGGAGTGAGGCATACAAGGATATGTGTGGTTTTACTCTTGGGAAGGAGGTTGAACAGTGCAATATTTCTTCTAAAGGATTGCAGTGACCAGACATGCTACTGTAACTCTCATGGTCATGTGCTGGAATTAGCAGATATTCAACAATTTGGCCATCTCGACCTATTGATATCAGAAGGTAATGATATCCAGTAGAATTTGTTTTAGTTGTTCAGTAACCTATTTGAATAGTATTGTGATTTTTGATTGCTTATCACTGTAGACCGCAACAGCTGTGCAAAGCAAGTTGCAAAACAGAATCCATGGAACTGGCAGTGACTGGAAACCAATTGGAAGACTTTGGTCTGTGATGTAGAGGAGTGGGCAGAGGGTGAGGAAATTCTTATTAATATTACATGTAGTCATGAAAAATTGTAAGTGTTACTATTATTGTCATTTTTTCAGTAGCAGAAGCAAAGACAACAAAAAACAGAAGTGATATGGATGTCTTCGTCATATGGCATAGTATGTACACTAGACTTCTGTCAGTGTTGATTCTTTAAAAGTTGACGTATAATCCTTGTTATACAACTTTCTTTTTATAAATATATTTCAGACTCTGCTGACCCAGCAACAAAGAGAGGGTGTTCAACATCATCCTGCTAGTCAGGATTCTTCAGGAGAAGCAGTGGATTCTTGTGGCAGAGATGGCCAATCACTATAAATACCTTTCAACTCATCCTGGTTCCTTCAAACAACTTTCCTGCTTGTTTGCTACTGAAATGTACTGGTATGTATCTGTATTATTTGGCTCAAACTTAAGCATAAGGTTACCCAGTCCAAAGGATATTAATATATTTTTATGCTGTTGTGTTCTTCTTTTAAGATTCGACATGTGGCCTAAACAAAGAGGGGTTAAAAGGTCTATGGATCATCATTCTCAAAAAGCAACAAAATAACTGAGAAATAAACAACAATACGATGGTGCAATCTAGAGACCTGCAAGGTACCTGCAAGTTTTGGCTGGAGCAGAGAACATAGATTTTTTAAAATAAAGCTCCAGCTGATGAGTATGACATTGACTGTGGATTTTCTTTTACTGTAATCCAGAAGAGGATGACCTTAACCCTGAATCTAAAGCATGTAATAAAATCTGTAAAAAATAAAATAAAATTTTCATCATCTATAACCAAATTGTTGTCTCTTTTTTTTTTAAATACATAGATATGTACAGTATGTAAGCATTCCTCTAAAATCAATCAGTGTTGTAAATTAAGAGCATTATTGTATGCCTAACTGCTTACAACATATAACGATTTAAGGAACTCTATATTAAAATAAACTTATTACATTAAATTACATTAAGAGCTTTTAAAATATTAATTTTATGATACATTTTTATGATAAATTTAATTTTTGCATATACTTGGCCAAAAAATGTACATTATTATGGTCAACTGCTCAGATACCTCCAGTCAATATGTGGCTGAGTCAGGCAACCAGACTTCTACCTCTGGAAAAATTAACCTATGATTTACATCAAAGATCTGATGGATCCATTTGGTCCTCATGGATTTTTCTTAAAAAAAATAATTAATCTCCTTTTATTTTTGTCCTTACTTTAAAACATTGTATTCATTTGTTAGAATGTCTAACAAAAAACTGCTGCACTTGTTGTGAGATAACAGTGCCACTGTTGTTATTCTGAAAAAAAAAATTAACTTTGTATTATGTTTTATTGAATGCAAGATAAAAAATAAAATATTTTCCAAGAGATGGATTGCGGCTGGAAGAGCATCTGCTGCATAAAAACATGCTGGAAAAGTTGGCGGTTCATAGAGCTGTGGCGACCCCTGGTTAATAAAGGGACTAAGCCGAAAAGAAAATGAATGAATGAAAATAAAATATGTATTTTTGGTAGACATAGAACTACACAGTAACTTATAAATACAGCACAGAACTATTTTACTTCTAGTTTAGATAATTTAAATGTTTGCATTTTTATTTTGTTGGTTAATGGCTATGTATTTTTAATCATTTGGAGGATTGAACTATTCGCAGCATTTGAAAGGATATCTTTTCATCATTGTTACCTCATTTCTCAATATTTTCATGATTCTTACAATGCAGCAAATCTTACAATCATTTGATCATAAAGAAAATAATTAACAAATTAACCCACATGCAGGACAAAGACATTATGTGGAATCATTATTAATCATAAGTTCATCCATTGTCATCAAAACATACTGTTACACAAACAGTTGAAGATTTAGAAAGTAAAAATAATCAGATAAAGAGTGGTTTTTAAACAAATACATGTCTTTAAAAAGGTTTTATTTATAAACATTTACATATTTTAAAAGAGCTTTTATCCATATCTCAAATAAAGTGAAAACAATTAAATATCACATGATGACCATTAATAAAACACACTTACAGAATTACATCCACACATATTATTCTGAACTCATAATATTTGTGATGAACATAGATCACTATTGCTAATAACTTGTGATTAAAGAGGATACTAATGTTTAGCTTATTTTTACAGCTTTTTTATCACAACTGTACATGTGACAATACAATTTCTTGTCCATGTTGAAGATAATACATCTACATAGGTTAACTGCCCTTTTACTCAAAGGGGATGAGTAGAGCCCCGTAGAAAAGAAAAAAGGATTCACATTTCAAACGAGAAATTACTTCGAGAATATCAGCAAGACTATTACCTATGCTATGTTCAATAAACAATGTTGGATATAATAGTCTGATATATACTAATCAAGTCAATTAAAGCTGTTAAAAAATACTCATTGTAAAATAACAAATTTATGCCTGGCTTTCATATATGTCATAAATATATGCACAATGACCTTATTCAGATACTCTTTAGTTCATTAGAAATTGTATTTGTTCCATTTTATTACAAAAAGGCTTTAAACTACATTACCCACAATCCTTTGTCGCTGTATAGATGGGAGGGGAAAGACATGGCGCTACAAATTGTAGTTCATTGAAAGGTGTAGTTAGGGTTAAGTTTAGGGTTACGATCTTGGTTAATCGGTAACTATTTGAAACACAGCAATAACTCATTGATAAAGGACACTGTTAGTAAAGTGTAAAAAACATAGTTAGCAACACGAAGGATCTTTTAATTTGGCTTTGAAGTTATAGTCCAATCACAACGTCGCAATCTACGTCACACTTTGTCTCTATTTGGTAATCTTCTGGCTGAAGGTAGATTATAATAACCTTATAATATAACTTAAATATCAAAATGTGTATTAATATTACATGTTATTTATTGTCTTATTAAAAATACAAATGTATATTTACCGTGAGATTCCTTTGTGGGGGTAACCTGATGTGCAAAATGATCATAGTAAAACCAGATCATAGGCAGTATACTAAATTTGAAACGAATAATAAAATAATAAAAAAGATTCATGTTTGAAAACATTTCCAGCATTTCCTGTAACTAAACCCTGCATCATGTAGGTATACAAATATAAATATATATCAAACTTAAATGACAAATATAGTGCCCATTAAATAGTAAAAATAGTAGTTCATTGTAAATGAGTATGCAAATAAACACAATACATTTTTAATGAAACATTTATAATTTATTTATAATGCCACAAATAAAATAAATAATAAAAATCACGCAAAAATGCAAAAACCAAAAATATTTAATGCAATAATATATTACCATACATATATAAATGATTAAAAATAATTATAATTGAAGGAAATGTATATTTTGTATTATTATTATTATATTTATTTTGTGATATTTATTCATGTCATTCATCTGGTGTCAAGCTCAAGTAAAACTGCACTGCAAAAAATCTTTTCAAATGATGCCTTTGGAAATGCCATTATAATAAACAGCTTTCACAACAACAAGAGGAGTTCATGACAAATGCAAATTATGTTTATAATAACAACTTTCTGAACTTAAACATCAAAAGTAGAATAAGTTCAAAACATATTCAAGTATTTACGGAAGAATAGCAAAAACTATTTTTACAAAACACTGAGAACCAAAGTGTGCTTGTTTGTCCAGGTGTTTATGCTGACTAGACTGTCATATTGCAATCCGGTTAGCATGAGGAGACTTGGACGTAAAGTGTCAGGAATTCCTGGAGGGCTCCCATGTGTTATTCCAGGTTTTGCCACTGTAAAGTATTAGAAGTGCACAATATCATTACTGAACAAAGAATGAGTGTTAGGTTTCATTTAGAAAGTTCAGTGATATTTATTTATATATGTAAAGTGTCATTAAACCTGGCACTCTTGAATTAACTGTATAATAGGTTAAACATTTCCAGCTTGTTTCCATGTATTCCAAGCAGATCTGTCAGTTCTACAAACTCAGAGATCAGGATAGTGACTGCACTTCTCATTATGAACACCCTTATCCTTCTCAAACATTTTTATCACCACTGATGTCCACTGCTGTAGTTTTCATTGAAGGGAATGCTGACACAAATTCCAGCATGTTTTTTTTAAAATAGCAGAATATGGGTATTATTGGCCAAAACCTTAAAAAATATAAGATGCAAGATTTGAATCTTGATGAACATATTGTTAATTCACTTCTTGCAATTTAAAACACACATCTCATGTTTGACTCATCAATTATATGAAAACTACAACAGCATACTGTGCTCCACCCTAAAAATATTTCTAAATTATAACAAGCTTATTGCTTTACATGGCTAAACATTTATTTTATGCCTGCATTATTCACTGCTATTACTGTAAACCATTACACTCTTAACCCATACTAGTTGACTTTATTCAAATAAAGTCAACTAGTTTGGGTTAAGAGTGTAAACTGCATAGAAACATGTTGCCTTAAACCCTTTATGTTTTTACACAAGGTGAAACTAAACAGCCCTCTTTAAATTAACCTAGAACCTTTACAATCTTCTTGAACTTACAGTAATATTTTAATTCAAGTATGGCTGTTAAGTTGTACCTTGTATAAAATGTAAGGGGTTTAAGGCACTGGGTTTCTATACAATTTTCTAGTAAAGTCAACTAGATTGGGTTAAATGAATAGTTCACTATTTACTCTCCTTTAAGTGGTTGTAAACCTTTTTTAAAAACTTCCAAGTTACTTTGTGTTGAACATGAAGGAAGTTTTTTGAAGAAAGCTGAAAAGCTGAAAACACTGACATACATAGTAGGAAAAAACAAATACTATGGAAGTCAGTGTTTGCAGGTTTTCATCTTTCTTTAAAATATAAATTTTTGTGTTTAACTGAAGAAAGCAACTCAGACATATTTGGAACAAGTGAAGTATGAGTCATTAATGACAGAATTTTCCTTTTTGGGTGAATCTCTTTAAGAGTATACTGAAAGAAATGTCCTACTCAATGAAGCTAACTTCAGCTGCATGTGTAGCCCCATGAGTACTTATCTAGAAATCAAAACAATGATCACGTCAGTCCCATTTTAGGCCCTTTATATCATATTGGCCACAGAATGGACTACTTAGTGTTGCAATAAAATTAAAAAATTAATAAAACTATGACTTACCACACAATACAAGACAAACAGTGAATTTTCAGCTCTGCCTTTGCTGTACACAAGATGAGGTTCCAGCTTCAACACTGATCTGAGAGGGGCAGTTGTGCAGCTCTGTGAGGTTGTGACTGTTCAGATGCAATGCTGTGAAGAGTTCTTTATTAAAAGAAAGTACATTCTTTTAAAATCTGTACATAATAACAAAGAAAATACAATGATTTTAAATAATGATTAATTCTGAACAAAAACCTTACCCTTAGTCAAGATGAATTCATATGTCAAAAGTTTCTGCATCTGAAATGAATAAAAACAGATGTGACATTAGTTAAACCCACTAAACTACTAGATACATCAGTACTGCATTAAGCAGTTGTAAAGTAATGTAAGTGTAGTCAAAAATGAGCCTTAATCTCTTTAAGATAATGATTTAAAAAAAACGTTGCTTGTGTTAAAAACAATCCAGCCACTTGTAATACATATGATCAATGGTAAATTTCTGAGAAGGTGCAAGATAATCCTTGAGATTTACCATTACCATCCTGACTGACATAATATTTGACAAAGAAGACAGGTTGTTGTGCCTTTTTACCACAATTTAGAGATGATAGATTCTTTCTTTTATTAAATAAATTGGTAAAGGCCAAATTCTACTGGTAATAGTGTATGATATTCATTGTGAGACATACATCAGCTGAAGTTATACTTGAGCTTTTGTTATGCTATATATATATGTGTGTGTGTGTGTGTTTGTGTGTGTGTGTGTGTGTGTGTGTGTGTGTGTGTGTGTGTGTGTGTGTGTGTGTGTGTGTGTGTGTGTGTGTTTTAAGGCATGGAAAATAATCGTTTTTACAATGTAGCCTTTAAACCTTTGGAAACACTTGATGTTCTTTAATATTAAAACAATTACGAATACATTTGTATTATTAGAGTTGCATACTGCATATTATATATAGATTTTGCACGAATTCTATTGTGGAAAACAACAATCTGGTTACACTGTTCCTTATCTTAAAATGTATATATTGTTCTAATGCATGACCAACGTTATATGTGAGAAAAATATGTTTTTATTAAATAAACTTGATGTAATTATATAACGTCGCTAGTTCACAGTACATGCTTTATCAACAAATCGTCTTTATTTGTTTACTTTTTACTTACCTTGTGGAAAACCGCAGTCAACCTTGGGATCGCAATGAACCTTGGGATAGCGAGCATAGACTGTAAAAAATAGATCGCCACATACAATGACCCCAACTTCAATAAATAATTTAAAATGAAAAAGATCAGAAGAAAACATTTTTAAACTTAGTACTTGAAATGTAATATTTTTAAAGTAAAAAAACAATAAATAATATGAATGAATTAAAGTTTTATTAGGCATCGTTACCCTAAACTGGGCAACCGAATATAATTTCACTCATTAAATATAAAGTAAATGATAAAATATTTATAAACACCAACTAATCTCCAATAAAAATACATTATGAAGCATTACCATACTATTTAATGTTGACAGTTGAACTCATCTGAGAACTCACCGCTGATGCAGTTTGACCAATAGCAGAGCGGCGTTAAACTCACCGTGAAGGGATGTCACGAGGACCGAAGTTTATTCATACAGTAGTTTCGACCCAGTTTACAGACGCTTTTCATGAACAAAATAAAAATTGCATATTTTTTAAATAAGAAAACTGTGATAATAGGCGTAAATCAGGTTTTAAAAAGTGCATTGACATCTATTGGTAATTATACGAGCCTCCAGCGTCTCCTAATGACGCCTCAGGCTCAGGCACAGATTCTATAGGGAATCCCTGCACGTCTAAATATGACGCTAAAGGGGTACCCTGTGCGTCAATAACTTACGCCGAGGGTTCCTGACCAAGCGTCAGTATATGACGAGTTGGGAGTGAGAACGTGTTGGAAGTGTGTGTGTGTGTGTGTGTGTGTGTGTGTGTGTGTGTGCGTGTGTGTGTGTGTGTGTTTGTGTTTTAATCTGTATCTACTTTTGCGCAGGTTTAACTCAAAGTTGATTCGTAGTTCTGATTCTACTCACGAGGGCAAATTACAATTTGTGACATGTCAGAAAATCATCCAACCATTCAACTGCTGATTGTGAGAGGTTAATAAATGCCTCTCCATTCCCTCTGTACACTGCACAAACACATCACAACACATCACAACAAGTGATGCACAACAAATAAAAAATTTGGTCTGATTTAAATAGAATTTAACTTAAAATCACAAATGTATAACTGGCCTTACAGATAACTACTGAAATTCAGCCACATTAAGCAAATGTCTATGTCAATCCCTGCCTTTTACTTTTCCCTGAGAAATGCAATTATGACTATTATGATAAATAATGGCTAAATAATGGCTTATTAATTAAGCAAAAATACAAATTAAATACACTTTTTTTTAACAGGTCAGGTTGCATGTTGTAATGATTGTCCACATGCAGCTTTTATTTTTTATTTTTTATTTATTATTATTTTTTAAGAGAACCAGGCAGGGGTCAAAACTGTGAGCACTCTGAGGCGGGGGAGAGGCCAACGGCATAACATGTAGTTCATTGAGAGGAGCAGGAACAGTACAGTACGGACACATGAGAGTCTATAAAAATCTCCAGTAACACACACAAAAAAAAAATTGCCAGATTTGTCTCTAGTCGCTTTTTTGAAAATTTGTCACTAAGAGGGTGTGAAAAGTCAATAAATATAACAACAAAGTTGCTGAGTTGGCAACACTGAGAACTGGTGTCTGAGTGCCGGGCATGATGGGATTTGTAAGTTGGAAATGTGGCAGATTTGTAGTTCTCCAGACTATTTATTCATAGTTTAAACTATTATTTTTGGTATGTTTGTGATTTTTATACGTTGAATTTTCAATGAAACAATGAAAATTAGAATAATACTTGTAGCAAGCTGAAAGACAGTTTTATTTTTTATAAGATTTATGGTTTTAGTTTTAGTATGTAATGATCCTGCTTTCATAATAGCTACTATAAAGTAGAGAAACTGTGCCATTATTCATTTTAAAATCTTTTTTTAACCAATTTTAACCCACTTTTATTTCTATTTTTATAATTTAATAGATCATTTAAAAAAATGCTATTAAATCATTGCCAGCATTTTTAAATGAGCACATTTACTTTTAAATTATGACACCTCTCTGAAAAAATACATTTAATTTTGTACATTGTCCACAAAAGGCCCAAATACAAACACACATCATGCATATACACAACAGGTCATTTGACGGTGCATAACACATCATATCACTTGGATCCAAGTGATATGATGTGTTATGCATCACCAAATGACCTATCCCATCCAAATCTCCAAATGCTCCAGCACCTGACTGCGCTTCCAGAACAATCTCTGCTTTACAGAATTTGAGTTGGTGGTTTGTTTTGCTCTGTTCTCTTGTGTATTTTCGTGCGAGTTTGAACAGCTGCGTTTCAGGTTTGTTTACCTTTCTTTGACAGGCCTGACTAACAGAGGCACCTTTTTACTGAAACGACCATTTGATGAGCATACAAAAAAGGGGATTCTTGGTGCAAAATGTCTTCTTGATTTGGTGTTGGCCATCAAAAAGGGGCAATATGCTCAAGACGATTAGCTTCACTTGACTACAAAACACACAGAAGCTAAAAACAAGGTAAGCGGTACAAAGCAGTTGCTGCATATAGTTCAATCACTTTAGTCTTTTAGAAGGAAAACAGACGGGTCTGTTTTGCCCCCCCCAAACAAGGACTATTCCACAAAACATCCAACTGTGTGAATCATCATTCAAAATTTCTGCCACTTATTACCAAAATGTAATTGCGTACTTCTTCTTCAGCCTTTTTTTAAACATTTCCTGTTCCATAACTTAAACTCATTCGCTCTTGACCAAATAAAATTCCCATGGTTCACACTTTTGTTTCAGGAAAGTGCAGGTGAGGAGGATTAATTTCTGCTGCCAGTCATGAATACCTAGTGAGCACAGACCTTCAGCGCCTCACCCTCACCTGAAGCGGGATATCATTATTATCCAGGATCAAGCCAGAGCATTAAGCACCAGAAGGCATTTCTTGATTGAGTATTGACAATCCGCCGCTGCCTGCAACTTTTTTGGATTGACTTGTTGTTAGGTGATGCCTGTCAAGGGATCAATTGGGCTGATGACGAGCGAGCATCTCCTTTTTCCCCCAACACACACACACACACACACACACACACACACACACACACACACACACACACACACACACACACACACACACACACACACACACACACACACACACACTTTTCTGAGGTCAAATAATTTTATAGGCATGGAGACTGAATAATGTTCTTTAATTGAAATTTCTTTTATGTGTTTACTGGTGATGATTGGAGTCATTAATTTGAAGATTAATTTGACTATCATTACTTACTCAATCTTATATTTTTTGAAAATTGTATGTCATTCTTTCTTCAGTTTAAAGTGAAATGAGAAAAATATAATATTTTAATAATCATTCTAACTGTATAAATGTTGCACTTTATTGTGCAATATATGCATTGATAATCTTACCTAAATAAGTACTAGGTAAAATAAGGTAAAATAAAGTACTTGTAATGATTTTGTTATTTACTATTGTCATATTCACTAGTGATCCTTCCTGACAGATCGCTGGTGAACTACAAATGTCATGTTTATGAACTACAAGTCCTATCAGGCCATGCCAAACACCAGCTGCTCATCAAGGCTGGTGAGACACAGCTGAGACTTGTGATGACTGATCATTTAGACTATTTATACACCACACATACACCAGTTTAGTACGGAGTCTTTGATGTTGATGTATGTATCTTGCATGTCCAAGCTTCTTGTTGTTATGCCTGTTTCTTGACTTTAGCCTTGTTTATTGTTTGATTCCTGTTTGCCATCTATTTTTGACCTTATGCCAGTTTTTTTTACCTTTTTTGGATTGTCCTTTTTGTATCACCCACTTCTGTTTGTCCCTGTTTTGCTTAAATATAATCTTATGTTATCTGCACTTGGATTCTCGTCTCTGTTCCTTGCTTTGCTCTCCTCACGTCACAACTATTTTATATATATATATATATATATATATATATATATATATATACATACACACACATATGTGTGTGTGTGTAACTAATTATTATAAATGAATAAAATGTTTAATTAATGTAGTGAATGTAAAATGTCTAAGTTTTAAAGATATAAAATTCCAAGTGGAACATGACTTTTTAGAATTAGAAGGTTCTTTTTGCATTTGCCCTGTTTGTTTTACCCCAACTTGCACATTTAAGAGAATTTCTATCATTTACATTTAGTAAACATTTAGGGTCTCTGTCATGTTGATTTATGAAAGATATCTCTTACACATATATTGTTTACTATATGGAAGGCAAAAACTTTGAAGCTCGATATCTTAAAATCATTTACAACACAGATAGAACCCTATAATTCCAAGGCAATAATATATATATATATATATATATATATATATATATATATATATATATATATATATATATATATATATATATATTTATATTTATATATATATATATATATATATATATATATATATATATATATATTTATATTTATGGCGTTCGCCTCACAGCAAGAAGGTTGCTGGTTCAATCCTCTGCCTAGTTGGTGTTTCTGTGTGGAGTTTGCATGTCCTCTCTGCGTTCACATGGGTTTCCTCCGGGGACTCCGGTTTCCCCCACAGTCTAAAGACATGTGGTACAGGGGAATTGGTTAGGCTAAATTGTCCTTAGTGTATGAGAGTGTGTGTGGATGTTTCCCAGAGATGGGTTGCGGCTGGAAGGGCATCTGCTATGTAAAAACTAGCTGGATAAGTTGGCGGCTCATTCCACTGTGGCGACTCCAGATTAATAAAGGGACTAAGCCGACAAGAAACTGAATGAATGGATAGATAGATAGATAGATAGATAGATAGATAGATAGATAAAATACAACAATAATTTGCAAATATTTAGCTCATTAAAGTCTTATAATGTGTACGTTTACACTCCCATGCATTATTATACATAACAATAAATAAACCTTTATTTGTTTCCCTATTAATATTATAAGCTGGGAGCATAAACGTACACATTATGAGACTTTAATGAGCTGAAGGACATCTGAGGGCAAACGCATTGAGCCTCTCTGTCAACCCCCCTCCCCGGCTCCATTACGCACCTCATTTTGATGCGGCTTTAGCATCCAGTGAATTACAATTGGTGTTTGGATGATTACATTGTTGGACAGAGATATGCTCATTGCCCGGTGATCCCAGCAGTAATCAATATCCTTATGCAGACCCTCTCTGACTCCTGCATGTAAAACATTTGCAGTTCACGGTCTCCCATCCACCCTAACATTCATTCCCTCAAAGACATCACAGCCCTGCGGCGTCGACACACTGCCTGCAAATCTGTCTTCTCTAACCTACACAAAACTGGCCGCAGTTTATATAAATGTGCTCATGTTGTTGGGGAGTCTGGGGTTAGTTGCTGTAAGTCCCGAAGTCACTGGAGCAAAAAAAGTATGAAACATTTTGTGTTACATCCAGCTTGAAAATAGTACTATAGTAATTGATATTGTAAATGTTAAACTACTAATAAAAGTGTATAATATTGTATAGTATTGTATTGCATATTGTATATCATCCACAACACTTGTTTATGAATACTACTGTGGTATTAACTATAGGGAACTATAATAAATACTGAGGTATGCTTTAGTTTTTACTAGTTGTGACAATGCCATAGCAACTATAGGATTGCAAGCACTTATCTATAATACGCTCAAAACCACTACATTCATTCATCCATTCATTTTCCTTCAGTTTAGTCCCTTTATTTATCAAGGGTCACCGCAGTAGAATGAACCGCCAACATATCTATCACATGTTTTACGTAGCGGATGCCCTTCCAACTGCAACTCAGCATTTGGAAACACCCATACATTCTCACCTTCACACACACAATCTGGCCAACTTAGTTTATCCAATTCACCGATACACTGTAAAAGCCCAACAGTCAACTTTATCAAATGAAATGAGTGTAGTAAATTTTGAACTGCTCATTTTAATTACATTGGATTTACTCAATATTTTCTCTTTTTCAAATTACTCATGGATAAAAACTGAATTCGTATTAAAATATTTATTCACATAGTAAAATATTTTATTTAATTCCAGTCATTTTTAAGTAATTTTAATGCTAAAAAACTATTAACAAAATAAAATGTAAAATTAAATGTATAAAATAAAGAGTACATATTACAGTCATTTGTAAATGTAAAAAAAAAAAAAAAAAAAAAACAAGGCCACAGTGACATTTTAGTTTCGTGTTGGGCTGCTAATAAGCCTAATCAGCCATCTAAATGTAGATTATCCCTACATTACATGGCCACCACATGTAAAGTAAAAAAATAAATAAAAAAATGAACATTTGATAACTGATTTTGTTGTTCAACAAATTAAACAAAAGGTAAATTGCAAATAAAGCCTATTTAATAGTGGATGATGATGTATATCCTCTTTATTTATCAGTGACCTGCAAACTACTCTAACCCATTATCTTGCATTAAGCTTTAATATTGCCCAAGATTGGGAATGGAAGTTCCTAGAGTATTTTGATTCTGTGGATTCAGCAATCCAGATATCATGCACAAATGAAAGCAGTGCCTTTAGCACATGGTGCCCATAGCACTGAGCTGCATTAATCAGAAAATCAATATCACTGTCGATCTGCTGCTTTGAAGACCTCAGTGGCACTAGACCAGAAAACTACCATTTCAGCGGTAAAGCAGTCTGACATGGTCTTTAGCTTTTTACTTTATTTTCATTTATCTGTGATATTGATTTGGTTTTGTTCCACTAAATTTACAGTTAGCCACATGCCTCATTGTATTTATTAACCTTAAATGTGTAATGCAAAGTGAAATATTCAACTCTCTCCAGAAAGCAAACCTAAATAAACTGTAATAGTGTAGCTATAATGTCTGTTTATCACCAACATGGGCATCATTTAGCTTAAATACTTCTGGTTCATCAAGTTTGTATGTAACATATTGAATAAAATATAAATTTTTAAAACATATATTTCAATGCATTCTCAAAAGAATCTTGTATTTCCTCGCTTTGCAATTGCTCTTAAAGATGTGTAATCTCCAGTAAATATTTTGTGTTCCACAAGAAACAAGTTTTTCATATATATACATGTGCAGAAACACATAAAAGTCTACCAGAGGACAGCAGTCCAGTGATTTCCTATGGAGCACCAGTGAATCTAAAAGGGTACCAGCAATAGGGGTCATACACATATTGCACCTAAAAACATGTGGGGATTTTCTGGCTCCAGCATTCTCTTCTTTTTAGACCCTTGCTCTCATGGTGTCAACCATTTCTAACTGACCTTGAACTTTTTTAGACACAATATAGGTGCATTTACACTGCATGTTATGTCATTGTTCAGTTCGGTGGGACTCACTTTTAGTGACTTTTCAAACCTATTCCTGGTACTTTTTATTACCACTTTGGGTGAGGTTTCAAGCAAGCGGTACCATTACCAAAAGTCACTACCAGTGTCAGTGGATTTATGACACAAGTCATTCGCTATAATTAAATAGTAGCACCAGCCAGTGTTGTATTGTTGCTTCGCATGACTAAACAATTTTTATACCATCACAAGGAAGCATTGCGATCAGTAGAATAGGTTAAGATGTTTATCTTGTTTGTAGCTGAGGAGTGGATCCAGCAAGAGATAAATTGGATGACCAGTAGCAGCAGATATGTGCTACAGTATATCCCACCCATAATTGGTAGTAAACTGTAGTGGAAATACAAACAGAGTCAAGCAAAACTGAACCAAATCGACTTTAGTTGTGCCAAACTGTACAGTGCAGTATAAGAACAACTAATGTAGACAACACCTTACACATCACAATCTTTAGTTGTCTCAAAGAGACATGGGAATGCTTTTAACATGGCACTACAACACATCTAATAGATTACTTCTGATAGTAAGATAAACATAAGTGATTCCACAAGACTGGAACCAGAATTGTGGGACACCTCAAAGGACATGATATTATGTAGCCTGTACACTCTTCATGTACATTGGACAGAGACCCCAACCGGCATTAGGGGAAACTACAAAGCTTCCATGATCTTAAAGACACTCCAGCATTTAGGCTACCTCTCAAGTTGTCCCAAATAAAGTGGACTAGCACCATTTCTCTTCAGCTCTGGTTAGTAAGACACAATCTTTAACCAACTGTTTTGTATACCCTGAAACAACATTAAAGTTTAAAGCCTGATCATAACTGTATCTCTTTTGCAAATCTTAGCCCTCGAAAAAATGGAAAGAAATGATGAGGTAAATAAAAAAGGTCTAGAGGTTTCTAACCCCTGTTAAAAGTCTTAATTTGACAAGAATTTTAAACCTAATCCTCATCTGTTTGACAATGTGGACAATGTAAAAAAATGAATTGATCTTTGATGAGGCCACCCTTACTGTCTTTCCCAAATCGGTGAGATTTACAGTGTGGAGAAGCCCCAAAGAATCGTACCACCATTCTGTTGCATGCCCAGATTAAAGCATGGGGGTGGATCAGTTATGGTTTGGGCTAAAATATCATGCCATTACCTAGCCCTAATACTTGTGCAAGATGGGGGATCACTCCCAAAAACTACTGAACCTTTCTGGAAGACCATACGCTCCCAATATTTCAAACATTGTATCCTGAAGGCAGTGCCGTGTATCAGGAGGAGAATGCACCAATACACACAGCAAGACTGGTGACAGAGTTGTTTCATGAATATGTAGCTGAAGTTGAACATCTCCCCTGCACAGTCACCAGATCTAAACATTATTGAGTCACCTTGGGAAACGTTTGGATTCAGGAAACGTTTTCCTCCACCTGGCCACTATTTTGCAAGAAGAATGGCACAAAATTCATCTGGCCACTGTGTAGGATGTATCTTTCATTCTGAAGATGAATTGGTGCTGCATTGGCTGCAATAGGCAATAGTATCTGGATGCAGCCGTAATGATGCAAGCTGAGATTGCATAACTCAGCGAAGCATTGTCAGACACAATGCACAATGCAGTGAGTGATGTCACTGTGAGGGGGAGGGTTAGGGGTGGGGTTAAGTGAGAGCATTAAAAAGCATTGGATGCAGCTCAGATTGCACTGCACCAGGTCTGCATACAGACCCCTCTTGCAATAGGAGGTTCTACATCATAATGAATTATTGTGGAGTAACCTGGCGTTGTACAGCGTGCATGTTCAGTTTGTAGGATCTAAATGATGTTTTATTACCAAATCTAGGAAGGAGCATGATTACAAATTCAACATTTTTACCTACCGTTCACAACCACAACTCATATGTTTCTACTATTACTAATTTAGAAAATATTCATGAGTTCAGGGGCAATTCCAAACTTTGAGCCCTTTCATACTGTACACTTTCTGATTATAAGTATGTATAAGTGTACAACCAACAATAATTTAATCGAGAACGTTCACAAAAGAGAGTAATTAACAGTTCATGATATTTTTTCATGTTCTTGAAAGGGATAGGTCACCCGAAACGGAATATTCTGCATCATTTACTCTCCCTTCACTTGATCTAAACCTGTATTCATTTCTTCTGTTGAACACAAAATAAAATATTTAGAAGAAACCTGAAAGTACTCAACCATTTGTTTTTTGACTTTTTGTTTTTACTACAAATCTCAATTGTTACCAGTTTTCACCTTCAAAATGTCTTATGTTTTGTTCAAGAGAAGAAAGAAACTCATAAAGGTTTATAACCATCTGAGGGAGCGTAAACACATTTTTTGGTGCACTATCCCTTTAAATAATCACGTTTGGACCTGCATACGTATTTCAATATACAACTGTGTGACTCATACTGTAGATGACTATATTGAGCAGTTGCCACATAAATCAGTATTGGAAAGATAATTTAGAAAAAGATATAAAGGAGCGGGTGTAGCTTTTATCCAGTGGGTCCCCCTGATGGACCATTCCTCATCGGTGTTGCTCTCCCATGTGTACTTCAAACGCTTCAGCCATCATATTCTGAGCTTGATCTGTCTGTTTGAAGATCCTCTTTATGGTCAAAGTCCTGTGTGTCCTTTGTTATTGTCTGTCAGATGGATCTCAGCTGCATAAGCTGAAGCTAAAACAGAAGAAACAAACAGACAAAAACAAACAGCAGACTGCCTGAAGTACTGTATATCTGAGCTTGAGAGCTGAGATGAAGACATGTGCAATGTTAGTAATGTGTGCAAAAGCTAAATGTTAATTTAACAAAAGTGTAAAGTTCACTGTTGTATATACTGTATTTATATTTACGCTTTTATCCAATGCAACCAAAAAATGTTGACAATATGTCATTAAAACAGCAATATGTACACTACCTGACAAAAGCCTATCCAAGTTTTAGGAACAACAAATAATTGTAATTGATTATTTGGTATCAGAAATGGCTTATATGAAAGGCAAAGGCCTTTAGATTACACAAAGGACAGTAAGGTCAAACTTTGCTTAGACAAAAGTCTTGTCACTTAAGATAAAAAAAAATTACAGTATAGAATACAAAGTCATGGTGCGGTGGAGAAAGAATGAATATTATGTATGACTCCCATGAGATTGGAGGACTGCATCCATACATCTCTGCAATGACTCAAATAACTTATTAATAAAGTCATCTGAAATGGCAAAGAAAGTGTTCTTGCGAGACTCCCAGAGTTCATCAAGACTCTTTAGATTCATCTTCAAAGCCTCCTCCTTCATCTTACCCCAGACATGCTCAATAATGTTCATTTCTGGTGACTGGGCTGGTCAATCCTGGAGCACTTTGACGTTCTTTGCTTGAAGAAACTTTGATGTAGAGGCTAAAGAATGAGTGCTATCCTGCTGCTGAATTTGCCATCTTCTGTGGTTTGTAATACAATTGGCAGCACAAATGTCTTGTTATTTCAGGCTGGTGATGTTGCCATCCCCTCTGCAGATCTCTTGCACATCCCCATACTGAATGTAACCCCAAACCATGATTTTTCCTTCACCAAACTTTTGTGAGAATTTTGGGTCCTTGAGGGTTCCAATAGGTCTACTGCGGTATTTGTGACGATTGAGATGATTCATCAGAAAAATTTATTAATTGATTGATTGATTGATTGATTAATCCATCCATCCATTCATTCATTCATTCATTCATTCATCCATTGTCTCCAAAGTAAATGTTTTATGTGTATTTTGACCCAACGCAGGTCAAAAATGTCAGGAAAATCTGTTTTGACATTTTCAAAAGTGACATTCTGTGGACCTTTCTGGTTAAAAGTCTTGCCAAAAATATCTGACCTCTAAAAAAAAAAAAACCTGTTTACCTGATTACATTCCAGTAACGTGACGTCTACAGTTACATCCATATGCATACATATATATATGAAACGTAGCTGATTACATAGAATCCATCAAAATGCTTATTAGGGTCTCCCTGCTGTGAGCAGCTGCTTAATTATCAAGAAGAGTCTTGTTGTGGATGCAAATGGGGCCTTTTGAACTGAGCTTCATGTTCACAGTATATCATTAAACTCTTAAGTCTAATATTTTACAGGTCACACATGTTAATATCTAGTATATAAGAATGAGACCTGTATTTGCTGTCTACACTTGTTATATCATATAATGTAATCAAAAATATAGGATAAACTTGATACATGATAATTAATCTGATGAAAAATGAGAACTACCAAATTGATAAAGCTAAATGGTAATTACATTTAAATGAACAACAATAATCAAATTATTTGCCTTAATTTTAATTAGACAATAATGTGATTAAGATTGCATTCGCTGCATAAGACATGTGCTGGATAAGTTGGCGGTTCATTCCGCTGTGGCGAACTCGGATTAATAAAGAGACTAAGCCGAAAATGAATGAATGAATGAATAATTGATTAAGGTTTTTGCATGAGTTGCTTTTTGAATGTTCCTTTCATGATACTGTTTTACATGTTATAGCACATACTGTAGATCGAATAATGTTATTGCTATCCATGTTATCTCCGGAATTTCATGTAATTTCGGGTATTACATTTTGAATTTTTTGACTGCAATTTGGCATTTTCACTTTTATTCAGGAACATTTCATTCAAACTGAGGTATTGCATGCAAGCAGGGTCTCGTGTTTTAATAAAATTCGAGATAGCACAGCGAATGGAAAAAAAACTCTCCGAATTTCACAATGTGTGTGTCTGTGGTTCTTTACTGACTGGGTAGATGTAGAGAATAGTGTCACAAAATGCATCGAATAGTCCTACATGTCAGTGATAGTTTAATTTAAAGTATTTACATGTCTTCTGTACTTCAATAATACGACTAATATCAGCATACTCCACATGTCTTAATTCTGACCTACTGAAACAGCAAGAAGGTTGCTGGTTCGAGCCTTGGCTGGGTCAGTTGCCATTTCTGAGTGGAGTTTGCATGTTCTCCCTGCGTTTGCATGGGGTTTCCTCCGGGTGCTCTGGTTTCCCCCACAGTCCAAAGACATGTGGTACAGGTGAATTGGGTAGGCTAAATTGTCTGTAGTGTATGAGTGTGATGTTTCCCAGAGATTAGTTGCAGCTGGAACATATGCTGGATAAGTTGGCGGTTCATTCCCCTGTGGCGACCCCAAATTAATAAAAGGACTTAGCCGAAAAGAAAGAAAAGGCTTATTACTCCTAAATATTTTGACACATTTGTCTAAATCAGTTAGTAAACACTTCTCCATTTACCTTACCGATGTAGCATACCAAGTTGCTGTTGATGTTTATGCACAGGTATACCTTAGGCTGGCCATAAAAAAAATAAACTAAAAAAAACATTAAATGTGCAGTTTTATCACACAGCACAATGCCACGGAGGTCTTTTTGTTCCAAGTTTTGAGAGCACATGCAATCCAGGTGAGTGGCATGGGTGTGCAAATGGTTTAGGGAGGTGCTCTCTTAAAGGATGACTTGATATCCAATAATGATTATTTATTTCAGTGGAGAGATTGCAACTTCTTGCAACCTCCGGCTACAAGCGTGACCATTGGCCACCGCATATGGGTTTGTCGAGCGCCATGACAAAGTTGAGAATGCTTCAACCCTATGCAAATAAAGAGCAACTTTCGCAAGTAACAGCCACTATGAGAATCAATAGAGCTCATGTGATCTTCTCTCTGCTCCTGCAGCAGCTGGATATATTTTCTATGCTGTAGACCTACACAAAACACATGATTTTTTTCTTGTTCATCTTTGCAATTAAGCACTTTATGTACTGATTATCTATATATAGTTAGATTATCTATATATATATATATATATATTCTCGACTAAAAAAAGCCTCAAAACTATATTTCGTTATATATATATATATATATATATATATATATATATATATATATATATATATATATATATATATATATATATCATATGCAATAAAACTTATTCACTGTCAGTAAAATTGAATATCATCATAACTGTTACCGAAGTTTTACCATTATAAATTTTGACCACTAGCAGGGCCTTACTCAGGGAGGGTTCGGGTGGTTCGGAAGATCAAACAATTATTTTTTTTTAAGAGTCCGGCACACAGCTATGCAAGACAACATCTGGCATAAGCGAAGTCATCTTTCGTTACTTTATTCTTTTTAAATAGAGAAACAGAGATTTAACAAATAACTTTTTTTTCTAAAACTTGGACCTCATTCCTGAATGAAAACACGACGAATAAAAAGGTGTGAAGCACCAAAAGTGGACCATCTATAAAATCAATTAGAGCACTTTTTTGGCTATTGTTATATATATATGCATTTTCAAATGTTCTTTTTTACAAGAGAGGCTAGAAAAGTTATGAAGCTCTAAATTATATATATTATATATTATTATTATTATTATTATTATTATTATTATTATTATTATTATTATGGTCCCACTTTATATTAAGTGTCCTTAACTACTATATGTACTTGCATCAAAAAAATAAATGCAATGTTCTTACTGTTTATGATGTTTTTGAGAACTCTTGTGGTGCTTTTGAGTTGGGATAGAGGTTGATATATGGACAGATTTGGTGGCATGGGTAGGTTTAAGGGTGGGTTAAGGTGTAAGGGATGGTCAACAGTGTATTTACAAATGTAATTACAAAAGTTAACTACAGATGTAGTTACATACAGGTATTTAATCAAGTATAAGTACACAGTAAATACATGTATTTACACTAAGTACATTTTAACAAACTATTAGTTCCTGTGCAAGTACATATTAGTTAAGGCCACTTGAAATAAAGTGGGACCATTATTATTAATAACTGCATGGTTATTATTGGTTATGACTAAGAATTAATGTGCTGGCCAGTTTGTTATTTGTCTAATAAATGACAACAGGCTGCGGTTTTTAATTAATTATTATAATTTTTTTTTATTCTAATGATATATAATGTATTCAATTTCTATTTTAAAAATACATATTTATCATATGTCTTTATTCTAAATATTTAGAAAATATTTTACTATTTAGCTAAAAAAATAGTGCTTAAAAGTTCACCTAAACCCAGTATGTAAACCTCATAAGTAAATAGAAAATTAGGTGAATAACTGCAAAAAAGGTCCACTATTTTGAGAAAAAAGAATTACCTTTTACCACCAGGCTGACTACAGGCCTGCTGCACCTAGAGTGAAAGACAACAATAACGTTGCTGATGAATTACAAAAGTTAAAAATGTTTTTTTTTTAAATGTAAAAAAGACTTTGAAAGTCATCAATAATGTCGTTGCTCCAAAATGATACTAGCCTCAACATGTGCTTCAATGAAAGCTATCCAAATTTGTTGTCACACAATTCAGAGCAACGATAGATTTTTATTTTTATTTATTTATTTATTTATTTATTTATTTATTTATTTATTTATTTATTTATTTATTTATTTATTTATTTATTTTTTGATGACATATTTTCCAAATTTAAAACTAAAATGTTCCCAAAATAAAACAGAAAATACTACATTAAATGTAAAAAGTCTCAAAGAGTAACTAAAAAAAACTAATAATTAAACGGTCACAGTGAAGTCCATAAACTGGGATGGTGCTAAGAATAATTAGCAGAGAATTCTCTGCTGCAGCTCTGGGTTAAACACAGGCTCGCTGAAGCCATGATGCCCTGCTGCGCTCTGGCTAAAGTGACTCACAGGATGGATGGCATGATTAAACCACTCAGTGGAGAGCTTATAACAAAACACATTAGAAACACTACGGTCAGGAAAAAAAGAGAAATCAAATCTTGTGACCTTCTGTTTTTGTTTCTTACCACTTTTCTCTGTGCATTTTACCCTGGGAGGTTTTTGTTTTTTGTTATTAAACCAAAGATAGTCATTAAGGGGTTAAAGGGAAAAGGTGCAATTCAGGGCAAGATGATGTGGGAATGTGCAGAGATCAGGTTGTGTTGTTTTTTAGAGATGTATAAGTGTAGAGAGAAATCCATATTAATAGAGGTTTTCCAAAGTACAAAGGCAAGAGGTTGTCAACTAGCAGACTGGATAGAAATGCAGCATGATTTAAGTACTGTGTGTCCCAACCAAATTTAAGACTACTGGAAAACTATTATGAATATTTTTGGAGGTCACATTTGTGACTAAAATATAATAAGTATGCGATTTTATAACATTTTTGTTCTCTAAAAAATAAATATCCTCTGCATCATGTTTGTATTTGTAAAACCAACAAATTTGATGTCAATTTTTTAACGTTCCTGATATATCCAGGGGATATTTGAGTAAATATACCTATTGGTCTTACTTGAAACAAATATATTTTTCAACAACTAATCTTTTGTAAAGAGCAAAAGCTGGAAATTGTCCTACTAATGGTGAAACTAAAGCTACGTTCTTGGTAGGCAGTAAGGAACCAGGTAATTTCAAGAGCAAATGATGCAGCTTGATTTTATTAACTAAGCATGAAAAAAGTAAATTTACTTCATGGAAAGCAATTACTACAGCTAACAGACAGGCAGAGGCAATTTGAAGGTTCTAATTTCATAAGACATCAGATCAGTTATCATGACAAAATGAGAAAAGTGTTATGGTACAAGATCTGTATAGTGAATGTGACATAAAATGCCTGAGCATTTATAAATGTAGGGAATAGTAAGTGTTTAGTGTCACATTATCCTTCAGAAATATTTCTAACTTGTTAATTTGCTGATAAAGAATACACTTGATTTATCCTATTCATTCTTATGAGAACATTTATGCTCAGGGTCCCCGCGGGTCCTTAAAAAGTCTTAAAATGTCTTAAATAAAATTTTCGATTTTTAAGGTCTGAAAATGTCTTAAATTCTGTAATTTTCCATAAGGAGGTCTTAAATTTCATGTGGGATCTTAAATATCATGTCCGACTCGTCTTATGGCGGCAAATCAATGCCAATATAAATCGAGCGCATCGGTGATGTTTGCGCGTGAGGAGAAGTGAACCGTGAGCAGATTACAGGTCTACACGCGAGAAAATTACAGCTCGCGAGCGCACAGGGGATCTTCACGCGCGCGCTCAACTGATCCAGCGCGAGAAAACAAGTCCCGCGCGTGCACATTATCATCTGTGCGCACGATGTACGCTCTCGCGAGCGAGGTCATGCCTACAGCGCGCGCGCGATCAGTTCTCTCCGCTCGCTCGCTGGTTCTTCTCTCTGCTCGCGTGAAACAGTTTAGATTTTAGTGAGTCCTAGGGCGGGACTTGGTTTTCTTGTTATCTCTAACGCTATTGGCTACTCTACCTTTCCAGAAGTTAGCCGGGATTGGACGCAGGTAAGCTAGTTTCCCCGTTAAATAAAATTATATAGGAAATCTTATCATAATGTCACAGTGTGAAACATAGACTTACTTTCTCAGTAATAATAGGTGGAGACTTACTTTCAATAATGAGATATTTTTTGTAGTAATTTATCTCATAATAATGCCTATTCTTACCATCATGACCAAGTCATATAATGACATATCAAAATAATGAGATATATTTCTGTAACAAACTTTATTACTTGGGAGAGAAAGAGAGAGTTATACCATGTGGCAAAAGATCTCTCCATTAAACAGAAATTGGGGAAAATATACATGGGCTATTAAATCAGGACGAATAATTCAGATTTTAAATGTGTTTTGAACCATTTGATGAAGTTTAGCACCTACATTTAAACTGAACTCAAACTAAACGTGTTCAAATTTACAAAAATCTTTTTTTTTTCTAAGATTCATTGTCCTTGACTCATTTTCTGTGAAGAACAAGTCAGAATAAATTGGATGGACAATAGTATACAAAATAGGCTATACATGCATGCAGTGCATAAAGTACAAAGGTTTATAGTAAATATATTGCCATTAGTCTGTTATTCCACTATACAGTTAAAGTCAGAATTATTAGCCCGCCTGAATTAATAGCCCCCTGTTTATTTTTATCCTAATTTTTATTTAACGGAGAGCAGATTTTTTTCAACACATTTCTAAACATTATAGTTTTAATAACTCATTTCTAATAACTGATTTATTTTATCTTTGCCATGATGACAGTAAATAATATTAGACTAGATATTCTTCAAGACACTTCTATACAGCTTAAAGTGACATTTAAAGGCTTAACTAGGTTAACTAGGCAGGGTAATTGGGCAAGTTATTGTATAACGATGGTTTGTTCTGTAGACTTTCGGAAAAAAATAAATAGGTTAAAGAGGGTAATAATATGGACCTTAAAATGGGTTTTAAAAAATTAAAACAGCTTTTATTCTTGCCGAAATAAAACAAGAAAAAAGTGGGCTACTAATTTTGACTTCAACTGCATATGTGACCTTTAAGATGTGGGCCTGTCGTATAGAAAGTAGTATTTATATGCCTCTGAATTGGAATAATGTAATGGATAGTGAGTAAAGCCAAACGAAGATTGTAGAAATTAAATTGTTGCTCAATAGGTGGCGATAAAAACCCATCTGAATGTCTGTCACTGTATTTTTTATGTTTAATTGGGCTAATCATTTTTGATTGAAGTCTTTATATGCAGGTTATTCAATCATTAACTAAAAATGAGATTGAAAAATATATATAATATATATAGATATATATATATTTTACACTGATCAATATTACAAACAATGTTAACAATTATCTATAAAGTTAAATTAATTATAATTATCTATAAAGATCTAAAACGCAAATAAACTCTTCTGAAGACAATATTTCCTAGAAAGATCATCCCCAAGTGTAATAATGAGCTCTGCTGTTGTGGTTAATAATGAAGTAAAATACAACAAACCAGACAAGTGCTGCACGGACAAATCAAATGGGTTCAGAAAGTCATGTTACAAGAATGCAAGTCATTATTTTGGATATTATTTGACTGTTTCTCGAGATTGAATCCTCATAAAGTTCATAAAGTTCTCAGAATGTTTCTTATGATTATGACTTGCAAATTGTATATATATTTAACGGCATGATCTTTTAACTTGCGTCCAATCCCGGCTAACTTCCGGAAAGGCACAGTAGCCAATAGCGTTAGAGATAACAAGTAAACCAAGTCAACCAAGTAATCTGCTCACGGTTCACTTCTCCTCGCGCGCAAACATCACCGCTGCGCTCGATTTATATTGCCATTGATTTGCCGCCATAGATTTGCCGCCATACTTCACCACATCATTCTGTGTTCACACTGAACATTTTCCTGTTTTTTTTTTTTTAGGTAAAGTCTTAAATTTTCATTTTAGAGGACTTAAAAAGGTCTTAAAAGGTCTTAAATTTTCTGTTAAAAAATGTGCAGAGACCCTGATGCTGCTTATACTTTTGTGGAAAACATGGAGCTTTTTAAAGGATTCTTAAAGGAGGAGGTATAGAAAAGAACAGCATTAATTTAAAAATACAGTTTATCAAGTTTAATGCATGATTAAATAAAAGTATAAATGAAAATAAATCTTACTGACCTTAAACTTTCGAACAGCAATATGTATAAGGCATAATGTAAAGTACATTTAGATAGTATTTAGTTTTAAAAATTTTAGAATCACATCAAAAGTACAAACATAAAATCAGCACCATATAAGAAATTGTCATAACAAGGAATTCCATATAAAATATTATAGACAATTAATAATAGACAATTTATGTGTTTAATTTAGTTTATTCTAGTAAATAATTATAATTTTTTTAAATCTTTGGCCACACATGTATATACTGTAAAACACACACGTGCTAAAAAAAATCAAATGCAAAATAGACACAAGGTGTGCTTTCATTTTCAATAATGCAGCAACCCATCATCAACCAGTTATGCATACCACCTGGCTGATGGCTGTTGAATGTTTAAAGAGATAGGTTTTCCAAAATGGAAAATTCTGTCAAAAATCATTGCGTAAAATCATTTACCTTTAGCTTTTCTATGACAGTTTCTTACTTCTGTTGAACACAAAACCCAGGGATGTCCAAACTCAGTCGTGGAGGGCTGGTGTCCTGCTGTGTTTAGCTCCTTCAACACACCTGCCAAGCAGTTTCTAGCATATCTACAGTAGTAAGAGCTTGATTAGCTGGTTCAGGTGTGTTCGATTAGGGTTGGAACTAAACTCTCCTGGACACCGGCTTTCCAGGACCAATTTTGGACACCCTTGCTGTAACCATTGAGTATTTGTTTTTCCTAATAAGGAAACAAATGGTAACAGGGTTCCAGCTTTCTTAAAACATCTTCTTTTGTGTTCACCAGGAGATTTGTAAGCACTTCAGGGTAAGTAATTAGTGAGTAGTTTGTTTTGGGGTGAATTTAACCCTGATTTGCTAATGAGCATTCTAATATATATATATATATATATATATATATATATATATATATATATATATATATATATATATATATATATATATATATATATATATATATATAATTTTTTTTTAAATAAAGACTATTTTTTTAAGCATATCAATGGTTAAAGCCTCCATTACTAGCTCTAAAATTACGTTTTGGAATAAGCAAAAGGGGATTGAGATTAAATGTCTAAGAAACCAGTGAAAACTTTAAATGCTTTGGGATAAATAATCTGAGCTTTTGTGTGATTATAAACAGAATAATAACTAAGGTATAATAATTACAAAGCAGCTATAGTATAATCACATCTGGTGTATATTACTTTATAGTGCAATGGATCAACATCAATTATTCCTTAAAGTCAGTCCATATTTATTACACTGTATATAATGTAACTCAACAAAAATGTAATGCCTTTTGCAAAGATTTTTTTTTATTATTATATCTTCTAAACAATAAATAAAGATATTTGTAAAAAAATCAATCGTTAATATATGGTTCTCTGAATAGTATACTGTGCTTTTGAATGTAATTGTATGACACTGGGATTCCCTTATGAGCTTAAGATCAATATTCCAGCTCAAAAAAGGCAAGTGAAAAGATTACATTCGAATTAAAGACACTGATCAATATGCACCACCAGTTATTTTTAAATAAAATACTACATTTAATATTAACAGAACAAGCCATCTATACTCACTGGTCACTTTATTAGGTACCTCTTTTAAGCATCCGGTTGGTTCTCTGAGATCTCTTGACTATGGAGGCCTTTTAAGTTTAAGGCAGAATAGATCCTTGTTGTCATCTTGATGCCCATTTTTAACTAAACCCTCTAAAGTTGTAGCAGGGATCAAATCTCATCAGTCAGCTTGCCCTTATTCCAATCTTCTATTGTTCAGTTTTGTGAGCCTGTGTGAATGGTCGCCCCAGTTTGCAGTTTCCAATTGGCAGGAGCATCACTGGTGAGCTACACTGGTTGGTGCAGAAACTCAAAGTCATACTCTTGCAGTATCTCCTATCCCCTCAGAGCCTTGCAAAAGTTGAGTAGCTTGAGGAGTTCAATCCGGTCTGAAACTGTTGCCAAATAATAGAGTCTGAAGTGATGGACCACCAGGGATCACGACCAGAACGTCTGTCAAGTTAAATATTTCCATTTGGGACTACTGAGGCTGCAGCTATAGTCCATTCTCCTGTTTCTCTTCTCTGTGAGTACAACACTGACACCCACATTGCTGGCATCAGTATCCACAATGAAAGGGTAGGCCAGAACAGGGTGTATTGGTGAGGGATGCTTTTAGATGCTGGAATGTCACTGCATGGTCCCTGGACCAACCAAACCCCTTTAACTTGATCTGACCGCCAATGCAAATGGCTTGTAATGGTTGTAACGTCTATAGTGCTTGTAGTGTCTCTAACGAACCTTCTGTAATTTGAGGACAGGCCCAATAAACTCCTAAGTTAAGTAATGTTAGTTGGAGAGGGCCAGTGCCTCACCACAGCCACCTTTGCTGGGTCAGTCGCCACCCTGTTTCCACTGACTACATGTCTCTGGAACTGCATCTTATGGGCAAGTAGGTTCACTTGACCAGATTCAACTGCAGACCAGTTCTGTGGATGGTTGTAAGAATCTCTGGTATGTTAAGAACAGCCTAATCAAAGTCCAATGCATGGATCAGCAAATCATCAGCACACAGCAGAGGCGAGGGATATCTTTAAGGACTCCATTAAAAAAAATGGAAAAAAACCTGAACACATTTGTTTTAGTCCTCACATGAAACAAATGATCTAATTATTGCATCTAATGCTTTTAAAATGATAAAATGCTGATTTATTTACTGCTTTGACGTGACTCTTGAAATGAAAATCTGACTGCAAAACAACACCATTCTTGACTGCAGTCACTAACCAATAAGGCAGTAAAGTAGACAAAGTAGATTTGAGTGTCATCAGAATTGCTGTGATGGATTTGTTTTATTCTCTTTATTTGGATAAGTGAGAGTCTGAATTGAAACTGGACTCCACATGTCATAGGTGTCCACCTCAACCTATGGTCACTTATACTGACGTAGTATAAAATCTTTCCCTACAAAGTAAGCTCTGAACTGTAAAATTTGAGATACCACAGATGATTTGATGTCTTTGACAATACAAGCATTGGCTGGAAACCGAGAGGCAATTGACTCTACGCCTCACAAGGTGGGAATGTGGGAAAGCTCACTCCTCTCCTTTCACCCTGAGCCCACCTTCCTGACCTTTACTTAACCTTCTCTATCAGAGCAGATCATTCACTTTTCACATAAAGTGTCTATGTTTCATGTTTGGTATCATTTTAAATGTCTCTGTGTGATTGGTAAAGTGGTCTAAATTTAGCTGTGATATTTCACAATTTCACTTGTATATATTTATCTGGTTTTGGCTTTGATAAAATCTTTGCCAGATGCTCCACCAAGGGAAAATGCTTCACACTTCAAACTCACTACAAATCAAGGGTCTTTGTGAAGCATTTGTTGTCTTAAAATTATGGCTGTTTGTTCTGAGATTTTAAGAGAAAGGTGTGAGATAAGTCATTGGAATCTTGTAGCCAGGATGCCTCGTTGCAGTAGCTTTTAGCATCAGCGACTTAGGCCGTACTCACACTAGGTACAGTTGCCTCGAACCGGGCCAAAGCATGCTTGTCCCCCCTCCCGTCTCCCCTGACGGCCCGCACTCACACCACAATAGGTCCTCGGCACGCTTACGTCATCGCTGCTGTGCTGTTCAGTGAGAAGCGCTCTCACTCAGCAGCACAGTAGAGATTTCTTGAGTTATATCGTTTCAGTCGTTTGATATGCAGTGACATGCAGTCGAATATTTCGCCAAACAGTCGTTCGGGATGCGGTGACATGCAGTCAGATATTTTGCAGAACAGATCCGCCACTTTTGGCGCTCATAATCATAAAGCCCTCGTGCTGCAGGAATGAGGAGGTCTGCTGAAGGTGTGCAGCTGTCGTGCAGTGAGGGGCTTGTGTCTTTAATAAACTACGGCAGTTTGCATTCACTGAACAGTAAGAATGATTAATTAATCCATATGAAACAGTGCCTTAAAAGTCACGTCTCGCTTTCAGTTTCGGGCTTTGGCGCGTTTTGCACTCACACTACAAACATACCGCGCCAAAGCCTAAGTGAACCGCGCTCAGGCCCACCTCTTCCAACAGGGCCAGGGCCGGCTAAGTGAACCCTGCTTGAGCCCGATTCAGCGCACTCACACTTCTCAAACGATCCGGGAAACGGGCCTGGGCACGGTACGGATGGCATAGTGTGAGTAGGCCCTTATATGGAGCAACGTAATTTTTACATTTATAATTCTTGGATTTATCTTTGAGTAATTGATGTTGTGCATTTGTGAATTTGCTTTTTATTCTTTAATTCTGTAATTTGCATGATAGACTTTCCTAATAAATAAAGTGTTAAGATTTTAGTATTTCTGAATTTTCCTGAATTCTTCTATATCCTGTAGAGTATGTGGAGGCTGGTTCAACCTTAATCTATGTACATGATATACAATTGCATCAGTGTGGAGACTCTTCGCTTTCTGGTTATCGCTGATTTAGCAAGTTACATGGAAATTACTAAATTAACTACACTTACTGTATAGTACAAGTGATCAGGAGGCAACCGGACTAATTGGGTATTAGTTAACCCTGCATCCTCTGACTGACTTCAGAATGTCAAGATGCTGTCTGTGAGAATGTCTGCAAAATTCTGGGTCGTGACAACTCTGTGCGGTATTGAGTCCCTAATGAACGTACAACTGAAGAATATGAGATCAGATATAAATCAAAACTCTAAATTGAATTATAAATAACGAATGTGATCCATTCATACAATTAGAAATACAGTCTAGATTTAAAAGTCGGTTAAAATTGGAGTCAGATCATATTCAAAGCTGAAAAACAAATATAAATAAACTTCAATAAATAACAGAACTCTTCAGAAGCACAAGAAAAGGCTTACAAGCTTTTAACGTTCAACCATAATGTTTCATCACTGAGCTAATAGATGGACTTTTACAAAACCATTTGAGGACCGTCCCAAAACTCCTGAACCAGTTTTCCAGCCTATTGAGAAAAATGTTGTGATTGACAGCGTCATATACTCACAGTGTTAATTTTGATTGAATCTTTATTTAGATGAATATCATAGATCCTCTTTTTCAAAAAGGGTCAAACAATCACAGTTTTTAGGGAGTTTGGAAAGTTTCAAAAACAAGTGAAGCATTTACCACTTTTAGGTGATCTTCTAAACATTCTAACACTGTTTTGAAGAAGGATGTGTTGTGTGTGTGTCAAGGCAGTAGGTTGATATTTTCATAATCTGTACAATCCCTTTTAAGATTTTACCATCAGCTGCCTTTTAAATTGTGGTTAAGTCTAGTTGACATCAGCAACACTTTGCTGACTGGATGAGCTAATTGCCTTTCTGATATTATTGATATTATCAGTAAAGAAATGAGCAGGCTCATTACATTTGCTTTAGGAGAAAAGTTTACTGCGAATACTTAATAGGAGTGAACAATACACTAGAATGGGGCGGTGTGGTGGCGCAGTGGGTAGCGCTGTCGACTCACAGCAAAAAGGTCGCAGCTTCAAGATTGGCTGGGCCAATTGGAATTTGTATGTGAAGTTTGCCTGTTCTTGCTGTGTTCGCATGGGTTTCCTCTGGGTATTCCGGGAGTGTGGGATGTTTCTCAGTGATGGGTTGCAGCTGGAATGGTATCCACTGAGTAAAAACATATGCTGGATGAGTTGGGGGTCCATTCTGCTGTGGCAACCCCAGAATAATAAATGGACAAAGCCGGAAAAAAAAAGAATGAATCCACTACACCTCTTCAAGCATTCTGTTCTGAAGAGGAAAGTCAAATAAGGACAGATCATACCCTATTAATTTAAATTATGATGTATTTTGATGTAATATCTTGACAATATTATAAGTGGACCTCAGTGAACATTCATTTTCTTTTTGGCTTAGTCCCTTTATTAATCTGGGTTCGCCACAGCGGAATAAACCGCCAACTTATCCAGCATATGTTCTTACACCTGCAACCCATCTCTGGGAAAAATCTATACACACTTATTCACACTCATACACTACGGACAATTTAGCCAACCAATTTCACCTGTACCACGTCTTTGGACTGTGGGGTAAACCGGAGCACCCACGTGAATGCAGGGAGAACATGCAAACTCTACACATAAATGCCAACTGATCCAGCAGCCCAGGCTCGAACCAGCGACTTTCTTGCTGTGAGGCAACAGCACAACCTACTGCACCACCGCGTTGCCCCCTTAGCGAACACTACAAATAAAAAGCAGTGCCTTTAAAAATATGTAGAGCTATTCCAGAATGTCTGTTAACATGGAGAAACTGTGTCCATCACAGAAGCTACTACAGTCATGATGCAAGCCTCTGGCAGGGCAATGTAGAGGTTTGCTCTGGGCAATTCTAAAATAAAACTGGCAGAGTGGTGGTGCAAGAGTGATCTCTAATCCTTCATTTTATAAGGAAAACAGAAATGGAGGTGTCAAAAAGAAGGATCCTGCATAGAATGCTAAAAGGCTGGAAACTGGCTGCGGCAATGGGAGATGGAGGACTGTATAATGTCACATCTGCTGTTTCCTGTCTGTCAAATCTTGAAAATCTATTCAGTCTGTATTTGTTTACGTGGGACTGTGTGTGTGTGTTTGTTTTCTTTCTTCGGGTTTTTTTTTTTTTTTTTTCTAGCTTCCTGGGAAATATGCTACTTAAGTGCATTGTGATAAGAATATAAATTACGACAAAGGCTGTTTATGGGTTTGGTTTGCAGGATGATTTGATAATTCTTAGTCTCTTCCTTAGCTGTGGTCCTCCAATAATGACAATTCATTTTAATTTACTTTAAATTAAAGCTAAAAGTTTGGGTAGTGGTAATAGTCATATGTAATATACACAAACTGCACAGTAACCATTATTGAATTATCGTCAACATGAGCCTCCAGCATCCTTTCAATAACAACAAACAGCTAAAGAATATTCACAATAATGAGCGGGAGGATAAAGGGAACCAGCGTTGATCCAGACTTCATTTCAATAAAAATATAGCTTGGTTATAGATGGTTAGCCTTGAGTCAGGCTTTATTAGACAGAAGAATAATCATTGTTGGTTTACGGGAGCTTTCCTACATAATTAGTTTATTAATATAATCAGCCTGCAGCCTTTCAGGCAGCTTCATGCAGCTTAGATTAGGATTGTTGGAGGGGGAGAAAAAGAAGAAAGGAAGGAAAGCTTAATTATATTCATTAATAATCCTCACATATATTTTGAATGAGAAAGCAGACCAAATTAAATGAATAGGCCAGACATAAGCAAACCTAAATATTGAGTCTAGAAAGATGCTCTGGGATATTTTGTAAGATGAAGGCACAAAAATCCTCCTTGTTTTGTTACGTTTCTTCTTACTCTTCTTATTTTCTTTTTATATTGTGGCTGTCGATTTATTGTGCTATTTTAATTAGTCACAAAAAATACACATCAGGAAGTTTTAACAAATCTACCCCAGATCTGCTTAATATTTCATAAAGATAGGTGGTTATGAAAAGGACAAACGAAATCTCACTGGACGATAAAAAATACATTTAGTTTAGCAATTCATTAAAGGGCCACGAAACCCCCTGTTTCAGCAGGGTGTTTTCACACCTCCAGTTTGGACAAAGTCAGGAAAGTGGGTGTGTCCAGCTCTGTTTAGGTGGGAGTGTCGGAGGAGGGAAAGAGGGAAGGTGCATAAAAAATTGCATAAAAATGGGAGTTTCGGTTTGGGCACATGCTGATTTTCAAAGAGGCAAAACAAACACACAGACGCAAGGGAGAAAGACAGTGACTCCATTTACTTGGACATCAGTAATTAAATTATTTGCCAAATTATTAAATGGTGCACTTTAACTGCAGTTTGGCACTTTTATTCAGGTACATTTTATTCATGCCCCTCATGACAAACAAGATATCTGATTTGAGGAACTGCTGGAAGTGTGTATTTTTATAACAATGTTTGACACCGCACGGCGAATGAGAGAAAAAAAACCCTCTGCACTTCTCGGTAACTTATATGCAAGCCGCGTGTGTTATTCCTGTCACAAAATACGGTGAAAGTCCAACACTACGGTAATAGTTTGATTGTGGTGTTTACATGTTTACACTTGGAAAGCAGCATTTACAGCAGATCTTTCAGTCCTTAATATTGTAGTGACATTAGCATACTGTAAATGTAGTAACTTAGAAATCTTTGCCATCTGAAAAAACAAACAAAGACCCCTGTTTGCTTACTTACCAAATCTGTAGAGACAGGACAATCAACACTACTTGAAGCTATATCTTTTTTAAAAGAAGATGACCAGTAAATTGGGATTTTACCATTTCCAGATGAGAAAAGCTCTCGGGTAAACAATGTTGTTTAGACACATATTTTTGTCGCACGTCGCGTGCACTTTAATCCACACGTGAGACCAGCTGCGCTCTCATAGCGTGAAAATGAAAACAAAACCTTAGTTGCAGCAAATTATAAAAGCAACACTTGTGACCTGTGTCTCCAAACAATTCTGGCAACACAACGTGGGGTCTCTCTGCCGTCTGAACACTGTACAGGTAAAAACTTCCAAGCTATCATGCATATTAATAAAGTTGCACCGCATACACAATATAGTGCGCTGATTGGTTTAAACCAAGTCTTTCTCATAAATTAATGCTGCACACTCAGAGACGTAACGATGCACTCGCAGGTACAGACATCCTGTCTACACGCTGGATTACATGCAAGTTTAATTTCATGTGTTTCATGACCCCTTAAAACACACTCACAAAGATAGACACTCACTCATGCACACAGACACACACAGACACAGACACAAACACACAGACACACACACAAACACACACACACACACACACACACACACACAATAAGTGATCAGGTCCCTGTTTGGCATGCCACTCTTTAAAGGGTCACAAAACACCAAAACACATTTTTGAGCTGTCGACAGTCGTATATGTGTCCCACACTGCTAAAAACACTATTAGGACACCTATATTTCACTAAAAAGTGTAAATTGGTTGTTTTTGCGTTATTTCAAGCAAATTCGTACTTCCTGTTTGAAACAAATTTTTGAAGCTGCGTCACAGTCATGACATAATAGCGTTGTATTCCAGCGTGCAGACTGGGCGTCTGTGCCAGAGTGAGTCTTATTACGTCTTACAGTGTGATGCATTAATGCATGAGTAAGGCTTGGTTCAAACCAATCAGCGCGCTCTATTGTGCAACTTCATTAATATTCATTAGTGTCACCGTCTTTACACCACAGAGACGCCACGTTGTGTTGGCAAAACAAGCGTGAAGTGTTGCTTTTATAGTTTGCTGCCATTAAGTTTCGTTTTCATTTTTTCTCTGTGAGAGCTCATCTGGATCACGTGTGACAGTGTACGCGACGCTCGACAACAATAATTTACGTGTCTAAGGGGGATTATTGTTTACCTGAGAGCTGTTCTCATCTGCAAACGCTGAAATCCGGATTCCGGATGTAGTCTTCTCTTCATAGAGACGCGGCTCTAGTTGCTGGTGATTGTCCTGTCTCTACAGATTTGCTAAGTGAGCGACCAGTGCTCTTTGTATATTCAGTTTGTTCGTATCGAATTAAGTTAACTATTGCATTGAGTGCAAACATGTTAGCACCGGATTTTGTGACCGGAATAACACACGCGGCTTTCGGACGCTACCTGCCGTGTGCATCTAAGTTTCCGGGAAATGCAGAGTTTTTTTTCTGTCATTCGCCGTGCGCTATCAAACATTGCGTGAAAAATACACGCTTAGAGCAGCTCCTCGAATCAAATATCTCGTTTGTCGCGAGGGACATGAATGAATTCCCTGAATGAAAGAGCCAAACTGCAGTTAAAGTCCACCATTTAATAATTTGGCAAATAATTCGACTACAGATGTCCATGTAGGTTAAACACCATCTCTTTCTCCTGTGTATTTTGACTGAAACTCGCGCGTGCCCAAATAGACACTCCCACACCCTCCCACTTTAGTTCCTCCGACACTCCCCCCTAAACAGAGCTGGACACCCCCACTTTTCTGACTTTTTCCAAAGTAGAGGTGTGAAAACACCCTGCTGAAACGAGGGGGTTTCATGGCCCTTTAAAGGGCTACAACCACCCCCCACCCCCCAACACACACACACACACACACAGACACACACACCTTCCTTTGTCCTGGCAGGGTGTTTTCACACCTCTAGTATAAATAATGTCAGGAGAAAGTGGGTGAGTCCAGCTTTGCTTAGGAAGAGGTGTCAAGTGTTGAAAGAGGGAAGGGTTTGCATGAAAAGAGGAGTTTCAGTACGTGCTGACTTTCACAGCAACAGCACAAATTCAGAAGCAGTAGAGATAGACAGTGATGTTTACTATACATGTACATTATGCTTTGTTTCCACTGAGTGGTACAGTATGGTACAGTTTATCAGGTTTGAGTTTCCTCTACCAAGGGTACCTTTTGGTGGGGGTGGTGTAGCACAGAAAGTTTAAGTTGATGTCATTTTTGCTTGAATAAATGTCTACAATAAAGCTGTACAGGTCGTTCACATATCACATGAAAAGCACTTCTATACTTGTTTCCAATACTTGTGTATGCTTGTGTATAAATGTTTATTACTAACTTTTCTATGAACATAATTTGATTATAACTGCAGATCAATGATATTAGCGAAATAGCCCACTGGAACGTCTGTAATTAAATAAAATAAATAAATAAGTGCAACATAGCCTACAGTCAGCGCAAACCTCTCATCTGTGTCTGTAATCTTCACCAGCACATGTAAGCTCTGTTAAAGAGTAATTTTGTCATTCTGAGTTCCAAAAGGTGATGATAAACATGGCAGTTTTTTCATGATTCAGGTTGCTGAAACAATTTGCTCCTGTGTTTTGTCGGGCTTCTCCTTTTTTGTGCACTTCACTCTCGCGTTTGTCTTTTTCTTTCTAAAAGGATCAGATGACGGAGACACTTCAATAAATCACACACATGTTATTGTCATCAGCTCAAGAAGTTCAATAAATCTTATATATATGTGATCGCGAGCTCCCTGAAGAAAGCGAAAACCGCTCACACTTTTAGACGGCCTCGTAAAACAACAACAGGACACGGCAGATTTTGTTCTTCTTGGCTTTGTGTCTGTTCATGAAGACAAGACAAGGTTTGTTTGAGTTTGGGTCATCCATGGCTCGTTATTATATGCATATAGGATTTCCATGTAATGTTTGGCTGTGTATTTAAAAAAACATGGCGGTTATTTTTTCATTCTGGCTAGCTCCAAGAGATTGTGACGTATCTCTGTAACCAATCAGCATTCTCGTGTTTGGTACGGGAGGGGTGGCAAAAAAGTGGTATGGTACTGTTCGTTTCGGTACACTTTTTGACAGTTTAAACGGCCATAAAAGAGTACCGAACGGTACCGTACCGTACCACTCAGTGGAAACGGGCCATTAGTAATCAAATTATTTGCCTTAACCTGAATAAGAGAATAACATGATTGAGGCATTTACATTAGTTGCTTTTTGAATGTTCCTTTCATGATCTCATTTTACTTGTTATACGTACCTGCCCATATAGCGACGCAGTAGTGCAGTGGGTAGCACGTTCGCCTCACAGCAAGAAGGTCGCTGTGTTGCTGGTTCGATCCTCGGCTCAGTTGGCGTTTTTGTGTGGAGTTTGCATGTTCTCCCTGCGTTTGTGTGGGTTTCCTTCGGGTACTCCAGTTTCCCCCACAGTCCAAAGACATGCGGTACAGGTGAATTGGGTAGGCTGAATTGTCTGTAGTGTGTGTGTGTATGTGTGTATGTTTCCCAGAGATGGGTTGCGGCTGGAAGGGCATCCGCTGCGTAAAAACCTGCTGGATAAGTTGGCGATTCATTCCGCTGTGGTGACCCAGATTAATAAAGGGACTAAGCCGACAAGAAAATGAATGAATGAACAATATCTGCCCATACTCTTGTTTGCGTGCATTGCGTTGCGTTATGCGCGCAGTGTCCTTATCATGGGAAAAAAGGAAACAAAACTTTTGTTGTGGCACATAATACTAACAAAACACTGATGACCCATGTCTCTAAACAAAGCAACACAGCGTTCACCCTTGACATCTTTCAAACTAGTATTTTTTGTTGAATGTTGCAAACTCAAATACTATGGAAGTTACAGGTTTACAACATTCTCCAGAATATCTTTTTTTTGGTTTATCAAAAATAAAAAATAAAAAAATAAAAAAATGGGTGAATAAAGGATGACAGTATTTTAATTTTGGGGTGAACTGTCCATTTAAGTCTACATTTATTTCACCTGTAAGCTCTTTCAGTAGCTGTGCTCTACTAAAAGCCTTAAAGGCATCAGGGCTGAAGTGAAGAGAAAAAAAGACACAGGTCTTTAAAAAGTTATATTTTTTCCACACTCATCTTATTCTTTCCTCTTCTTCTTAGGAAATCAGTGAAGGTATGAACTGCCTTTTATGTTGCCCTTCAACTGAAAATGACATCAAAAATCTGCACGTGTCACTTCATTAGTATTGCTACAGGCAGCTCCATTAGATCATTAAGCTCAACCACTTGACGTCATCAAAATACCAGTCCATAGTTTAAGACGAATGTGTATTCATTTTTTTATTAATCTTTCATGGGTTTTCTACTAAATTTTTCAACAAGACACGCCATTTATGTTATATTATCCTATAGGTCAAGCCTTTGAACTAGTTATCTGACATCAGGAACTCTCTATCTTTCATACTTTTTTCATCCTTTTTTCTCAATTAATGAATTATTTGTTGGCCCAGTCAGCAATCAAACTACTCTAAATTCTATACCCGGCTCTCTGCTTACGCGTAATAAAGCAATGGTGAAATATCTGGGGGTATGTAGTCTGATGGCATCTTAGGGTGTACTCACACTAGGCACGTTTGTCTTGAACTGCGCCCAGACGGACTTGTCTTCGGCTAAACAGATCCACCACTTTTAACGCTCGAAAAATTTTCATGAAAGTCATCATGCTGCACGTATTAGGAGGTTTGCTGAAGGTGACAGCTGATGTGCAGTGAGGGGGTTGCATCTTTAATAAACAACGACAGTTCATGTTCATTAAATAGTAAGAATGATTAATAAATCTATATGAAACAGTCCCCTAAAAGTGACGTTGTGTCTTCACTTTAACACTCAGGTGCGCTTTACACTTACATTAAACATACACAAGCGTACCGTGCCCGAGCAAAACCGAATCTTGCTCTGGCACACCTCTTCCAACCATGCCAGGGTTAGCCAACTGAATCACACCCAGGCATGATTCAGAGCACTCACACCTGTTAGACGAAGCAGGAAATATGCCCGGGAATGGTTCGGGTAGCCTAGTGTGAGTACACCCCTAAGATCTTTGTTAACTGCCGCTCACATGAACAAACTCATTCTTCCGGAGCCAACTCCATGGGACTTGAGGCAAGTGTGGGGTACAGGTGATGCTGGTCAGTGACTTCCCCCATTATTATTAGCTTAGATTTAGGTCATGACGTCAAATGACAAAAAATCCATATCTAGCCAGTGTCTATGGATGTTATTTTGGCGTCCAATAACATTGTCAAATGACGTTGATAGTTGGTTAATTTAAGGTTGTGTTGAAAAGCGGCCAAAATCCAACGTCGAGCCAACATCTTCAACCAGCGTCATATTGACGTCAAATACTAACATTTATTTGTCCAAAATCCAATGTCTGATTGAAATCATAGTGGTAAAGTCCACACAACGTCAAACTGTAATATCATAACATTAGGTTCTGACATCAACACGATTTTCATTTCTAAACTAAATGCAACGTGCCATGATGTTGAGGTACAATGCCAATTTGATGTGATCTTGATGTCCTGTGCCTGCTGGGTTGCTCTGTTAATTATTATATAATATGGCTATATAAAAAAAAACCTATTTTGAGGGCTCTAGTAATTGAATATAAATGTTTACTCTTTGTTTTTAAATTCAAAAAGGTTGGAACCAATAGGTTGGAGACATTAGTGAACAGGTAATGCTTTGTTAGGCTCCTGAGATCATATAGCCAGCTATTTTTTGCAGTTCCTAGATCGAGATTAAAACTTTTAAGGGATTGTGCTTTCTCAGTTGTTCCCCCCAAACTTTAGAATGCATTGTCTAATTATATAAGAACTGTTGAGTTTAAATGTCTTTTAATTGCCTTTTAATTCCACAGACAATTTATTTTAGTCTAGTCCTTTTGTTCAATGTTATGTGTTTTATATTTTGTATCACAATTTGTACAGTACAGCATTTTGAACAACCTCAGCTGTGTTGAAATGTGCTTTACAAATAATAAACACAGAAATTAAGCCATTAAATTCATCACTATATGCAGGCATCCAGATAAAGAAATGAAAGAAATAAGCAGATTTTACAAAGAAATAGGCTGCAAAAGCATGTAGACCGTCTGTTCACTGTGATTTTGGCTTAGGAAGCAGCAGCTTCATTCAATCACAGACAAAAGCATCAGAATGAGAAACAAGGCACGTCCGGCAGATCACAGGAGTCAGTGGTATCAAAGAGGGAAAAATCTGAACCGCTTAAGTCTGTGATGGTCAGGGCAGATAAAAGTCACTTTCATCAGGTCCAATTAAAAAAGGGAGAGGGCTACTGTTGTGGGACCCTCTTAACTTAATGGAGTATTTTCATACTCCTAATGTTAGTGCGTGTTCAAAGGCTTGACCTCACGTCACCAACTCAGCTTTTAGAGACAATCTATAGAGGCAGCAGGAAAAACAAACCAATCTACAAGCAAAAGGTCAAGCCTGTGCAGATTTTTAAAGCAGTAGCGCCATGACTGTGCTTGTACCCTTTATTTTTGTGTGGAGATTTTTAAATGCAACTTCTGAAAAATGTAGTTACATAATAACCAAGCTGATTATTTAGGCCAGGAATTCTCAACCGGTGGACCGCGGCCTACTAGTGGGTCTCAGCGATCTTGCAGGTGAGCCGCGAGATAAAATTACCTTAAATATTATACTATAATCATTTGATTTCATTATTAAATATGTTATATTAAAATTAGAGTAGTAATGGCATTTCCCGATTTCTGTGATTGAACAGGCTAAATTGAACTACAGAAACAGCCTCACTGTTAATCACAGACATACCTTTGGCTTAAATTTCCAACCACTGCACAGCAACTGAGGCTACGTTCTCAGTTGTTTAAAAAAACAGTCATGCAAATGTAAAGGTAACAATGGTTAGAGTTATAATAACCAGCTCGCGTGTGCCTCACATCTGCGACACAAACTGTATCAGAGTCACACTAGTCTGTTGACTTCACAAATTATGCATGCTCTCTTTGTGTGAACACTTTATAATATCCGCATAGTTGTCCAGATTAACATCTTTTGAGCGTTTTATACTTACTGCGTCCGTACAGGAGGATCTAGCGAGACTCGGTGGTGTTTCAGTAGTGAACAGCTATTCATTGTTCCTGCCAGTGAACTCCTATAATGTCCAGCTACAAACCCAAATGCCTTCAGATCGATGTGTTTCAACAGATTTAGAAAGTTTGTACTGTATTTTACTTAGGGTTAGGTTTTTTATTTTAATGGATATACAGTTAAAGTCAGAATTATTAGCCCCCCTATGAATTTTTCTTTTCTTTTAAAAATATTTCCAAAATGATGTTTAACAGAGCAAGGAAATTTATTTAATATCTGATAATATATATTTTTTTCTTCTGGAGAAAGTCTTATTTGTTTTATTTCAGCTAGAATAAAAGTAGTTTTTATTTTTTTAAACACCATTTTAATGTCAATATTATTAGCCCCTTTAAGCAATATTTTTTTTTTCGACAAACCATTGTATACAATAACTTGCCTAATTACCCTAACCTGCCTAGTTAACCTAATTAACCTAGTTAAGCCTTTAAATGTCACTTTAAGCTGCTTAGAAGTGTCTTGAAAAATTATATAGTCAAATATTATTTAAAATCATCATGGCAAAGATAAAATAAATCAGTTATTAGAAATGAGTTATTAAAACTATTATGTTTAGAAATGTGTTGAAAAAATATTTTCTCCGTTAAACAGAAATTGGGGAAAAAATAAACAGCAGGGCTAATAATTAGGACTGTAGATCAATAGATGAAAAGAAGTCAGTCTAATTCAAAGCAGCAGCAGTTTTTATTTTATTTTTTTTTTTTTTGCCATATCCTCTAGTTCTGTCAGGTCGCTTTAATAATATTATAATTATATAAATAAAATAAATGTTTTGCTAATTAATAAAGTATTTAAATTTTTAAATAAGAATTTTCTCTAGAAAATTAGTTTGGGCCTTCAAAAAAATGTGGGCCTCTATGTGAAAAACCCCTTATTTAGGAAATAATAATAATAATAATCAAATAGAAAAGTACAAATTAGCAAATCAAAGAAGCAGTTATTTATATAAGCATCAATATATAGATAACTGGATTAGCAAAAAGAAGAAGAAAAAAATTAAAATATACTTGTACATGTGTTGTTAAAAGCAAAATTAAATAGATTAAAATGATTATAAGCTACATAGACATTACAAACTAAATGAAAAAGCACTGAATATTCAGTTGTATATTACAACTATTCTTTCTCTTAGCTAAATATGCAAAACTATAACAACAATGATACATAACAGCTATGCAATATGACTTGTATCATAATGAACCTGTTTTTCTTAGTCATATCCCACCTCGGGCACAAAGTGAGCCATGCAGCACTACCATGAGGGCCGTGTTTTTAAGCGATGATTTTAGCAGACTTGTCAGAGTTTATTATGCTCAGCACACAAAGGTTTATTGGCCATGGATCTGCTATTATCCGCTGTGCGAGTGGAAGGTGGCAGTGCGGGTGAACAGATATGTGTGGCAGCTCACAGGCAGATGGAGAAGCTGTACTTCCACACGGTGGGATGAGCCTGAGGCGTTTCTCTGTTCCCTGGAGAAATCCTCCTCCAACCTCACTCTCGCTCAGCCTGCCTGATCCAAGCCTGACAAGATGAGGCCAGAGCACATTCACATACACCTGTGCTTAGATTGCACCGGTCCGCATCAGTGTCTCACCATTAAGCCGTGTTTCTCAGTAAGGTTTGACCTAAAAGCCGTATTTTTAACATCCCTGAATTCAACTTTCATTTGTATTACCATTTATATTGTGTTTATTACATGTGCTAACACTCTATGATGGGATTTTAAGACCCTTTATAATGTTAAAAAAAAGGAGGAACCACACAAGAGACCTTTTAGACCCACTTTACATGAACAGCTGCCTTTGCACATTTGCACTTTGACCAAGGCAAAGTTGTCAGGTAAGGTCCTCAAGGGAGCTTTGCTGCTTTAATGAAGTGGGTGCTGGAGAATAATTTATCTTGTTTCAGCATCGTCCCCACTTAAAAGCCATCACCAGCTCCATTCCAGATACCAGCATGCTACCACCTAGCTGTATAAAGCAAGAGCCTACTGACAGAATCTGACACAGTGGATGGGCCCGCACCATCAGGAGCAACTGAGCCTGCCACTGCCCCATAACTAGAGTCTCTAATTACACATGTCAAGTTCGTGAGCTGGCAACACTGCAGCGGGAGTACTAATGGAACTTGTGGGCAGGATCGCAGTTAGGCTCGCTGGTACCAACAAATCCTTCATATGTCACTTTGTCGGTATGTTCCAAGACTTATTCACCAATCATTTACAAGACTTAAGATTCCCCACCTAGCCTCCTTTCTACTCAACTCCAACTTTCTAAACTGGTCTGCAATATGCACATGGGGAAATATTTAGGATGTAATAGTAACTCAAAATGAAAAAAAAAAATAAAGAGTGTAACTATAGCCTACAAGCCAATGCATAGTACATTTGGATCACTTGAATCTAATAGTAGTATTACAATAACGTGTTCACCAATCAGATGTCCTACAAAAGATCATATTTGCCACCCACTTCCACCTCCTCTCATCACTGCAACTTCCGTCCCATCCCAACTGGTCCCTGTCTGTCCCTCTTATCAACTTCAGCCAGATCAGTAGCCAGACTTAAAGGCCCCGTTTACACTAGTGCGTTTTAGTTTTAAAACGGCGTTTTAGAATGAAAACGATCCGCGTCCACACTCGCGTTTTACCCAGCGTTTCTGAACTGCTCTCCGTCCACACCAAAACGCTGAAAACGCACATTACGTGACCACACAGACACTCTCGGGCAAGCGCTGCAGCCCATCTACCCAGATGAGAGCTCTGCTAGTCGGACTTCTCATCAAGCATCTCCCGCTGGATCTAATCTCACTATATTTATTAAACGGGATATTTCATTCATCTTGTTGTCTTTATCTAACGACATATTCCCTGACTCTGGTCATTGAAATCTTTTACTTTTTCTTAGGTAACGTGTTTTGGCTAAACGCAAAGATAAGTTAATGATTAATGTAACCACGTAGCCTATTCTGTATATTGACTGATCGCTTGCCTTTATTTCCTATAATGTATAAACTTATTGTATGTTATACTTTTATAATGGCCATTATCGATTAATAAAACTGATATTCAGCAAAAGAGAGGGTGTGTTTCATATTTTCACTGAAATTGAAAGGAGGCAGTTGTTATCCGCTCCGTTTTGTTATAAATATCCACACAGTAAAGATGACGCTCATATATGCAGCACGACGCCTCAACATTTCTGCTGTTTAAGTTGCTAATATTAAAATGAAAATAGGCAGTTCCTTAAATCATCTTTACATTTTATTGTTGAGAAAGTGAAACAACGTAGCCAGGGTGATGTGAATGAAGTTATAAAGTACACTGTTCCCTTTGAAGATTTACCCGTGTCCTCGGTATAGTCTGTTTTCCATATCAAACTGAGAAGAAGAGACTGCAGCCTTGATCAAACTTGCGAAGTCTGAACTTACAAGGAGAGGATGCAGGACTGAACTGTGTGTATTAGGCTACTTAATATTCAGGAAAAGCCCCAATCAGAGAGGCGAATGTCTGCAGCCCCGCCTCCGTTTTCAGATGTCTCCGTTTTTGCTCATCCACACTGAGACGGAGCAGCAGCGTTTCAGAATGAAAACGGCCTCTCCAGCGTTTTCGAAACGCTCTGTTTTTGGTTGCTCGAGAACTCCGGCGTAGTGTGGAGGGTTGGCGTAACCGTAGCAAAACTTATGTGTTTTCAAACTAAAACGCATTAGTGTAAACGGGGCCAAAGTCACCAGTGCTTTTGGATAACCAAGAACCTCCGTCTCTGTCTCAAGACTCAAAGCCTCGGATTTCCCCTTGATCCTAATACTCAACGGCTCCACCTTGGCTTATCTTCAGTGTGGCCCACTATCCCACCAGCTCTGCCAGGCTCCATAGATCTTCCAATGCTGCTTTGATCTGTCATCCACCTGCCTTCACCTTTGGACTCTACTACTCTGACTGCTCCTTGTCACTCCTTTGGTCACTCTGGCTTAACTGCAGTCTTCTGGATCTCCACCTCAGCCCTCCATACCCTCTGGTTCACCCTGAATTTTTCACTTCAGTATGTTCCTTTGGGAAGGACTCATTACTATGCCCTAATCCCTTTTGAGAGCGTATGACACCAAACAACTTCCCTCTTAAAAACACCATAGTCCGAAGTGTCTATCAGTTGTATCATTCAACTACCTTAATTCCGAAGGACCCTTCAAAATGGCCAGATCAGTTAGGAATGACACTTTGACATAAAGGTCATGTTTGTTTTCATTCTTAACTACCATCAGGGGTCCGTTCTTCGTACGTGGATTACTCAGTTAGCTGGATTTGGATATTGACAATTTGACACGATCCAAGATTGTTTCGTTCTTCAAAGCTGATCCGAGAGTTGTTGTCATGACAACAGTTCTGGTAGGTCAAACCTGATCGGGAGCAGGTTCAATTCATATAAACAGGATTAGATCGGCTCAGTTCAAGCAAAGATAATAGAGAAAGTATGTACCGAATTCTGATATTTTTTTACAGTAGTAGTTATATACACTTGGGAAAATGGTAAATATTTTTAAACTATGTATATAGAGTTATAGTTATTAATAAAATAAATAAAGTTATACATATTTATAAAACTTATGCAATCTGCACCCTCGAAATGAAAGAATAAAGACTGCCACCTGTTGGTGCAAAGAGAAAACTTATTGATATGAACTTTTTAGATCGCTTTAGTACAAATTGTGTATAATAAAAATTGACAATATGTGACTTTTTATAATACATTTATGCAGTCATAAATATGTTTTGACAGTTAATATGCCAGTGATTATGCTTTACAAAAGTTGCAGACACCTTTACCAATATCAAAATGCTTTTGTAAACATCCGAATAAAAAACGGCTACTGTAATAAAGAAAATATTTTCTAAATGTAGAACTAAATACATTGATATGCATTGAAATACATGATAAATACTCTTGACACATGAAAGTGTAAAGCCTGCAGTTCACAACATATGTGGAAAGTTATTACGTGTCATATTTAACAAGCCGTTTACTGCTAATTTGATGTAATTTTGCTCACATGGATAATTGAATATTAATCAGATGATGTCATTACGCTGCTGTGCCGTCAGCCAATCGTTGCATTGCTGAATATGATTTCGAGGATCGATAGATCTGTCCTTCATAACACACGCAGCGATCTCAGATCAGTTTATCCAGACATTCTAATCTGATTTGCGAACTTGTTTGAAGAACCAAATTAGCGAGAGATAAGTTATCAAGATTAAAAGATCCAGGATCTGCCAAATCATCTTAGATCATTTAAGCAAGGTACGAAGAACGGACCCCAGGACGGCATCACATCCTGTTTTGAATGCACCACTTTACTCTTTCTCTGAATTGGGCTTCACCTCCATCTGTAGATCAGTCCCCTGCTGAGTTCAGCTCTTCTTGACCATGGGTTTACCATGACTCAACCTCATCATAGCTTTTATCCCACCTACTGTAGGCTCTGAGTTATACCTGCATCCTTCTGCATTTGGCACTCCCTTTATTGTTGTCAACTTAGTCCTCTGCTTTGCTTTTTGTTTCCTAACCTTCTCCTTGCCTCTGTCAACCTCCGGAGCTTCTGTGTTTTTAAGTGTCTCACCACAATAAGTTCCAAACACCTTTGAGTTTAGTAATCACTGTGTATTTATTTCCCACATTTTTCTGTTCATCATCCAGTATTGTTTGTAATATTGTTATACTGATGTTTCACAGTGGCTTGTTGACAAGAGTTTATTTATATTAAATAGATGTAATAAAACGACTAGAACAAAATAAATAAAAACATTTTCATGTATAATACTATTTTTATGCAAAACATACTTATAGAAGAAGTGTTCAGAAAGAGTGAATCTTCAAATGTGCGTTTGGGTGTATATAAATCTTCTGTAGGTGGCCTTAAAAACAAAATTGAAAAACTTTAAACTGTAATATGTACCTTAAAATCCCTTTTCAGTACAAATAATGACAGGGAATCTTATTGTTTGCTTATGCTTTTTAAATTAGATTGAGTAAGAAATTTTATATTGTTTGAAAATATTGATAATGGTTCATTTTAATTAGCTCCTCCACTTCTATAGCCATACATTGCTTGTATGTCTCATCAGTCTTTGGTAAATGCCAATAATACGATACACACAAAGGTCTTCCAGGAATACCGAATGCTGTTTGTGTCTTCAGTTCCCTTCTGTTGTTTTTCACAGGTAAGGCTGCCAGAGTCATGCCACATTGACTTTTGTCTCCAATCTCAAGGTCAGAAACTACAAGAAAAGCTGTCTGCGCAGGATCAGACAGGACAGAGGAACTGAAGCGCTGACCCCTTGTCTTAATGAATAAGAGATGGCAAAAGCATTCATTATTCACTGTGTGCAGTGTTGAGATTAGCCACAGACACACTGCGAAACTTGTAACTTCTGATGAAGTTGACCCGAGACATCATGAAAATTCACATTTCTGTCTTAGAAACTCAAACCATAAAACTTGTAGACTTACTTAATTATCTATACATCAATGACTGAAGGAAGAGCCTTTCATGTGATCTCAAAATAAGTTTTTTTTTTTTTCATGCAACTTCAAAAGGTTTCAAATGATATAATATGAATTCTTCTTGTGTTTTCAGTAGCTCAGCAACGTGAGGAGCAACAAACAATTCAATGTGAGCGATGACTGGGAATTATGCAAGAAAGAAATGTGGAGAAAAGATCTTAAGTAGCTTGCAATCCCCATTTGGAGATTAAATCATCTACTAGTTTAAATATGGGTTCTGAGTACATTATCTTTGGGTTGGTTTGATTTAAATGAAACTCTGGTGTGATAGTGATGGAAATTTAAATAATTTGGGTCTGATGGGAAACTAAATTATATTTATTATTAAACTGAGGAAATACTTGTAAAAAAAAAAGTCTTAAAAGACTGTAAAGTAGTGAAAATGGAGGTGCAGTAGGAATTTTGTTTTCTGCAGCAGAACTTTAGGCTCATACAGACATGCATCATAGCAAAGCAAATGTTTATCAGGAGCTCATTCTCCAACATGTGAGAGATAAGTGATGTCCTGTGGCTGCAGATGAGCTGAAGTCAGTTGCTACACAATTTTGACTTCGGCAAACTTTAGAAAATACACTTCGCAAAGCCCAGCCCCACTTCTCTAAGTCTGAAAAGCTTTAAGCATCAGCCATGGCACTTCCCTATCAATTTGTGCACTGCAAATGATAAATATATTTCTGAAAAAATTACATACTGATTTCAGACAGAAGCAGACGTAAAGGTCTGCAATATTCCAACGCAATCTTGCGGCAATTCGTAACTTTTTGATTTAGTGTCTAATTCCTATGAATTCGTATGATCTAATTCATACAATTTATTACGATTTGCTCATCACCCAATGTTGGTTGGGGTTAGGAGTGGGGTTGGGTGCCACGCTTCCTTTTTTAAAATCGGTCATTTTCGTATGACTGAACTTGAATTAGTTCAAATTAGCCACTAAACTGACAAAGCGGTAAATACTTACGTTTCCTCGTGAGATCAGGCTGAATATCAACATGAGGGAAATATTCAGAATGTACTGTAAGAGTAACTCAATATGAAAACAATATAAAGATTGACGCTATTAGGGTTGGGCATTGTCGACCAATTTGGCATTGTACGATGTCTAATGTGAAGCATTGCGATGGACGATGGCATCGTCATCATGTAAAAAGTGGGGGGTGGGGTGGTGTCTGAAGAGCAAGAAGGGAACCAGGGAAGACGTGCGACTTCCGGGAGATTATCACTCATTTGCGGGCATTATGAATATCACGTTTAACAACTGTAGTGAGACACGATCCAGCGGTACATCCCTCATAAACTCTCCGATGTGCACTGCTCCCTGCCTGGAGCTCAGAAGAGCCCATGACAGCGTGTGGCTGTGTGTGTGTGGCTGTGTTTATGTGGTCACGTGATGTGCGTTTTGAGCGGAAGGAGGGAGTTTAGAAATGCTAGGTAAAATGCTATTTTAACACTAAGATGTATTAGTGTGAACAGGGCTTGAGTGTGTATTTTTTGCGAACGGGTTTGTGATGGGGGCAAGGTGATGGATCACGATGCCGGCTCAGCATCGTGTTGTCTATTGGCCATCCGCAGAAGCTAGAAGCTAGAAGCTATAGCATACAAGTCTAGATATGGGAGGTTTGGATCATTTTAATCTAATTAAAGTGTTACAAAGTGACTGTTTACATGGACATCGGTAATCAAATCATTTACCTCAATCTAAATAAGGCAATAATATGAGTGTTTATATGAGTTGCTTTTAGAATGTTCTTTTCATGTTCACGTTTCACATGGATCAACATCACGATGCTATCCAATTTTTTTCTTTAGAGTTCATGTAATTGGTGTTTCATTTTAATGTATTAACTTTAATCGCAGTTAAGTAGTTTCACTTTCACAAACATGTCATTCATTCTCTCAAGACAAACTCTGAGATGCTTGATGAGAGTATAGCCTCTTTGTCCTTTTGGTGGCCAAATAAGAACGATGAGTGTAAAGAAAACTTGCACATTTTCCATTGTGATGAGTCTCCAGGAGTAAATTCACTTACTTGCACTTGTGGCCTTGAAAATGGGGGTGTCTGTGGTCCTGTACTGTCCTTATCTGAGTTTCCAGGTCTTCACGTAGTTCACGAGTTGTCACATCAAATCTCTATAAACTAAAAGTCCACTGGCTGTCCCAGTCATATAATAGAAAATGTTAGTTCATCAGTCTTGATTTCTCATGTTTTGAGGGATCCATTCAGCAAGTTACAGTTTCATTGATTGACAGTTGATGGTGAGTTTATCTACACAAACAAATATAAACCATTGACAAATATAAATGAAATACATAATATATCGTCCAGCCTTTACATGTTAATAGCAGATGTTACTCAGACTGTTTTGCTTGTCAGACAAAATGGGAGACAGTGACGGGGCACAGAATATTGGCATTTTGATTGGCTGATGTCCTAATATTTTATCCTACCCATAAGATTATGCTATCAACACTGTATATGAATGGTTCTAAGGTTGGGGTTAGAGATTAGGGCAATGATAAAGCCTCATATCACACCACATCACTTTAAAATTGATGGTGGTAGATAGCATATTTTGTTATCAAAATGTGCTACTTACTTTTTGAATGGGAGGTAGGAAAATTTGCCTGTAAATCAAACTGTGAGTCATTTGTAAACTTTCGGGAACAGTACATTTTAATGTACATTCACACTATTACCAAACCATTAACTAAATAAACTATTAGCAAACTATTAGCTAAATAAACTACTTATTAGTGGCTTATTAAAAGTAAGTAAGGCAGTAGTTGGGTTAAGTAATAGATATGATCAGGAATGTAAAATAAGATCATACTACAGTATATGAGTTAATATCATATTAATGAGCTGGTAGTAGTAGCTATTAGTGTAAATTGTGAACTAAAGTGTTACCAAACATTCTTCAGGCTAGCCATTGCTTTTCTCTATCACCATGCTTCTCACTAAACAAAGAGTCTGTTGCTGGTTGCTATACTATACAAGTCGAACGCTGTCTCACAAGCAAGTTATACACACATCCAAAATCCGTTTAATTTCAGAAATGAGAGAGGGAGACTTTTAAGTGTATTGCCATACTTAAAGGCTTATAACAATAAAAAAGGACATCAACGAAAAAAACAATTACAAAAAACAAAATACAAATCTAATATAATTTAAGATTTACTTTTGATAACCATTGTTGAGGGATACACATTTTAAAATTTGAAAATAGTTGTCTAATAACAATAAAAAAAATATGGCATTGCAAAAGTATTTCCTTGACAGTTTGGTGTAATTTCAGAAAAAGATCAAGCGTTCATAAATTGTTCTCTAATTAAAATCCACATGACAATTATATATAAACACCACTTTTTCCTTTCTTTCTTTAGATTTTGTCTAAAAAAGCAGTTAACTGAATCATGCTAAATAAACCAGAATTAAATATATTGTTTTGGGGAAGACTGAATATGTTATGTCATTCTGAAAAGCAAATAATATGCGTTCATTTGACTATCATTGATCAACCTGCCTCTGTAACATGACTCTGACCATTGACTAATGTGTATTCACTTGTATGCCTTGAGGCTTCAGAGGCAGGAGGAAATGACAGCACCCTGATCTTTAAGCTAAATTACTCAAACTGTTGGAAGTATGGTGGATGTTTACACCATGTGCTCAATATTGACTGATGTCAGGGAGGTTATTGATCTGATAGATCCTGAAAAACAACAACACCATCAACAAAAAAACTAAAAAGCACAAGCAAAGGAAAACAGAAAGTAAAAGAAATAAAAGGTATGATGAAGAATATATATTGGTGTATAAACTGCAGTGCTTTAAAGATACATTTGTGCATGGGGTATACACATATACTGTACCCTGGCTGCATGCTTCAAATCTTATAAGCCATGATGGGCATTTCACTTGCGCTGCACACAGTGGACCAATCACAACAGATTGGATCATCAAACATTCACAGCAGATTACACAGCAAACAGTTTTGTGTTTAACAGAAATCTAATAGAGATATACATGTAGACAGCTTGGCTAGAACAAGACTAAACTCTAATAGACATCTAAGAAAAGCCCAAAACTAGACTAGTCGTTATAGACAGATTAGACAGACTTTATATGTGTAGCCATTGATTTCTGTTTATTTGATGACTAGTTTAGTTTTGGCCTATTCTTAAGCAGCTATTAGATGTTCATCTTAAGCCCAAATTTTGCCTTGTTTTAGCCAAGACGACTATGTTCAGATGTCTATTAGAGGTAAGGTAAGGTAAAACTTTATTGTCCCAGTTAGGGAAATTTGTCTTGGGCTCTTGCCCCCAGCTGCAGTCATCACAAACATGGACAAAACAATGCAACATACAAAACACAAATAGATAGTTCAATAAAAGTTACAAGCCTCACTCCATAAACACATAAATAAGCAAACTGAATACTCTCAATCTAATCTAAGCCACCACTATTATTTTTATAGCTTAATGCTCATAGGATAAAAATAATTTTTATTTCTGTTTAATCTAAAGTAAGGTACTCTGAATCTTTTCCCAGAGGGTAACAACTATATATATATATATATATATATATATATATATATATATATATATATATATATATATATATATATATATATGCAAAATCTAAAAAAAATTGAAAGTGTTTTTTTTTTTTTTTACCTTGCATGCATATCAGCCTGTTGTTAGGGACTCCCAAACCAATATATGACATTTTATAATCCATAATGGGTTCACTTTAAGTCAGTAAACTTTAGAGAACTTCCACAGCTAGACGAAAACACAATTGATTGGATTGTTTACATAGTGTGAACACTCATGTGGGTTGAATACATTGAAAAGGCACACAATTTTCAAGTTGTAAATTATATTCCCATTTGTTGGCTGCAGTGATAATACCTTGACTGGCTTTTCAGGGTGGAACTGATTAGACTGTTTTTAATCAAATGAAATAATAAATTTTTTGGCATGAATACGAGGTTATTGTAAACAAACATCAAAAAGCCATTTGATGTAAGAATTGACTTAAAAAGCATGCCACCATGTCTCCTTCAGGTTACACAGGTACTTAAAGGTTATATTTCATATATTGTTAACATAGAAACGCCAACATCCTGTCAGCCAGATCTTGTTCAGAGCTTTATGGTATTAGCATGTTCCCTTTATTCAATAAAGCAACCTTCATTTTTTGTATAGCAATCTTTTATCTGCTTCTCAGTCACTCAGAAGTCTCAGACTTGAAAGAGAATGTGACACTGTTTCAATTTCACATTTGATCTCTGAGCTCAAGTATAAGCTTATCTTATCTTCATACCAAACACTCGAATCCATTACCTCACCATGCTATGTAAGCTAAAATGATCAGAGACCTGATCTTGAGGAGGCTGTTAAAGCAAGATTTTCTGCTTTTCTGCATTCAGCTTGAAAATCATGTAAAAACTGTCTATGTTATACCCAAAGATATAGTTGTTAAAAAAATATGAGAACACTGCACTGTTACCTGTTATTTAACTTTAGGAAATTGACATTATTCATTCATTCATTTTCTTTTTGGCTTAGTCCCTTTACTAATCCAGGGTCGCCACAGCAGAATGAACCGCCAACTTATCCAGCACGTTTTTAGGCAGCTGATGCCATTCCAGCTCTGCAACCCATATCTTGGAAAGAATTTGACATTAATGTTTTTTAATTATTTCAGAATCATTTTGAGTCATAATCAATTCTATTTTAATGATCTAGGTACAAAGTCTATAGAGCATGGCGCAAAAGCATTAAGTACATGTATGAATCCGCTTTTGCTAAAATCTGAACACTTCACTAGCCAGAAAACAGATCATCTGCATAAAGAACAAGCCTCCTCCATTTAGCCTCTTTAATTTCTCTTTAGTTTACTTTTACTCTTTACTTTACTCCTTTACTTTCATGGAGTAAAGAAGCAGTGTTGTACACACTCTGCTAAAGACATTCATTAGCCTACGTATTTAATTTTGGTTATTAAGCACAAAGATTTGTTTTGATTAAAACTATGTTTAAATTCAGTTCTGATTTCCAGCAATTGTTATATCCAATCACATGCCCCATTCTTATAGTATGCCCCATGATGCGTACGTCTCTAAAACCCAACAGGTGGACAAATCTAAACTTGTTTTTATAAAAACAAATATAAATATGCATATAATAAATAATACTGCTAACATTTACAAAAGCAAATTGTCATGAATAAGCTGAAAAAAGCCCACCGAGGTGAAAAAGGCATGGAGGTGATGTTTTTTTTAGTGAACTTTAGACCAGTTTTTACTTGGTCAATAGCATGGTCTATTTTAATTTCTCAAAATAGCAACGCACCAGCAATGTGCCTTAACACACCTCCTTTATAGACCAACACACCCATGAGTCCACAAAGTGGTGCAAATGGATTTGCTATTCAAACAAAGTGGTGCAAAATGTGAAAATTAGGCTTTCGCTGGTCTGAAAATAGCAACAAATCGCACAAAACATGTATATTATTGCGCTGGGTGTATGAAAGGGCCCTTTGTGTTTTTTGTCAATTAATGTAAAAAACAGAATGTGTAATTCCATGTATTTTGTGTACAGTGCATAAATATAGTTAACGAAGCAACGTGATATAATATTTATATGATGCAAGATTTTGTTAATAATTAACGTTGAAGTCTGTTTAGCTTCCTTTATCTATTTTCTTTTTAATAATACAAGCCAAAAGGCATATTTAAATGAAAAGGTAATAGACACTCGTATACAGCAGATTTTCCTGAGTTGACACATAAAGGAATTTAAATGTATTATTAAGGTCTCATGTACTTGATGACCCAGCTTACATTTTAAAGTGCACCAGCTGAGTTCACCGGCAAACAGCAATTTGTTTAGAAGTAATGCTACCCACAAAATTATACGCACATCTGAGGAAGAGTCAGTCATGGGATTTTGAACATTTGTGAGGTAAATACGGTTTCATATTTGTTTGAATTGACTGGTATGACACCTGTGTCTTCCACAGAAGCTCTGCTGGGCTGCAGCTCTGATGTATGGTATTGTTTCAATGACACTTTGTACCATAGTGTTGTTGTGTGTAACACAATGAATAGTGTGAAATTATAAAAATAAAAGCATTGTTTAAAAGTACCCATAAACAATTCAAATATCTAAGAAAGTGTTATTTGCATTATTTTGGATTGTTTGTGAGTGTGTTTTTTAAAAAAAATAAAAATATTTCACCTAGTTTTGTTTACATCATGTCTGTGTCTCCCAGTTGGACTGCAGATCTGATGTCTCTCTACTTTTGAATATGGCTGTGCTGCATGGCAAAGTTTTGTTGTATGTATCATATGTTAATATGCTGGTATAGTTGTAGTTAAATAAAAAAAAGCATCTATTTTACCCCCGTTTCAAGATTTAACATGTCTCCGTTGTAATGCATATAATTATATCAACAAGACAGGACGTGTGAAAAAGCAACCAGGATTAAAAGATCTCCAAAACAAATACATAAAATAATCATTGGGAAAAATGTAACTGTATTATTTCTTACAAACATTATGTGAGATCTGCTTCAGTTTGTTTATCTGACGCAGCTGAGGCGGAGATTGAGGCATACTCTGACAGGCATATGGGAAAGGTGGGCAGGGAGAACTAGCAATAAAGGCACAGGCAACAAATACAGCTACATATCATTCAGCAGAAAATCCCAATATTCTGAAATAAATAATCTGATGGGATTTATCTTAAATCTTGAAACGGGGGTAAAATAGATGCTTTTTATACAACATGATTTTATTGAGGCAGTTTTTTTTTTAATCATTTAATAATTTGTCTAATGTGTGCATAAACATGCATATAATCATAGAAAAGGAAGCAAGCATGCAGGCTACATTAAATGAGTTTGTAAGAATGGGACTTAATAGTTTATTATGTGACTTTTGATTGCACAAGGAAGTGTAGCTGTGATGCGAATGCATGTTAAAATTAATTGAGTTAAGCCAAAAGGGCAACAAAATGTATTTGACTTATAGCCAAAATGGCGTCGTCCACATAAAAGAGGATGGCTTGGATTCCATTGGATGACAGAGACACAATGACTTTACTTCTATACATGGAAATTCAAATACATGAAGTTAACTTTAAGTTTATTTTTTATAATATTGTTATATAAACAAAAATGTTTTTTTTTTTCTCAATAGTGAATTGTAAAATGTTTATGAAAAAAGAATTTAGAGTTCATTAAACTCCAATAGAGCTCGCAGCACTGATGTGTTTCTCTTAGTTATCTAAAAGTATACTTACTCGGTTGAGTCTCTTTGGCCTGAGGCAGGTACTGTAACACATTTATTGTCACGGTTGCAGGTTTGTGCGCTTTTCCGGAGTGTATGTTTGATCACGTGGGTTTGTTTTGTTTTGGTTGTCCATGTGTATTTGTTATGCTCACGTGACATGACGACTATCAGCGGGGCTGATTACTCACCAGCTGAGGCTCATTATTAGCCCTATATCAGGGCGACGTTTCTATGTCTCATTGTCAGTTCGTTACATCTGTTCTCATGTGTGTTATCTGTGCTCAGGCCCCTGAGGAGATATTTCTGGACCCTGTTTTTCCTGTCTGTTCCTGCCCTGTGTTCGTCGTCCTCCTAGCCTGTCACTTCCCTGTTTGTTTATTTTGACTTGGTCAAATAAACCTTATTTTCACTTGCATTTGGATCCTATTTTGACTCTTATTTTTGTTGAACGTGACAGAACGAACTGACCTTATCATGGATCCAGCGAGTGCATCCCAAATCTCCGAGTTCGTCTCGCACAGCAACGCCAGGATAGACCGTCAGGATGAGGCTTTGGTCACCTCGTCACAGGCGATCCAGGCTCTGGTCGGCCAAGTGTCGCTGCTTTCCTCCCAAGTCCAGCGGTTGATCGCTGGAGCTGCACGGGCTGACTCGGCATCGACTCCGGAGGTGACACCGCCAGCGTCTGCGGTTGTTGGTCGCTCTGTTGAACCACGCCTTCCACCCCCGACCTGCTACTCTGGGGAGCCCCTCTTGTGTCGATCCTTTTTGTCCAAGTGTTCCCTTTATATTACGCTGCAACCATCATTGTTTGCCACCGAAAGATCCAAGGTAGCGTTTGTCATCACGCTTCTTTCAGGCAAGGCGGCCCAATGGGGAACTACAGCATGGGAAAAAAAGTTACCATGCTGTGCTACCTTCGACCTGTTCTCCACAGAGTTAAAGAAGGTCTTCGATCGAGCCGCCTCCGGAAGAGAGGCTGCCCGAGTTCTTGCTGAACTCCGCCAGGGAAATCGCAGCGTGGCGGAGTACTCTATAGAGTTCCGGACCTTAGCCGCTGAATGCGGCTGGAACGCGGAGGCGCAATGGGACATGTTTTTGCACGGATTATCTGACCGGCTTCAGGATGAGATCTATTCGTTAGATCTTCCTAAAACTCTTGACGGGCTAGTTGACTTAGCCATCCGGGTTGACACTAGACTGCGCCGTCGAGAGAGTCGCCTGCAGCAAGGCGGGTTTTCGGAGCTCGTCCCTGACTTTCCGGTCCTGACTGCGACACCGGAAGTGGTTGACCCGGAACCCATGCAGGTGGGTAGATCCTGCTTGTCCGTGCAGGAGAAGCGCCGACGGAGATCGGAGGGACTCTGCCTCTACTGTGGTGGGGCGGGGCATCGGGTGGTTTCCTGTCCCGTAAAAGACAACACCCATCAGTAGGCAAGAGGTTACTGATGGGTGAAATTAATATGGACAAATCCTCTACGTCTGCTACTTTACTGCCCGTCTCTTTATCATGGGGTTCCGGAACTCATAACACACAGGCGCTCGTCGATTCCGGGGCAGAAGGAAACTTCATTGACTCTAGTTTCGCTTTCAGTTTCAAACTTCCGGTTATAGCACTATCACAACCCATTGCAGTACGCGCACTCAGTGGACTTTCCCTTCCCACTATCACCCACTCCACCAAACCCATAAAACTGATTACGTCTGGAAATCATGTTGAACACATTTCATTTTTTTTAACAGACTGTTCCAACTCACCAGTGGTTTTAGGTCATCCTTGGTTGATTCTGCATAAACCCCACATTAATTGGGGCCTTAATTCTGTATTCTCGTGGAGTGAGAAATGTCATGAGTCTTGTCTTTCGTCTGCTCGTTCTGCTGTCTCTTGTTCTGTGTTTCAGGAGGAGCGCATGGACCTGTCAAACGTGCCCAGTGAGTACCTCGACCTGAAGAGAGTGTTCAGTAAGTCTCGAGCTGCTTCTCTGCCTCCTCATCGTCCCTATGACTGTGCAATAGACTTATTGCCAGGTACGTCTCCGCCTAAAGGCAAGTTATACTCTCTTTCTATTCCTGAGAGGGAGGCCATGGAGAAATATATTTCTGATTCTCTAGCGGCCAAGATCATACGGCCCTCTTCTTCACCGGCGGGGGCGGGGTTCTTTTCGTGAAAAAGAAGGATGGCTCTCTTAGACCCTGCATAGACTATCGAGGGCTGAACAACATCACGGTGAAGAACACGTATCCTTTGCCGTTGATGTCTTCAGCGTTCGAGCGTCTGCAGGGGGCTTCGTTTTTCACGAAATTAGATCTCCGTAACGCATATCATTTGGTTCGCATGAAGCAGGGTCATGAGTGGAAGACTGCGTTTTTGACCCCCAGGGGGCATTTTGAATATTGCGTTCTTCCGTTCGGGCTTTCTAATGCTCCTGCGGTCTTCCAAGCACTCGTAAATGACGTGTTGCAAGACATGATAGATCAGTTTATTTATGTCTACCTGGATGACATTCTGATTTTTTCTCGTTCTCTCCAGGAACATGTGCAGCACGTCAGGCGAGTGCTTCAGCGGCTGCTAGAGAATGGGCTTTTTGTCAAGGCGGAGAAATGCGTGTTCCATGCACAGTCTGTTCCCTTTTTAGGACACATTGTGTCAGTCGAGGGGGTGCGCATGGATCCAGAGAAGGTTCAGGCTGTGGTAAATTGGCCAATTCCGGAGTCTCGTAAGGCCCTGCAGAGATTTCTGGGCTTTGCTAATTTTTACCGGCGATTTATTCGCAATTTCAGCCAGCTCGCCGCCCCTCTGACGTCCTTAACCTCCGCCAAGACTCCTTTCAGGTGGTCGAGTGTAGCACAGGCTGCATTCACTAAACTGAAAGGCTGTTTTGTTTCAGCCCCCATTCTGGTGACACCTGATCCAGCCCGGCAGTTTGTGGTGGAGGTTGACGCGTCAGAGGTGGGGGTGGGCGCTATCCTGTCCCAGCGCGCCGCCTCGGATGACAGAATTCATCCGTGCGCGTTTTTCTCACATCGATTATCTCCCGCAGAACGTAATTACGACATTGGTAATCGGGAGTTGTTGGCTGTCAAACTCGCATTGGAGGAATGGCGTCACTGGTTGGAGGGTTCGGGGGTTCCCTTTATCGTTTGGACCGATCATAAGAACCTCGAATTCATCAGGTCTGCCAAACGACTTAACTCCAGGCAGGCTCGGTGGGCATTATTCTTCGGACGTTTTGACTTTACCATTTCTTATCGGCCGGGTTCCAAAAACACCAAACCCGACGCGTTATCCCGTCTTTTTGATTCTTCCGAGCGCAATCCGTCTCCTGAGCCCATCGTTCCCCAGAGCATTTGTATTTCTGCGGTGACATGGGAGATCGAGAGCAGGGTCCGCACAGCCCTGGATGGGGTAACGCCCCCGGCCGGATGCCCACCCAGTCGTTTGTTTGTGCCGGAGGAGATTCGGTCTGACGTCATTGGGTGGGGACATTCCTCCAAAGTGGCTTGTCATCAGGGGGTGAGTCGTACTTTATTTTTGGTTAAACAGCGATTTTGGTGGCCAGCTATGGCACGGGACATACGCAAGTTTGTTTTGGCCTGTTCTGTTTGTGCTGTTTCTAAGACTTCTAATCGCCCTCCTGCTGGACTCCTTCAGCCGCTGTCAGTGCCTTCGAGACCCTGGTCGCACATTTCGCTAGATTTTGTCACTGGTCTCCCGCCATCCAGTGGCAATACGGCTGTTTTGACCGTAGTGGACCGGTTCTCGAAGGCTACTCATTTCATTCCTCTGCCCAAATTACCCTCAGCCAGAGAGACAGCGGATGCTGTCATTAATCACGTCTTTCGTATTCATGGCCTCCCGAAGAACATGGTTTCTGACAGGGGGCCCCAGTTTGTCTCTAAATTATGGAGAGAATTTTGTCATTTATTGGGAGCGACTGTAAGTCTTTCTTCTGGTTTTCATCCTCAGAGTAACGGACAAACAGAGAGGGCCAATCAAGATCTCGAGCGCATGTTACGTTGTTTGGTTTCCCAAAATCCCTCCTCTTGGAGTCAGCAGCTCCCATGGGTGGAGTACGCACACAATTCATTGCCAGTGTCGGCTACGGGCCTCTCTCCGTTTCAGTGTAGTCTAGGTTACCAGCCACCAGCTTTTCCCAGTCTGGAATCCGAAATCGCGGTCCCCTCCGCCCACGCCTTTGTCCAGAGGTGTCGACGCACTTGGAGCAGGGCCAGACAGACCCTCCTCCAAGTGGGTGCGCGCACTAAGGCTAAAGCCGATCGCCACCGGTCGAAGCCTCCCGTTTACGTCGTCGGTCAAAAAGTGTGGCTTTCTACTAAGAATATTCCATTGCGTTCCGTATGTAATAAACTTGCACCTAAATTCATTGGCCCATTCACTGTCATCAAGATCATTAGTCCGGTGGCAGTCCGCCTTAAACTTCCTCCAGCGTACAGGAGAATACATCCCGTGTTTCATGTTTCCAAATTAAAGCCCGTTTTTCATACGGCAATTAACCCGCCCACACCGGTTCCCCCCCCGCCGCGTCTCGTAGATGGGGAGACCGTTTATTCGGTTAAGCGTATTCTGGACTCGAGACGGAGGGGGCGAGGATTTCAGTACTTGGTGGACTGGGAAGGTTATGGTGCGGAGGAGAGGAGTTGGGTTCCTGCAAAGGACATACTGGATCACTCTCTGTGATTACAATCGCCAGGTAAGCTCTTCTGGGAGCACCAGGAGGTGCTCTTAGGAGAGGGGTAATGTCACGGTTGCAGGTTTGTGCGCTTTTCCGGAGTGTATGTTTGATCACGTGGGTTTGTTTTGTTTTGGTTGTCCATGTGTATTTGTTATGCTCACGTGACATGACGACTATCAGCGGGGCTGATTACTCACCAGCTGAGGCTCATTATTAGCCCTATATCAGGGCGACGTTTCTATGTCTCATTGTCAGTTCGTTACATCTGTTCTCATGTGTGTTATCTGTGCTCAGGCCCCTGAGGAGATATTTCTGGACCCTGTTTTTCCTGTCTGTTCCTGCCCTGTGTTCGTCGTCCTCCTAGCCTGTCACTTCCCTGTTTGTTTATTTTGACTTGGTCAAATAAACCTTATTTTCACTTGCATTTGGATCCTATTTTGACTCTTATTTTTGTTGAACGTGACATTTATGTCCATGCAAATGCCTTACAGATACAGTATTTCACTGCATAGCAAAGTTCAAGTTTGGTGAACTCCCAATGAACTCTCTGAATGAGTGGGACCAACAAGGGATCAAAACATGACCTCTTATTACATAAATTTAAACCATATCATTATTGAATAATTTTAAAAGTTTTGCAATCTCCTGTTAAGCTTTTGCAGCTCTGTTCAAATTATTTTCACATGCTGAGGTATAATGTTTTTCAGAAAATGTCGAAACCTAATCTTGCCTTGTCAAACTATTTATAAAATGCATATATTACCAATCATTTTCAAATGCAAACTCAAAATGTGAGGTGACAGTTAAGGGGTTAAATTGTGCTTACCAACATTGGTTGTGTCACTCCACTCTACTCTAGGTCACTAGCAAGCCATTTATACAGTTCCTCTGGGTAGCAATTTCAGGCATAAAACAGTTTCTGTAATTGGGAGAAAAGTAAAATCTTAAACCTACTAGACAACAATTTAAGAACATATTTTAAGTCAGCAATAAAATCTGACACAAACTGCCTGATAAAACGTTGTTCCTTACAATCAAATGTCAGTAAAAAGATATTTTAGGTTGGTCCAAGTAATGGGCAAGTGCAGTCATGACCACACATCTCTTGTTTCTATAACTGGGTTTACAATGTGCAATTTTTAATAACCCTTGTAGCTTGTCAGGCAGTACAAACATGATTCCTATATTACAATGTAAGACCTCACATTTTGTCATAATGTCAGACTGTATGACAATTAAGACACATCCAAAATGGACACGCACAATAAGACTCATCAAGTTTGACATCATCTATCAGTACCTTACAGCAAATATGAACAGTCTGTAGCACTAACTTTGCTTATAACGTGTCTTGAAGATCCAGAGAATTAAGAATAAATAGTATGTCATTTTTCCATAGTGTTTTGAAGTTGTTGCGCTAATTGTGCCATCAGGTTTGGAACTCCTGTTGTGTCCTGGTTTGATGGTCCCTGTTAGAGAAGTCACACTGCAGGTAAGTGTCTGAACACTTCTAGCTTTTCCAAAATTTCATCCGAGGGAATATTTGATCACAATGGCCACTAATTGGCTATTGGCGAACATGTCAAAACAATGACTTCATACTTTATAGAGGAATACAGGTATCATTTAGGATTCACAGATGTACTGTAGGGTTGCAGTTATCATTTAGAATTAGTCTCAGGTGACCAAATGGATAACAAAATGGCACAGTGTGAGCCAGGCTTAAGGTAAACATTCTGATCCCAATCTTTACCAACTGCTGGTTGGTTCTTTTATTTAAAATTGGCAGGATTTACCTTCCATATGTTTATGCACACATTACACAAATTATTAAATGATTTAAAGAAACTGCCTCAATAAAATCATGTAGTATAACCAGTTAATCAAAACAAATTGTATTTATCTGTGAGCACATGTGTAAAACAATAGTCACGACTAATTTAATGTCATTTTAAATGGTTACAAGCCACATGTTTCTTATGTGTATTAATCAATTACATGTATTACAAAACGGACTCGTTTAATGTCATTGTAAGTGGTTACAAACCATATTTTTCTTACCTGCAGAAGAGTAAGAGAAACATCAAGGCTGTTCAATAAACTCTGACCTGAGCTGCCAATCAACATCTCATAAATGCAGGTCTGGATCCACATACTATTGAAAGTGAGCCACTCAATCATTGAACAACCTGAGTTGTTCAAACCACTGATTCATTCAAAAACAAAACACCACTATTATGTTTGTTTTGTTTTAATGGTAATTAAGTCCATTTGACACTTTTGCACTTGATTCGTTTGAGCATCTTTTATGAACAGAGCCAAATAAGACATCAATGTGTCTTTAAGAACCACAGATATAAATTCTGTTTTGCCTATATTTGATTTTATTACTGTGAATTGAACAGGTGTCATACAATTACCAAAGCAATTGAGTGACAACTTGTTATCATTCTCTATTAAAAGTGTGGTCCACTACGATATCATATTTTAAACTTTAGTTGATGTGTAATGTAGCTGTGTAAACATAAACAACATCTCTGAATGTAATGTGATCAAAATTGAATGCCAAGAGAGACATTGGCATCTATAGAGTAACTTAGCAAAGCCTACAACGATCAAAGTTTCGGGACTACAAAAAAATACATCCGTGCTAGTGAGATTACAAATGCTTCAGTTTATGCACATTTATCACATGCATACAGAGGTGCTGAAATGTTATAGCAGAAAAATCTAAAATGCCATCAAAATTCTGCTTTTCCCAGAGATTGTTCTGTTTGTGTATTTGGGCTTCAGCTTCCAAATGACATGACACAAAGGGAGAAGAGCTTACAGTTTAATTTTGTTATTTTGTTCCAGAGAATAATAATAATAATAATTATATATAAATATATATATTGAAGTCAGTTGAAGTATATAATATATAAGTTGAAGTCAGAATTATTAGCCCCCTTTGATTTTTTTTCTTCTTTTTTAAATATTTTTCAAATGATGTTTAACAAAGCAAGGACATTTTCACAGTATGTCTGAAAATATCTTTTTCTTCTGAAGAAAGTCTTATTTGTTTTCTTTCGGCTAGAATAAAAGCAGTTTTGATTTTTTTATGAACCATTTTAGGGACAAAATTATGAGCCACAGCCTGTAATTTTTTTTATTTGTTAAAATTGATCTATTACATGCATAGTGTCTTGTGGTAACAGTATGATTTAGCAAGAACGTAAACAAGGATTTAAACAATGAAAAAACATTTCGGCACTGTTAACAATTTAGCTAAAAATTCATATTTATAAAAAAAAAACTGTAAACACCCACAAATATTCAGCAGCTCTGCAGTGTTTCTCTATGTGCCTGCTTTCCGTGCATTCTGCATCTCAAATAACAAACTCATAAAATGAGAATGTTTCTTATTACTTACACATGCTTATACTACTTACATAAATATATTTGAAAGACGCTTGTAATTTTTTATTTTAGAGAGCAGGCGTGAGGTTCAGCTTTGTGTTCTTAATTTTTTGTCTCATTCAGGCTCAATATATTATGGCAAACAGCTACTCTGACTTAATATTTACACAGCAGAAGCAAAGCGCAACTGTTGCCAACTATTTTCAACGAAAAGACAATAAGCTCTGCCTGAAAAGTAGCTAAAAGTCTGGGCTTGCGATTGCGTCATACGTTAATTTGCAAATTACTGACATCATCATGTTCTACCATTTCTGTTTGTTTAACAGGGTCAATAAAGGGGTATTTATATTTGCACTAATATGTAAGCAAGTCAATTTAACTAAATGTAATGCTGTTTGAATACAGTGTATCATTATAGTTGTGTAGTGAATTTACAGTAATCTCTCAGACTCAAGATCAGACAAGTTCTGAAGTCTCTCTCTTAAAATATCTGTGATTGTGAACAAGAAAAAAATAAAAGGTGAAGCAGATCGGTTTGACTGTATAAGGGAAATACCTTAACACAGCCGGTTGTAAATCATTTGCCGTCGGTATGCAGAGGGGTGATCTGCTGTCAGGCTGCAGGTGGAAGATGCTGCTGTACGAGGACTGGACTGCCTGTCAGGATTCTGAGGCGGGGGAGGGGCCAGCAGCATCACCCGAAGCTCATTGAGAAGAGTAGGGACGGTACAGTATGGACAAATGACAGTCTATAAAACTCTCTAGTAACACACAAAAAGTCGCAAGATTTGTCGCTAGACACTCTTTTAAAAATCTGACGCTAGGGGGGTCTGAAAAGTTGCTAAATCTTGCAACAAAGTCGTTAAGTTGGCAACACTGCAAGGCACACGCTTGTAAGGGCATGACGCTTTTTCTGTTGACAGGGGCAGCCAATCCACGAATCACAACACATTATGTTAGTTGACCAATCAGTGCCTCTCGAGGGTGGGCTTTCAGAGGAACTAGGAAATGACAGTCGTTTTCATGTCAGCTGAGTAGCTGTTTGTATACTTTATTGTCTCTCAAGGAGAAATTTTCTGTGGACTCACTCAGGACTTCAGCAGGTTCTGACAAAAAAAGCTGTATATAATCAAATTAAAATAAGTATATGAACAAAATTATGTGATTTTTTTTACATAAAGCATGAGCACACATTGATTTGCATCTTATAAATACAACCAAGCCTTATAATTACACTCTGGACATAATATGTTTTTTTTAGATATACTGAATTTATCAGGACATACAGTGCTTGCCTCTTGCTTCTAATGGACCCCATGTAAGTATTCAAATTCAGAAAAACCGCTTGCATCAATCCAACTACACACTATTACATAACCTTTTCTATGTATTATAAAGTAATTTAAAAAAACAAATTATTTATTGATCACAAGATCTCCTCCACCAGAAAAGTCATTCTTATGAGCTGACGCCAAGCCATGGAATCAGTGGAGGACTTGATTAGACCGGTTCTCAACTGTGCAGTGTCGAATAGGTACCTGTTCAGCCACTGAAGTGATTCATTTACATCAGCTAAAAGAGGGTATAGCCTGTAGTCAGACTCAATTCATCAACAGCCCGTGAAAGAGCAACAGGAAAATGGTCAGGCCTTTTGAAAAATGAGCCTGTCCTTAGTGCGATCTTCAGTCACCGTGTAATAATAGATTCACAATACAAGCATCGTACGTACAGCGTTTCCAAATTGTTGCTATTAACCTTGTAAATAGACCTACCAATCTTTTGCATGGCACAATTATAACCTGCCTAGTGGTTATCCATGTGATGAGGACAAATCAAATTACCACAAATACAGTCAGCACACATAAACACAATGAAAATTTAATATCATAAAAATGAAATGATGACCTTGAAGGCAAAAGTAAATTATATTTATTCATTCATTTTCTTTTTGGCTTACTCACTTTATTAATCAGGGGTCACCACAGCAGAATGAACCACCAACTTATTCAGCATACTGTATTTTTAACGCATTGGAAGCCCTTCCAGCTGCAACCCAGCATTGGGAAACACCCACACACTCTTTCATTCACACAAATACACTGCGGGCAATTAAGCTTATTTAATTCACCTATACTGCATGTCTTTGGTCTGTGGGGGAACCCGGAGCACCTGGATGAATCCCACACGAACAAGGGGAGAACAAGCAAACTCCACACAGAAATGCCAACCTATCCAACTGGGACTTAAACCAGCGACATTCATGGTGTAAGGCAACACCGCTACCCACTGCGACATGTCACCTAAATTATATTTATATTTAAGTGTTTAAAAGTAATTCAACATGAAAAATACACTGTACGAGTGCTGATTATTGAGCATTTAAAAAATAATAATATAATTAACTACGCAATGTGGCAATTGTCCCATGTGGATTGATATTAAACAGTATGGTGGCTCACAACAAGAAGGTCACTGGTCCATTTGGTGGACCATTTGTCATTTCTGTGTGGAGTTTGCATGTTCTCCTTGTGTTCGCATGGGTTTCCTCCGGGTGCTCCGGTTTCCCCCAAAGTTCAAAGACATGCGCTATAGGTGAATTGGATAAAACAAAATTGTCCACAGTGTGTGTGAAAGCCGAAAGCAAGAGTGTATGGGTGTGTTACGAGTAGTTGTTGTGGTGTAGTATGTGTGGTGTTTCTCTCTCTCTCTCTCACTCATTTAGAATTATTTGCGGGTACAGCGGATTATGACGGATCGTGATTGGCGCTTGGATTGGCGGCGGCTGTATTTAAAACCTTAGAAAGCAGGGATTTAGCAGCTCCCCTCTCTCTCTCTCTCTCTCTCTCTCTCTCTCTCTCTCTCAATTCCCCGTTCGTTATTCTCTGTGGAGATGTTATTGCTTGAATGATAAAAATGAGTGTTTGTTGCTGATGTCACTTATATGGCGTTTTGTGAGATGCCGATGTTAAGTTGTACATTCTAACCGAAGAAACCTGGTTGTCTGGCTTGGAGCATGGTAGGTTTGTTGCCTTCTGTTTATTATTTTCACTTTCTCTTGTGTTTTTAGTAGAAAGGAAAGTTTTCTGTATGTTATTTTCTTATCTATTATTTTCCAGGAAAGTTTTCTTTAATTTAGGTAACTTGGTATTGTCATTTACAGTGGTGGGAGTAACGAATTACAACTACTCACGTTACTGTAATTAAGTACATTTTTGGGGTAATTGTACTTTCATGAGTAGAATTTTAAGCCTGTAATTTTACTTGTACTTGAGTAAAAATTAAGCTGAGTAATCTACTTCGTTACTTTTAAAATCACAATTCGTTACAGAGTACTGTAAATAAATTAATATTTCAGCCACGCACTGTCCAGCATTTCGGTAGCCAATAAAAAAAGCTGATCTTAACGGACCAATGAAAAGCCTGGTACATTATTTGAACCGAAAAACAAGTTCAGGCTACTGCAGATTTACGTGACCGTCATCATACAGTCACAAAGTTATCAATTACATATGGAGATTTAAGACAGAAGAAATGAGGAAGAAATAGCAGAGGATGAATGCCCATTGCCACACCTGGAGGAGCTGTTCACCTACAGGTACATAGGGAAAAAAGGGGACAGCCAGGCCCGGATTGGCTAATCGGGAGGACCGGGAGAATTCCCGGTGGGCCGGTCCGTTTTTTGGCCGCGAGGGCCGGTGTCCCTAGCTCCAGAATCTGTTGCTCTCAGCAGTCACACTTTTTAAATTAATGTATTTATTTACTTGACCACAGTCTTCTTATTCAATATTTTACCGCAGCTCTGCTCTTTCTATCTATTTTCTCGCAGCCTCGTGATGAAGATGGAGCCTGCGACATAGTGAATTCATAATTGTTGTGGTCGAGTGGTTAGCACGTTAGATTTCGACGCCAGCGACTCGGGATTGATCATCGTCTGAGTCTTTTTTTATTTTTATTTTTATTGTTAAGACATATAATACTGTTAGGGTTGTTGAACATTTGAAGTTTTAAAGCAGCTGTTTTCTAAAAAAAAGACGTGATAGTGTCATTAGAAACTGAATGGGAAATGACCTTATTTCATATATAGTCAGTCGTGAACTGAGGTGGGCCGGTCTGAGGCTTGAAACTCCAGGGCTGAAAAGGAGTCCCACTCCGGCCCTGGGGACAGCTGTGCTGATGTGATTAGCTATGGTATCATCTAAAATGCTAATTAAATGTATGCCCAAAACTGGAATATCGCATAAAAGACTGCAAATAAAGCAGCGTTTCTGTCCAACAAGTCAAAGAGAACAAAATTGCCACCTGATTAACTGGCGACAAATATCAAAAGTAAAAACAGAATTAGCATCAGTAGGAGCAGCTGCATGAATAAATTATCTTCATTTAATAAGTGACTTGCGCATCAGAAGGCAATCCTGCACGCAGTGAACGCGCGCTGGAAGGCGCGAGACACGGAGTGCAGGCACTCTTGACAATTCTGGAGGTCATTATTAATATAATATAATACTGAAATGGTTAAGGCGGTTTAAAATGACCAAAACAACACTTTAGATGTTTTACAATGTGCTTAGCCTGCTGGTTTGTCCATTCACACACATTTTCAAAATATATGCGCATTATAGCGTTTCCATCAACCGTTTTTATGTGCATATCCAAAAAGCGCAAAAAAAGGTGGATGAAACCTGCCCTCTGCTGTACCATCCGGCTTACACAGGGTTTCCGTGGGGTCTTAACATGTCTGAAATATAAACATCTAAATTTTAGGCCTTAAAAAGTCTAAAATTCGCTGTTCTAGGTCTGAAATATGTTTGCACAGGTCTTATTTTTCCGATGTACATGTAACGCTACTCCTAATGCTCATTTAATTTTTTTTTTGTTGTTGCTTGGTTTCGTGGTGGTGTAGTTCTTTATTTCACTATTCCTATTGTAATTTGCAGTATTAAAACTACAAATAAGAAAAGACCAGCATGCAATAGCTCAGTGCGCGCGGCGAATGTGACGTCATCGCCGTGCTTGCGGAGGTTCACTTTGGACGCGCGCGACATGATTTCGGGTGAACAGTTCGCGCGGCGCCGCGCTTGATTTGAGTTGAATTTGAATCACTTTGAAGAGATTTTGTCTGTAACAGTACGACTGTACAGACATCTTAACTATCCGACCATGCGTGATCAGCATAGAGATGACCAGATGACCAATAATTCTTGGCTAGAAATTGCAACAGCCATGGAAAGGAAGTGTTTTGTTAAAGTTTGGAAAAACCTAGGGGATAAGTTTGTTACAACAAAAAAGAGGCCATGGCAAAAGTGGAGACCCAGGTGGTTTTAAGATTACAGAATATGTTTTTTCACCATTTATTGGTTTTAAACTGATGTATCATTTTGAAGGTAAAGCAATGTAAAAAAAAATTAAGTAACAAATTAAGTATTTGATAACTGGAGAAGGATATATGAGCCCATCGGCTTACAGTGTACTCAAGCTTAATTTATAGGCTTTATTGGTGATAATAGACAGGATTGTTGGACCATTATTGCCTTTTCAGCTCATTAGTAGAGGACAGAAACTAGCCAGACAATAATGTGTCAATTGTTGAGTGGGCAAAAAATAATATATATATTTTTTTGCTATTATTCTTGCCAGAATAAAAAAAATAATTGTAGAGTAACCCATGTTCTGTTGTCATTGATATTTAACTTTAATAGGTAGAACTGTCTGAGATATAAACACAAGTGAGTGATGCATCAAACTCTAAATAAAAAAATCTTGAATAGTTATAAAAATTTATAATCATTCATTAATTTTCTTTTTGGCTTAGTTCCTTTATTAATCTGGGGTCGCCACAGCGGAATGAACCGAATGATTTATCAGCATATGTTTTACACAGCGGATGCCCTTCCAGCTGCAACCCGTTCTCATTTACAACAACAGACAATTTAGCTTACCTAATTCACCTAAAATGCATGTGTTTGGACTGTGGGGAAAACCGGAGCATCTTGAGCAAACCCACGCAAACACGGGGAGAACATGCAAACTTCACACAGAAATGCCAACTGACCCAGCCAAGGCTTGAACCAGCGACCTTTTTGCCTTGAGTCGAGAGCGCTACCCACTGCCCCACCCCGTCACCCAACTTTGTAATCATAATAAATTATAAAAATAATGAAAAATAACTATTTTTAAAATCTTGAACAATATTAAAGATATGACGTAGTTCTGAAAACGTTTTACTTCTCTGTTTATCCGTCTGACTTTACAGTGAGGTTTCTTTTGACTGGCCCCTGATGTTTTAAAGAATATCACAATGACGAACACATCTAGTATTAAAGCCTCATCCATTTCGTGAGGTGCGCGCACAGTCAGCGGAGGTGTGCAATGCGGAGCCAGGCGAAAGTATAAATCAGCCTCAAAATGTTTGTTTCTTTGTTTTTTTGTTCCTGCACTTCAATGGTGCATATAACCTGTCTTCAGTACTGTTCTATTTAAATAATTTTATTTTACCACAAATTTTGTGTTTTTGCATTTTCTCTTGCATGCTTTTGATATTGTGATATAGGTCTTAAATTTAATACTTTATGGTCTTAAAGAGGTCTTAAAAAGTCTTAAATTTGACATTATGATATCTGCAGAAACCCTTTTTTTTAAGACTTCAATCTATAATCTAAAAAAAAAACATTATGGTAAGAAGACATAACTTAATTTGTGTGATATTATATTTATTAATAATATGTTTAGGCACTAGGCAGTGTTGTTCTGTGGTTTCTGACGGTTCAGTTCGCGAATTAGGTAATTAACAAAGTTTCTCCATAATTTGCAAGTGTTTTTTTTTTATTTATTACATCATCTATTGATCGTACAGATAAAAGAGGCATCAGTTGAAATGATAAAAAGTCGTGCATTTGTGCATATTTCTGTTATCTTTATACTCAAAATAACAAAACATTGTTTTTGTAAAATAATCATGGTGCGCAGTGGGTATTGTTATCGCCTCAAAGTAAAAAGTTTGTTGGTTCAAGCCCTGGCTGAGTCAGTTGGTGTTTCTGTGTGGAGTTTGCATGTTTTCCCCATGTTGGCGTGGGTTTCCTCTATAGGTGCTCTATAATTATTATCTATAATTAATGCTGTTTACACAGTTTTAAAAGTGTTTATAGTATCTTTAAATGTGTTATGTAAAATGTGTTTTACTGCCTGGATCTTGTCTGACTCCGCATTTATGGATAATTCCACCAATACCGCCAAGCTAAAAAAGTAATTTGTAATTTTGTAATTTGAGTAGTTTTTACGAAGAGTAATTTGTACTTTTACTTGAGTACTTTTTAACACCAGTACTTTTACTTGTAATTGAGTACAATTTCAGCAATGTAACAGTACTTGTAATTGAGTACAATTTTTTTGTACTCTTACCACCACTGGTCATTTATTTGGGCTGAATCCCTCTCTATGTTACTTTTGTGCCTTTTTTTATGTAAATAAATATTTGGGGAGAGAGACATTTTGTTACGTTTGGGTTAAACTTCTTTTTGAATAAGGATTTTAATTTAATTTGCAACTGGGTGTTCCCCAGAAGTAGGTTGTGACTGGAGTATGCATCCACTGCATAAAACATATGCTGGAATTGCTGGTGGTTCGTTTTGTTTTGGCAACCTCTAATAAATCAGAGACTAAGCTAAAGCAAAAGGAATAAATAATTTGATTGGATTTCTAAATCTTTAGAAAATGTTTACATCAACTTTAAAACAGCTCCAGAAAAAAAAAAAAAGAGAATTTAATACGTATTTTAAGAAACATAATAGTGAGTAAATTTTTTTATTTTATTTATTTATTAATCTTAAGGTGAACTATATTGTATGAATCAATATTGACTCAAATTTTTCAAACTGTGGATTCACATATAAACTAATCACTGCTCTGTGTTTATTCAAGAAGCGGTCCTGCTGTTGCTTATTATTTTCATTTGCACAACTGACAAAAAAGACAATAGTGTGTAAATAATATTACATTATTTTAATTAATTCACTACACTGTTTTATTGAATCAATGTCATTTTAGCACTTGTGCCATTTAGGACAAAAACAATACTTGTATGATATTAAGCTGATTACTGTTGTTCTTTATCACATTGTAACTTTTATCATATGCAGTGTTTGGTAAATTACTTTTAAATGTAAGATATTACAATCTTAAGTATCTGAATCTAAAGCACATAACTTTCCTTAAAAAGTAACTTAGTAGCATATTTAGCTACTTTAAAAAGTAACTCAATATTGTAATGTATTACATTTAAAAGTTATTTTACCTAGCACTAATCATAAGATATAAATATATGACAAAAAGACTTATTCATGAGGCAATTATTATCGTTATACACTACCTGAAAAAAGTCTTGTCGTCGATCCCAGTTGTAAAAGCAAAAAATAACAACTTGACTTCTAGTTGATCATTTAGAAAAGTGGCAGAAGGTAGATTTTTCAGATGAAGTATCTGTTGAACATCCCAATCAAATACTGCAGAATACTGCGTTCACACCAGATGCACGAGTGATTTACATATTAAGTCAATGCAAATGTGCGAAAGACATCCTGTGGCGCGATAAGCGTGAATGGCACAGAGCGAATGATGTGAAAGGCGCGGCACGAATGGCGAATGGCAATTGGCGCAAATTGCTTGAGTTCGAAAATCTGAACTTCAGCGGACATTCGTGCCGTGTTAACCAATCAGTAGCTTGCTCTTGTGGGGGCGTGATTGTGAAGTACACCTGTTGTTGGAGTCCTGAGGGAAATCCACCAGCCGACACCGACAAAATGTTCATCAAACTGGGCTGGGCTCAGTCAGAAGCACCGCTGAAAGCCTCCGTCATCCAGGTTCAGCTTCTGGAGAAGTTTCTTAGCTCTCAGAGCTGGATGCACCTCTGAAAATAATCAAGTGGACTCAGACACGGCCCTAAATGTATTGACGCTTTTTTTCAGCCTTTATATTTTATCAATAAAATCCATGTTAGCCATTTAGCTATGAAGCTAGAGTCACCAAGCAGACAGAACCCCTGCCCATCATGCGAATCTGCGTTTATTCTGAAGTGAATTTGACACGCAAATGAAGTGGATTTGACGCCCGAATGAAGCGGTGTTAGGAGCACGAATGAAGTGAGTAAACTCAAAAGTTCATGCAGCTATTTACGTGCAAATAGCGCGATTTATCCACGCGTTCTGCGTCTGGTGTGAACACAGCAGAGAGCTATTGAAACCTACACAGACCCAAGATTCTCACAGAAATCAGTCAAGTTTGGTGAAAGAAAAATCATGATTTGGGGTTAAATTCACTTTGGTGTCTAGTGAGAAATCTGCAGAGGGGATGGCAACATCAACAGCCTGAGGTATCAAGACATTTGTGCTTCCCATTATAACAAACCACAGGAGAGGATAAATTCTTCAGCAGGATAGCTCTCCTTCTCATGCTTCAGCCTCCTCCTTAAAGTTTCTGAAAGCAAAGAAGGACAAGATGCTCCAGGATTGGCCAGCCTGGTCACCAGACATGAACAATATTGAGCATGCCTGGGGTAAGATGGAGGAGGCATTGGAGATGAAACCAAAGAATCGTGATGATCTCTGGGATTCCTGCAAGAACACTTTCTTTGCCATTCCAGATGACTTTATTGCAGTCATCGCAGAGATGTATGGATGCAGTCCTCCAAGCTCATGGGAGTCACACACAATTATAATTCTTTTTCCACTGACTCCATGACTTTTTATTCTATATTGTACACTGTTTTCGTTAAGTGACAAGACTTTTGTCTTAGCAAAGTCAGACTTTACTGTCCTAATTAAATAATTAAAAATAAAAGCATGATCCCATTTTATTTTGGCAAAATAGGTGTAGTCTAGAGGCCTTTGCCTTTCATATAAGACACTTCTGATACCAAATGATCAACTAGAAATAAAGTTAATATTTGTTGTTACTAAAACTTGGATAGGCATCAAGACTTGTTTCAGGTAATGTAGATTATTGTATTTTAGTCACATAACTGTTTTGTATAGGCTCTACATCACACTATCAACTGTATGAGATGTAAAATGAGTTCTTACACAGGTCTAGAAAGGGCAGGTGAGTTAAATGCATAAAAACACATTTTTTTTCCTATTATTAGTTATTAGTCTAATTAATGCATTGACACCTCTTATACATATTTACATAACAACCTACAGCTAATTCAACAGTGAAGCTGCTATAAGAAGTAGTTTTTCTTGTACTTTCTGCTGAAGCTGTGTTTAAATGCATACATCGCTGCCCCAGAGGAGCTGTATCTTGTTTAGACGCTCTTCCAGACAAGAGGAGGTGAAAGACTGAGTGCTGAGGTGTCTCCAGCAAACTCGCTTCCACAGTTGCTCTTTCTGCCCGCTGTCAAGAAGAGACTGGCAGTGGAAATACACAATCCCTCAGGATCTAGTTACAGAACAAACAATATGAGCCCCGCTACCTTAAAATGGCATAAACAGCCGTCTCCTTGAGTCTACCATGTACTGTACAATTGCAACTCATTCTGTAAGCACATTGAGTCAATAAAAAGGAGATAAAACAAGTTTTAGAAAGAGTCAACAATTTTCTCAGAGAACTCTGTATAGCAATGGATAGATTGCAGTTACAGTATAATAATTGACAATGAACAGTATGTTTGTTACAATGTTTACTAATCTTTTTTTTCTTTCCAAGTAGGGCAAGGCAACGCAAGTTAAACTTTTTTTCAGTTTTTAAATAAAATAATACATTTTTTTTTTCAATTAGACATTGATACAAACAAATGAACGTGTCCGCATTCAAGCATTTCATACATTGGGCTTATACAGAGCAGCCTTTTACACAGCCGTTTTATCACAAAACTCCTAGTATTCATAACCCAATACCCTTTTAATTTACAATAATAAATACAAAAACAAACGTCTGCATTAGTAACTTACATTTCTCTCTGTCCCTTGCGGAGCACTTAAGAGGATCTCAATTTTTGACTACAGAATCAGAAACTTTCGAATCAGTTTGTAAATTCAGTGAATCTTTTACTGGAGACTCACTCTGAACTGATCAACTGAATCAGTGAGCCAATAATTGTAAACTCTATTTGAATGGGTCATTTTTGAGAACAGATGCAATTAAATCCGTGTGATTTGTGAACTGATTTAAAGGTTGACAGAAAATTCAGCTTGTTCAGGAATTACTGTGAAGTGTCAAGTGATTTCTTCAGTTCAAAACTATATTTACTTGAATATATCTAAGAAATCTATTATAGTAAAAAGTACCTTATTTTACTTTGTAATGTATGAAAGTTAAAAATACATTTAAAAGGATAACCAAAACATGTACTTAAGTTCTGTAATTAAAGGGCACCTATGTTAAAAAACGTTTTTTGAAAGCTGTTTGGGCATATTGGGGTGATAAAAAAACAATAACTTTTTTTTAAATTTCCTGATGTTAAAATAGGTTCCAAATCCCTCCCATTTTGAGGCCTAACACAACGTGACGTACGAGTGCGGTTTCCCCGCCCACCGAATTGATTAACAGTTGCATATTAACATATCTCCATAATAACACGTACAATCATATCAACAAGACAGAACGTGTGCAAAGCAACCAGGATTAAAAGATCTCTGTGATCATCAATCATCATCTAATTTGATCAAGAATGGGTTCTACAAGTTTAAAACGTTTCTAAAACAGTGCATGTTTGTAATAAATTACAGCAATTTACTTCAGCTTTACTTTATCACCACAGACGTGTGTCTGTACAGTTATAAAAGAAGACGCTTCAATCCCACTTTGTGGACGTTAAATCAGGTTTATTTCATACATTAACATAACAGATATGCATAAAGCAGTAAATATTAACGTGTATCCAGTCACATTTGCATGCAAAAACAGTACAAAGTTAAACATGCATCCTGTGTATGTGTGTGTGTCTGCGTGTGTGCATGAACTTTCCAATGACATTGTGTGTGACTCATCACAGAAAGGCTTAAGTTAACTCCACAACAAATACATCAAATAATCATTGGAAAATTTCTAACTGTAGTATTTCTCAACAACGTTACGTGAGATCTGCTTCCTTCATGTCTGTCACTGTGCTGTTTATCTGACGCAGCCAAGGCGGAGATTGAGGCACTCTCTGACAGGCACATGGAAACTGTGGGTGGGGAGAACCAGCATTAAAGGCACAGGCAACAAAAAAGCTACAATTTGTTCAGAGCATAGAATTCTAATCTTCTGAAAGGTATAATAAATAATCTGATGGGTGTTTTAAGGTGAAACTTTACAGAAACATTCTGGAGACACGAAAGACTTCACTTAAATTTTGAAAAAGAGGAAAATTTGGTGTCCTTTGAGCAAAAAAAGTTAAAGAAAACTACTAAAGCAAACATATTCCACCACTGGCCACAACTAAATAAGATGTACTGATATAGAGCCTTATCTAATGCGTGTGCGGTGTTGTAAATATACCACTGCACAAGTTTTTGCAAAAAAAAAAGGAAAAAAAGAAGAAAAAAAAAACTTTTCATAAGGGAGAGACTCAATGTGGCAAAGATCCACAACGTATAACCAAACAGTCAACGTTATCAAATGAAATGAATGTAGTAAATTCAAAATTTACTGAAAGTTCTACTTATTTGAAAAGAGTTTTGAACTTAGTGTTGAAGGTAACAAGTTAATTAAATACCTCATTACTTTAACTTAAATAGAGTAAGTTCACATATAGATTACTTTTTTAACTCAAATGGTTTGTAGCAATTAGTTTCCTCAAACGGTTTGAGGTTTAACTTATTGTTTTAACTTATTGGATTTTACAGTACTCAGTTGATTTGAGCTCTCTTCATTTATCGGGTTTTACTGTGCTTAAATTGCTTTATTTACTCAAATGAATTAAGTTCACAGTACTCATTAGGATTAGTTTTTGTACTTAAATGGTTTGTTGCAGTCAGTTTCTTCAAACAGTTTGAGTTACCTTAACTTTTTGGGTTTTACAGTGTAATGATCTAGTAGGCGAATGTGCTGTGGAAAGAGGTCTCAAACTATATGTCAGAAATTTGTGATATAGAAATATGCATTGCACAGTGTGATAACTGTTTTAGAAAAAGCATAAGGATACTGGAGACTGCATTTTGTATCATGACAATATACTCTCTGAAAAATGTGTATGTTTTCAAAAGATAATACACCATTTTTATGTTTTCTAATATGTACCAATGAGACCCAATATTTGACACTGGATCACAAAACTTAGGGTGCTAGGGTACATTTTTAAGAATATACAAAAGTACATTGCATTAGTCAAAATTATAAAAGTTTAATTTATGATAAAAATCATTAGAATACTAAATAAAGATAATTACTATGATGATATATATTGTTTTTTCCTCCCTTAAATATAATAACTACAAATTTCAATTAATAATACACATTGCTAACACCTCAATCTGGATAACTTTAAAGGTGATTTTCCAAAATTTAAAAAAGGTTTTATCTCAGTCAAATATTGTTCTGTCCTAAAAAAAAAAAAAAAAAAAAAAAAAACTGTTTTAAATAAGGGTGTGTTTATTATTTTGGACAATGTTGTGAATAAATTACAAATGCAAAGAGCAGATGCAGTAAAAATTTGCAAAATGCAGTGTTGTCTAACTTTGCTGTAGTTTTCAAATGGCTGTGCAAATAGTTTATACTGCTGTCTTGAGCATTTTCAGGAAGTGTCACCAAAATCTGACTTTTTTAGCATTGTAATAAATGTACAGAGTAAACTGTCATAATGAAAACATGACAAAGCCATTTCACTATCTTGTTTATAAACTATGGTGTCAGGATTTTTCATCTTGATGACACTGACACATTCATTGACATCAATACTTGCTTTTGAGGAATGAGCTCTCCATTTTGAGCAAGTGACACACTTTTGCAGGTTATCAACAAGGTTTTGCAGTTTGTACTAATTGTTTTGAGAAATGCATTAACTGTTGTGCAAATGTAAATAGTGTTGTGAGAAATGCACCAAAGCCACTAAGAAAAACTGTAAGATTTCAAATGACATATACATCTCTCGAAAAACTGACTCCTATTACTGCTTCATAATCCACGATCATATACAGTATAGACTCTTTAAGGCAAATAAGGTAAAACGATATAACTTAAAAAAAAAATGTATTAGCCTATTTATTTTTTTCAGTCATACCTAATAATGCCGTTCAATCATGATTTATTTATAGTACAGTTTGGCCTCTTGAACTGTATTGCTTAAACAACCACAAATTAAATATTACATACTGAAACACTGTTTGCATACAAACATTAGTCAATAAGACATGATGAGCCACATGAGACGACATCACAAGGAGCTCTTCATAGCTTTATCTAATATTTTCAAGAGGCTACCAACTGCTCAGTCACAGGGGAAAAAAAGACGACTCATGAAGTTAATGTGTGAAAAAATGCAGAGTGCTGGGTCTAACAAATACGTACCAGAACTGTCGCGCTCATATATCTAAAAAAAAAAAAAAAAACACTGGCTTAATACCCCCCAAAAAGGTCCAGCAAAGGCCCCATTGTTTGCTGAACAATACAGACTACGGCCTGAACATTTGGAGAGCACTTCCCATTGCACTCAACCTGGCTGGAGAGTTCAAATCAACACTTAGCTAAAGTGAAATCTCAGTGTGAGCGAGCTCTCCCAGGTGACTGTGCAGCATCACTAATGGCCTTGTTCGGGGCCCGGCCAGCACAGCCTGTCGATACAATTCTCTTCCGCCTTTTCCGGCTGCCAGGTCCCATCTGGAGCCAATTCATGATCTCAGACAGTGTGCACCTTTCAGCGGCCGCTAGCTTCATCCGCTCCATCCGGCGAGTCCTGTCCCCTGTCCTCCTCCTGTGTTTGGCGGTGACAGGACCGGAATGTGTCCCTAAGAGTCAAGCTGAACTTTAATGGTTGAGGTAAGGCTAAAGTACTGCTGTCACTCATGAAAGGACCCTGCAGCATAAACATCCTTTACGACTTGAACCACTGTAAAGGTTTTTTAGATGTTATTCTGAACTTTTCCAGGAAGAAAGGATGTGGGTATGGATTTATGAAGCGTGCAAACACACACCCAGACACAGACATTTTGATCAAGATTTGTAAAGATATAGTTAATTTGGTATCTATTTTAATCTATAAGTGAGAGAATGAGATGAAGTATGATAAAATATTACATTTTATGCTGTGTTAAGAGAATTGATAGTCATATAGAATTAATAAATACTTGATTCTATTATTTTTAATGAACATTATAATACATTTTTAAATAAATAACTGTAGTTACTGTACACATTTTATTCACTAGTTTTAAATATTGGTTTTAATGTCACAAAAATGGCTTTGACAGTATTTAGCATTCAATCCAAAAATAAAAATAGACAGACAGACAGATGCACGGATACAATCCCAAAACATAAAAAAAAGGTGGGACAGTATGGGAAACATAAATAAAAAAAGAAAATCGTGATCTCCAAATTTACTTTGACTTTTACTGCAGACCATATCCAGCAGACAGCATCCAAGAAAGGTCTAGTCCTTTAGGAGCAAAGATGGGCAGAGGATTGCCAGTTTGCCAGGAAATACATGAAAAAATGTTTAAAAACAATGTTTCTCAATGAAAGATAGGAAGACTTGTATATATTTCATATTTAACACTGCATAACATGATTAAAAGATTCAAGGAATCTGGAGGAATTTTAGTGCATGAAGGACAAGGGCGCAAACCTAAGCTGAACAACCTGAATCAACGATCCCTCAGGTGGAACTGCATCAAGTATCGTCACTCATCTTTAAGCGATTTCATCATATAGGCTCTGGGCTACTTTGGCAAACCTTTGTCAAGTACCACAATATGTAGTTACATCCACAAATTCCAGTTAAAACTGTACAATGCCAAAAGGAACCCCTATACTAACAATGTCCAGAAGCACTGTTGACTTCACTGGGCTTTGAGGTGTCTGGGTTGGACCATCACACATTAGAAATGTGTACTATGGTCAGATGAATCAGCATTTCAGGTTTTTTTTTTTTTTTTTTTTGGAGAAATGGACACAATGTGCTACATACTAAAGAAGACAATGATCATCCTGACTGTTACCAGCAATAAGTGCAAAAGCCAGTATCTTTCATGGAATGGGGCTGTTTCAGTGCCCTTGGCATTAATGTTAACTTGCACTTTTGTGATGGCACCATTTATGCTAAAATGTACATAGAAATTTTGGAGCACAATTTCACCTTCTTTTAAATATCTTCTGTACAATGTCTTAAAGGATACTTGTAATGTAACTTGTAATTGTTTTTTATGATCTGATTTTTTTTTATGAATGGTGATTTTGTAATTTTGTGGTATTGTTTTTTTGGGGATTTTTATGTAAAACTTTGATTCGCGGCTGAACTATCACAGTATGATGCATCGTTTGGGAAAAGAACCATGTAGTGACGAGTGTTTTCCAAAGCCCCTAGTTTCTCTGTCGCAGATGCATCACTTAAACCATGTTAGTTATAGCGTAAAATGCCCATAATGATGTTCTAAACGGGGTGGAGTAACAACTTCTTAGAGAAGAACCCCATCATTTTTTTTTTTTTTGCAAATTATATTGTTTTGACAGAAACACCCATTTAACATAAAATCCAATATTAGTTTTAGTATAAACATGCGCTCGTTTTCCATATTAATTGAAATATATGTAAATGGCAGATATGTTTTCTTTACTAATATTATTGAGAAGATGAACATTACATATTCTATTCTAAGACATAAAGTCACTTACAAAAGCTAACACGAATTCTAATATTATTTATAAATCATATAAATAAAAGAAAAAGGAGGCTATTTATTATAAAATGAAATTTCTGAAGACTGCGAAACACGTCCCGGGAGGTTATGCAGTTTCTGTTTTCGCAAATCGGTGAGAGGCTGCTGTGCCACGCTTTTTCGCGTGTCGAACGCCTCTCAGGAACGCACACCGTTCGTGCCGCCAGGGGCCGCTGTCAAGCAACCATCTATCCGATTGTACTGAATAACTGAAAGATCGACCGGGTGGCCGGCCAATCGGCCGATCCAGCCACCCTACTCCTTCACTTAATCCAAGTGACGATTTACAAAAACCGTTCAGAAAAAAAAAAAAATCATAAAGCAAAAGCCCTCGTCCGATTTTGACCGAGTTTTCGGATTTCGCCGCATTCTCACCCCGTCACAAAATGTTTTTGGATTCTGTTTTCATCTTACCTGATTTCTGGGACTCGAACCCAGTCATCGCCGCGGGTGGCTCCTCCTCCGGTTGTCCGCTCCGCCGTCGTAACACTACGAGCTAAGCAGACAAACTGGTTGTGGCGGGAAAGCCCTCCACATGGAGGTGAGCCTTCACAGCCGGCAAGTGTAAAGACGAGGAGCGGCGTCACACCGCCCCGTAGCGTTCGCTCGAAAAAAACAAATGCGGCCATACGTACCTCCGGCCAAGTAAATCGCAGTCTCCAGACACATCCACGGGGCTACGTTTTTAGAATGTGCTTGGGTTGTTATCATTTATGTATTATTATTATATAGAAAATTTTAAAAATCCTACTTTAATAATAATATTAATATTATTAATGATGATAATCATTATTATTATTATTTTTATTATTATTATTATTATTATTATTATTATTATTGAGTAGAATATTGTTTATTTATGTTATTTATGTTTTTATTTTCTTTATTTTTTTGAAAAGTCTACTTTTACAATTTGACACATGCAAACCACAGAAGAAAGTTCTAACCAACAGGCCCATGTCATATATAGTTCAGATACTTGATAAATAACCCACAGAAATTTTCAGCTCCAGAGGTGTATATTCAAGTGCTCAAGTTTGCAATGCAGTTTGCGAATGTTCATTGGAGTGATGGATTTAGAAAATGGCAAATCAACAAACTATGTTTGTAACGACGGAACTTGCGACCTCAGTTCACTAAATAAAGGTAATAATAATAATAATATTAATAATAATAATAATAATAAAATAATAATAATAATAATAATAATCTTTTCCCGAGATGCCCATGCATATTTCAACCAGACATTGCAAAACCACATTCCGCACACATTACAAAGTCCTGGCTGTGGAGGAAGAGGATACAGGTACTTGACTGCCCTACCTGCAGTCCCAACCTGTCTCCAATACAGAATGTGTGGTGCATTTTGAAGCACAAAATGTAACAATGAAGACCCTGTACTGTTGCCTACCTTAATTACACCTGAAACCATAGTGTCTTCAGTCCCTAAATGTCTTTTAAGTGTTGTGAAAACGATTGGCAATATTAGAAAGTGGTAAATGGAATTAAAATTGCAATACATGAATAGTTCAGTTGCAAAAACCTCTGAAATTTTTTGTTAAAGTTAGCATTTTTCTCAGACTCCTATTTCACTTTTATGGCAAAGAATGGGTTATTTTCAGCATTTTTTAACATGAAATGACTGAACATAAACATAAGAGACAGAGAAAATGCTCATTGTAAAAAAAAAAAAATCTAGATGGCACTTAGAGGGTTTTGCATCTGAATTCTTCACATGTTTATTTTGAAGAAAAAACATTAATAATCATGAGGAACATTTGTTGTATTTTCTGCAATGAAATACAAGTCAAAGACAATTTAGAAATCACAAATACATACTTACATAATTACCCATTTCGACTTTTCACGCAGGTCTCTTGCAGTTTTGAAATGAACATTTTGCCTAAAATGGCGGTTTGTGTAATAAAGGTTAATTGCGCCAAAGTCCCCCCTTATTTAGCTAGCACTTCTTTTGTAATTTCATCAGAAGACTACGCGCCATTGGCATGACCAATGAAATGTCACCCATCTCATTTCTTGGGTTTCATCAGAATGTGAACGTCAGGTGCTGCAGTCATCCTGCTGTTGCCTGGACATGCATGATTCATTCGTTTTAGACAGAGATGACCTTGATCTCATCCTCTCTGTCTCTCTCACTCTCTCTCCTCTACACTGGATGAATCACACTTTCAGGAGTTTGAAGAGGAAGTCGGGGGAGATGCTTTTCCCACTGTTCAGGAGAAATCAAAATCCAAGCATTTGTTCAGTGACAATGGCTAATTGTGTTTGAAGAAATTGTGTAATAGGCTTGCCACATTAAATAAAGAAAGCAGGCAATAGGCACAAAAAATCCATGAAGAGATGGCATCTATTAATATGATGCTTTCCAATGCATTTGCTACAAAAGGAGCATAAATTATCAAATTGCTCCTGACTTTTCAATAGTGCCATTTAATGAGCAGGATTTTTTATTTTTAAGTCCCTGGAAACAGAAATGCTTAATTTATTCACATTATTTCAAACCTGTCTTTCTTTATTCTTTGCATGATACATGAAAAGGGACATTTTAAATACTGTGCTAGTTGCTCATTCCCATTTTATCACAATGAATAGAAACTAAAGGATCAATAAAGTTAAGGATTGCTCAAGTTGATGTGTAAAAATGTTTCCTTTGTGGATTTATTTTCATGTTTGAATGTCACAGGGGTTCATTGTCTCAACCAGCAGAAAGCTGGTTTGAAAGAGACTTAACTTCTCAGAAGTCATGGAAGCTCATTTTTAAGTTTATTTTGGGTGATATATTATTATATATGACACAAGCATGATAAAGCCATGTAAAACAACAAATCGAACAAGTTATTGTATGATTATCTGAAACAGGCACAGGACATCAACATGGCATCTTATTGATGTTGTACCCTAACATACTCTAATGTATACTCCAATTCGTAGGAACATTGGATTTTGTTTTGAAATGAAAATCGGGTTGACGTTACAACCCAACCTAAAATCAACCAAATATCAACATCTAGTCATGTTACACCTTGGTGTTGTGTGGACGTTACTTTGACATCTATCAGATGTTGGATTTTGGTCACTTTCCAACACAACCTAAAATCAACCAAATATCTACATAATTTGACATAGTTACTGGATGTCAAAATAACGTTGTCACCTGACATCATGACCTAAATCTAACTTAATATTATCATCTTATGATGTTGTGTGCCTGCTGGGTATTCTTGTTCTCCGCCCAACAATTAATATGTTATATTAGGTTCATCCCAGTTTGCATACTTTTGCACTATTTACTATTCTGTTCAGTTTTTGGGTATAAATAATGCAAATAGTGTCTTCACAATGAAATTCCAAAATAAAAAAGTGCACTTAAAATGTATGTGATGCACCCGAAAAGCAAAGTGTAATGTACTCTGGGGCTTTCAGACAATTATGAATAACAAAAAACGTATTAAGTTCTTATTAGTGGCTGGTCCAGAACTCATTCATTTTTCCTCCAGTCTAGTCCCTTGTTTATCAGTGTTTGCCACAGCCGAATGAACCACCAACTATTCCAGCATATGTTTTATGTTGGGGATTTTCCAGTGTTAACCCCGTACTGGAAAACATCCATACACTCTCAGATTTACACACACACTCACTACAGCCAGCTTTGTTTACCCAATTTCCCAATACCACATGTGTTTGGACTGTGGGAAAACCCAGAGCACCTGGAGTAAACTCACATAAACACAGGGAGAACATGCAAAAGCCATACAGAAATGCTTACTGGCCCGGTCGGGACTCAAAAAAGTGATCTTCTTGTTGGTGACAGTGCTAACCACTGAGCCACCATCCCACCTAATGCAGAACTATATAATGTATAAGCGTATAGTGTATATTGCACGATTTGAGGTACAGCTGTTGAAATTGTGCTGGCTATCTCATCTTGTCATAGTTGTTTCACTCATTGTTTCACTGAGTCCACCCACCGGTTCCTTGTTTAGTTTATTAGTCACTCTGTGTATTTACAGCCCTCAGTTTGAGTTGATCTTGACATTTATTGTCTATATTTATGAGTTTGCTTTTTTTCTATGATTATTTCCCCTGTGATATTAAAGTAGATGTAAGCTCCATATCCTTTTATATACAATTAAAACTACCCCTACTGTTTCTACTTATATAGAGCTCTCAGCATCAGCCTGGTTACACAAGAGTCAGCGAACACTGGGATTCTAAATATACTTTGAAGGTGATGCTTTTAACAGCAGAACATTTTTGACTAAATCATGCAATATGATTTGTGAGCTTAGCCAATTAAAATTGTTGGTAAGTTTAGAGGAAATCAAAAATAAAAGTAACTTTTGCTACGTGCCAGATTCCACTTATCCTTTGACATTAATCTCAATCAAATTAGATTGTGAGATTTTTGCGTTTAATCATCCATCAAGTGAACATTGTTTGATCCTTTAGAAATCTAGCAAATCTCTCATCAACAGGATTTGAGGTATTATTCATGCTTGTTGAGCAAACAGAATGAGTTACACAATTGAGTTTGATATCTCTTATTAAAGCGGATTGTTTAAATCTCTACATGTTAATATGAGTAAAAGTATTAGTGAAGATTTAGCATACTATTTCAAAACAAGCAGCTTTACCTAATTATTTAATAGCTAGTTCCACCATTTTTATTCTTTATTTCAGAGTACCTGAAGGAGTCTTAAAAGCATTAAAAAAGTCTTGAATTTGATAATCTGAAACAAAGGCCTTAATAGCCTTTAATTTGTTGTACAAAGTCTTGAATTTTGTTACAAAGGTCTTAATTTTATTAATTTATTTTTGCCTTTCCTAGGCTTTCCTTAAGTTCATACTATAACAAAATTAACTGTTACTAATATAGGCAATATATGTAAAAATTCATGCAGCACAACGTTAAGTGCATCTCACGCTACACACCATAGCAGAAAGCATTAAAGCGTGCGCACCTGTTACTATGGTTACTGGAGGTGAGGTACAGAACAAGACAGTCGCTTGCCTAGTTTGTCGGCTATAATAGGAAAGTGTCGCTGTGGCCATGGAATCCACATTGCGATTGGGTCAAGCCTGTGCCAGGACGCCTACTGCTGATGATCCTGGAAATCTTTTAAGCCAACGTTAGTGACAATGGGTGTTACGGCCCTGGACTCCCATATGAGGGGTTGCCAAACACACCACGTGTAGTACTGCTTGTCAGCGCCAACCCCCTGTTGTGCAGTTCTGTGCACTGGAGACATCTTCGGTTACTGAAACAGCTTTGGCGATAAGTAATGAAAAAATTTCTTCATTAGAAGAATAACAGTTTCTTCTTCTTCCTGTTTTAAGGTGGTCGATAACAAAGTTTTTGATGTGTTACTGCCAATTTGTTTCTGTTTGGTGCAGCATATTATTTACAGTAAATAACTGAACTGAATTATGTTTCATTGAAAGTTTTATTGATCACTAAAATATGATTACCTTGGATTTAAGTTGCTTCGATTTAAAAATCAAAATTGTAAAAAAAGCTTTGATGTAGCTACACTATTTAGTAGTTTTTAGCTTAGCTTGCTACATTTCCCAGGGAAAGCTTTTAGTGTAGTTATGCTACGTTCAAGTAGAGTAGCTAATAGCTTAGCTCACTACATTTTTCAAGTAGCTTGCCCAACACTGCCACCACAGCCAAGGAACATCCTATCTTACTGTGGCTCAACACCAACTCTGCAGGCAGATGTGATGTGGGTCCTTAAAACAATCTCTGAGCACCCCTCTTTCACATCGAATGAGAACATTAAAGAGGTTTTCAAAACCACGTTTCCTGATTCTGAGGTTGCCATTACATTCTTGTGCAGAAGCAACAAAACTGCATATATTACTGAATTCAGATCCTTTTATAACTAAAGAACTGACTGACCAGGTCAATAAGGCCAACTGAAAATTGAAATAAAATGCTTTATTTAATTCAAGTAGCCCACTTGTACATGATTATTTTCTAGAGTTCAAAATGTATACAGATTTGACATTTTTCCCTCATATCTCTGTCGAAATGGGTACGAAGTTGGCATTGAATTTCATTTAAAATGTTATTGAAAAGGTCTTTAAAAGCCTTGACATCAGTTTGGAGGATCCTAGGGATACCCTGGTATTTCCTTGTTTCACTCAGTTTCTCTCTTGTAGTGCTATTTATTAACAGAAGATTTTTTTACAACACATTTTTAAACATTGGGTAGTCATTGGACAAAAGTGGTTTGTTCTGTAGCCAATCAAAATAAAAATATTTTTAGGGGGCTAATAATATTGAGTCAAAATATATATGTTTTCAAACTGTATATAAAAAAAAACTTTTAATCCGACTAAACTAAATCAAATAAGATTTAGTAGTCACATTCATAGATGAGGCTCACCACTAGCTGTAGGCATGAGTTTTAGCCGTAAGTAGCAAAGTTGGGGGTAATGCATTACAAGTAACGTAAGTTACATAATAATATTACTTTTCTAAGTAATAAGTAAAGTAACACATTACTTTTAACCCCTTCCCCAGGGCCCTGATGAAGACGCACTGAGGCGCTGTTTTTTTCCACATGTCAATGTTAATGAAAAGATTACACCAATAAAAGTAAAAATATTTGAGTTACTTTTTGAAAATGTAATACAAGTTTAATTAGTTAGCTTTTAAAAAAAATAAATTGCTGAATTAAAATCAAAGTAGTCATAATGAATCATGCTGTCATTGAAAGAATGTGTTTATTACTTTGAATGCATTGATGAAAAAGAAAAATGGTATTGTATCAATGGACAGTGATTTTACTGAAGATAAATTGTACAAAAGTAGCAAACATTGCTGTAAACTTTCATTAATCTGTATATACGGCATGTAGAGCTATGGGCACAGGAATTTCTCAGATAACATTTTCCTAAAATATGCCCTCCATGCCAGTACGAGCTCTCTGGCAAGCTAGGATTTTACGATTCTTTTCTTGGACATACGTAGCACACATCTAGTTGGCCTGACTGCTAAGCTTACCTGCCATCTAAGGCCAAGGCAATCTGGGAAAGTATAGTAATCATATTCAATTCAGGGTCCTGGGCTGTAGTCCCAGAGGGCAGCTGACCCCGGCTCGGAGCCTCGGAGCATGATGACGCATCCATGGATGCTGTGATGAAGGTCTGTGAACCAGAGTCATCAAATAAGACCACAGCCATCCTGGAGGATGAACCTGCACACTCATCCGAAGCCTGGATGGGGTGAGCTTTAGACGGAAGAGTGGGAGGTCCATGAGGAAATACCTGTGAGATTGCATTCGTCTAATTCATAGGCATTTTATTGACCTTATCCATACATTTCAGCAGGCTACATTTCAGTCAGTCACTAAGAATAGACAACACTTATACATGCACCGAAAAACACATTAAGCTATTAAAACATCAAATTTGAAATATTTTAATAGATATAATTAACAAAAACTTTTAACTATTCCTTTACAAACTGCAGATAAAGTGTAATTTGGAAGTTCAGGGTGTGAATGGTGGGATATAATCTGCCATTATCATCACAAACTTGCTGTTAGCTCTTTTCTACCAATATACAGTGCATGGCTATGGGCTGCTGTAAATAATTAGTTGGATGAAGTATTATGTTTAAACTTCTTTTGAACTTAAAGTTCAGTGGTGCAACACAAAAGTATTTTGTAGTGTGTAAATTGTAACTTATTGTTCCTTTACGTCATGACTAGGCGTTTTAACTTATGCACTGCTCATACAACTGACTTCAGAACTACGCTTTCTCAAACTCTTCCTAATTAAACACGCTTGAATAAATTTAACAGAACATTAGAAGAGACTCTGGAACTCGAAATCAACAGGTAATAATATCAACTTTTACATAAATAGAGGAGTTTAATAGAGTAATGATGTCCTTTTAATCCAAAAAAAATTTAAGAGCTGAGTGATATGACATGGTGCATAAACATGCCACTGTACACCACTATACATTCAACTTTGTATTGCCTTCGTAAGGGAGAGCGGAAGACTGCAGCTTTTTTCCTACATTTTTTGTATTTATACTGTTAGTTGCCTCTTGGGCAGATTATTCAAAAATTGTGTATGGGTTATCACTGCCATGCAGATGATACCCATTACTTAACCTGATTTTGCATCAGCACTCTTATCCTTATCTACTTGTTTACTTAAAGTTCAGGCCTGAATATAACAAAACTTTCTGCAGTTAAATGGTTTAAAAACTGATGCTTTTTTTGATTGACACTTCAACTGCTGTAAATAGATGTAATAATTTAAACCTTACAGTGGATAATTGGCAGATTCTCACTTCTATGCAAGCATGGAATTTAGGTGTGATTTCTGATGCACAGCTGACTTTTGACACTCATTTAAAGAATGTTAATAAAGTAGCTTTTTATTATCTTCGGTACATTGCGCATATAAGACAATTTCTCTCTGTGCCTGATATAGAAGGGCTTATTGATGCCTTCATAATATCTAGGTTTGATAATTGCAATTCACCTTTTTGCAAGACTCAGTCTTGTATTGGTTTAAAAAGTTCTATCTTAACTTATAAGGCAATACATAGGCTAGTCCCCAATATCATTGGTATTGTTCACAATTGTACACACTTTCTCAAACCCTTCACTCTTATTGTATATCAGCCTCATTTTAATCAGTCTCATTGTAATTGTAATTTTAAATGGCACCTATGATGAAAATCATCTTTTGCAGGCTGTTTGGTCAGAACTGTGTGTAGGTATAGAGTGTCCACAGTCTTATTGGAGTGATACAAAGACAAAAAAGTCTGTTTTTAAATTTCCAGATGTTAAAATAGGATCCAAATCCCTCCTATTTTGAGGCCCACTGCAAAACGACATAGGACTATGGTTTATCCGCCCACCAAATTTATTGACAGCCTCATATTAACCTGTTAGCCAGCACTCAATTTTGGGGATTTACACCTACCTAACTTTAAATAGTAACACTTCCTGACTCCAGTAAGCTACAAACACAAATTTACCATCATTGGAAAGAAGACACTTTGAGCTTTACTGTGGTAAAATGTGAAGTTGTATGTTAACAAGTCTCTGTAGTAACACATAGTCATATCAACAAGACAAGAAGTGCGCTAAGTAACTGGGATTAAAAGATCTGTTGAGCTCGCTGTGATCATCAATCATCATCAAATGGAATCAAGAATGAGTTTTAAAACGTTTAAAACGTTTTTAAAACAGTGCATTACAGCAATTTTATCATCTTTACTTTATCCCCACAACCGCATGTCAGTACAATAATAAACAAAGATGCTTCAATCCCGGTTAGCTGAAGTTAAATCAGATTTATGAACTCAGCATTATGCCTAGTTCAGACTGCGTGATTTTAGCCCCGATTTTGGCTCGCCGACAGGTTTTGAGAAATCACCGACAAATGCCTGAAATCACAGGCAAATCGCTGCTCGTGCACGTGAGTGACAATCACACAGTATGAACGATCAAAGACGCGATCTGAGAGAATCGCCGATGAGTCACCAATGCCTGTGAGATATTTGGCGTGCTAAATATCTGGAGCTGCCGGCGATTCAAATCATGCCGTGTGAATTGAGTTTTGACTGAAAATAACATCAGCGATCGCCTACAGCCAGTGAGAGAGCAGCTTTCACTTGTGTGTGCGTGTGTGTATACCTGCTGCAGGCCAGCGGAAGGCTGGGGGAGAAGTTAAAAGCGATCTTTTTCGGTTTATTTGGACCCACGAAATGGAGGGAAAACTAGTGAAGGTTTGACAGGACTCAGGAGCAACCGTGTCTGTTTGACGTTTCATACAGAATAGAAATTAGTTTATTATCAACGTTGAGGAGAAATGGCTAATTCCCTTTAAATCCAGGTGAGCAAACATGTACATGTTCTACCCCATTAAAGGCTTCTTTCTCATTATGTAGTTAATAACAAAAGATATACATGTTCTTGGCTGTGAGGCGTAGTTTGGACGAAGTTGTTGACGATTCTGTTATAGTAAAGTCATGCAATTTGAATGTCCATGTTGCCGATCCATCTTGCAGTGTAAACAAAGCAACGACGAAACGCTAGCCCAGATAGTCATGCAGTGTGAAAACATCTGTGACAAGACTAGTTTGAAAATCATGCAGTCTGAACTCGGCATTAGTTAACCCTGCATCCTCTGACTAACTTCAGAATGTCAAGATCCTGTCCATGAGAAACCCTAAGGCGTGACAACTCTGTGGGCACTGGGTCCCTAATGAACATATAAATGAAAAGTATGGGATCATATATAAATCAAAATTCTAAATTGAATAATAAATGTCAATTGTGACCATTCCTAATGTGAAATACAGTGTAAATATGATGGTAGCCAGCACTCAATTTTTGGGATTTACACATACCTAACTTTAGTTAGTAACAGTTCATGACTCCAGTAAGCTACAAACACAAACTGGGTATCATTGGAAAATAGACACTTTGAGCTTTACTGTGGTAAAAGGTGAAGTTACATGTTAAAAACATTAAAAGTTATACATTATATAGTCATGAGAAAAAAATAATTGTAATTTCTTTAATATTTGTTTTTACATAAACAAACACAGGAAAATATTAAGGTAATGTCCTAGGTAATATATGACTTGAAAGCCAAGTGTCTCATAAGCTTAAATTTAAATTTGATGACGATAGCATGCAAAATGAGATTTTTTCAAAATGATAAAGTTTTCTGAGACTACATTGGTGTCCTTCTTTTCTTCACTGTCAGAGGCACTTTCTCAAAAATGACCTTCCCAAACTAAAAAAGGAAAGAAGACACTCTGGGCTTTATTATTCATTATCTAGAGTTTATAATGCTCAAAATAAAAAAGTTAGATGCTTAAGTAATGTAAAAAAATAAATGCACGGCACTAAACATTTTATTATTTTATAAACAAATATGTGAAATCAGCCCTGGAGCAAGACAGAAAAGTAATAGGTCAGAAGCCACACATCTCCAGAGATTATGTTTTGAATTTGATGCCATGCAAAATGAAATTTCTGTAATTATTTTTCGAATACAATGTCTTGTAATTTTCTCCCTCTCCTTGTCTGTGAAGAAGCAGTTTGATGACCACACATGTACTGGGGTTTCTAACAACTGGTTTAATCTTTTCACATACCACTAATGCTTTGATTGTAAACTAATATGCAGAAACATATAGTATGAAGTATGTCATAGTATGAATAGTATGTTCAGGAGGCATCCGAAATAGACGCCCGAGCAACCTCAGCTGACTTCTCTCGATGTGGCTCTACTCCGAGCTCCTCCCAGGTGTCTGAGCTCCTCCCCCTATCCATAAGAGTGCGCCCTGCAACCCTTTGAAGGAAACTCATTTCGGCCGCTTGTATCTGAGATCTTGTTCTTTCAGTCATGACTCAAAGCTCATGACCATAGGTTAGAGTAGGAGCGTAGATTGACCAGTAAATCGAAAGCTTTGCCTACTTCTTTATCACAACGGACCGGTACATCGACTGCATTACTGCTGCACCAATCCGCCTGTCAATCTCATGTTTCATTCGTCGCTGGTTTGAGCCTCAGCTGGGTCAGCTGGCGTTTCTGTGTGGAGTTTGCATGTTCTCCTCATGTTTGCATGGGTTTCCTCCGGGTGCTCCCGTTGCCCCCAACAGGAGCACCCGGACATGAAGTCTTGCGGTACAGGAGTATTGGGTAGGCTAAAATGTCCGTAGTGTATGATTGTAAATGAGGGTGTATGGATGTTTCCCAGAGATGGGTTGCAGCTGGAAGGGCATCCGCTGCGTAAAACATATGTTGGATAAGTTGGTGGTTCATTCCGCTGTGGCGACCCCAGATTAACAAAAGGGACTAAGCCGAAAAGAAAATGAACAAATGAATAAGTAATAATAAAGCTATATTGAATGAATGAATAAAACTATAAAAGTTTAAATACTTAAACATTCAAAACCATGGCATAAATCTCTAGAGTTATACAATCTAAAGAATTCGTTCAACATGATGAGAGGTAAAACTGCAGCTCACCCCACACTGATATGAATGAGACACATTCATTTCTGTCTATCAGCCACATTGATGGCTCTGCTGCAAATTTACCCAAGTCTAGCCTTAGACGAAATGAAAAAGAGAGCAGACCACCAAAGGCGGCAAAATCCCACTGGAAAACTTGTCAATCCATCAGAGAGAACCAGATCTGAGTCAGGCTCATTTCCCGACTGGACCTACAGATAGATTATTACATAGCTGGTCTAATATCCCTGGGCTTCTCTGCTAGGGATGGGACAGATCTATTGATGTGGGAATCTTAGGATTGCATTAAATGGTATGGACAAAATTAGATGATATGCAGCTATTTGTAATCACTTCACTGATTAACCACGTATTATATAAGCTGCATCTAGCAGCCTTCTTCTTAAAACTTTAGTATAACCTAAGGTTGCGAGACTATTCTGAGATCTTCCCTTTTTTAGTTCTGATAAACATCGCTATCAACATCACTATCTAAATACAGCCTAAATACCCAGAGAAGCTTTTCTGAAAGCAGAGCTCCCAGTGAGCTGGAGAACACCCGCTTGTTCGGCTTATCTTTTTCTTTGAAGGGCACACAAAAAGGACAACAGAGACAGGCATGTAATTTGAGGTAAGTGAGTGCTTCAAAGAGCAATGTTTAATCCCTGATTTATTCCAAATTGGAACATGGAGGGTTGTCAAAGCAACTCTTTTGAGGTGACATCATCTTTTCTTCTTGAATAAGTGTATCTGCTCAGTTCAGCCTAAATTCTGACATCAATGACCTGATGCGAGCATAGACAATAACTGTTTGGCCTTTTTTTACAATTTCTAAGAGACAAAATATTAAATCCATTTCATTTGCAAAGTTTTTTTTTTAATTCATTCATTCATTCATTCATTCATTCATTTATTCATTCATTCATTTTTTTCGGCTTAGTCCCTTTATTAGTCAGGGGTCACCACAGTGTAATGAACCGCCAATTTATCCAGCATATGTTTTACATAGCTGATGACCTTTCAGCCACAAACCAGCTCTGGGAAACACCCATACACTTGCATTCATACACTCATACACTACAGCCAATTTAGCTTATTCAATTCACCTTTACCACATGTCTTTGGACTGTGGGGGAAACCGGAGCACCTGGAGGAAACATGTGAACATGCAAACTCAGCATGACTCAACCAGGACTCAAACCAGTGACCTTCTTGCTGTGAGGCAAAAGTGCTACCCACTGAGCCACTGTATCGCTAGGAGGTAGTTATTTATTTTTATTTAGTTCACACATTTTCAAGTTGTGAAAACAATACACAAAAAACCATATATACCAAAAGCGGTCAAATTTTTATGTTTAGAAAGAGAGATTTGTTGCAAAATGTATTGGTCACAGTTATTGGGCTTTTAAACACATTATGGAAAAACAAATAAACTGAAAAAAAAAATGTTATGTAGCAGATAAAACAGACAAAATGCATTTTTTTTCAATTGTGAAATAAATGCCCAATGTGACAAATATGTAACATGAAAATGTATTATAAATGCCCAATGTGACATATATGTAACATTACAGATCTTTCACAAAGAGGGCTTGCATTTCAAAAACAACTGCAGAAACATGTTATTAGTGGTCCATTTGGTCTGTATTAAATGCCTCATAATTTTCCTATAAGAAAAAAACGGTCCGGGTCCTTATGGGATAAATAAAATAAAGCATGAAACATTTATTCATTTATTTTCTTGTCGGCTTAGTCCCTTTATTAATCCGGGGTTGCCACAGCGGAATAAACCACAAACTAATCCAGCACATTTTTATGCAGCGAATGCCCTTCTAGCCGCAACCCATCTCTGGGAAACATCCACACACACACACCCATACACTACAGACAATATAACCTACCCAATTTACCTGTACCGCATGTCTTTGGACTGTGGGAGAAACCGCTACAGCACTACCTATGACCATGGTATGACCATGAACTATTTTAATAAAACACTGCAACAGTAATATTTATTTATTTCAGAGTAAATGAACACTTTTAATCAAGAGCCACTGGACATTTTACTTTGAAACTGCCACATAATATAATTTCTTCAGTGTTGCTACAGGGACACATTTTTCATAAGCCTTGGATTCAAATGTTATGGAAATGACAAATCAATAAGCATTATAAATTAATCTGAATACATGAGCAGGTTTTGTGGTACAAAGCTACAGTAAATGACAAATCATTCGGCACTGTGAACTAATGAGATCATTAAAAAAGAAACTGCTACAGTAAAAGAAACTCACAGAGCCACAATACAGCTTTGAAGAAAATGCACAAATGATACTTTTACTGTTACCAGGGCTCTAATACATTTCAGCTTTTCCCTCAACCAATTTTTAGAGAATTTTAAGAAACATGGAAGCAGAGACTTTGCTTCTCGTGTAACAGGTTGCTTTCTGTAATGCATTGTAATCTAATTCTGTAGGAATGTAACTGATCCAGACCAAGAACTGATAGATCTCTAAAAAATGGGGATGTATTATATTTTAATCTAGTCAGCTACCTGATGCTCTACTCTTGCATTTTTTTTTATTTAAAACACTTGCATCAGTGTCATGTGATGATGTGTCTACTGGCATGAGGATGGTATTAAAGTACCTGTCAATCACAATCCACCAACATCAAAACCTCCTGATGAACGCAATACATTTCTGCTCATTATTTGTTTCACTTGAATATACGTCAGGGGACACAGTGGCTCAGTGGTTAGCACTGTTGCTTCACAGCAAGAAGGTTGCTGGTTTGAGTCCCAGCTGGGTCAGGTTGGCATTCACAGTTGGCATTTCTGTGTGGAGTTTGCATCTTCTCCCCATGTTCCCATGACTTTCTTCCTGAGTCCGAAGATATGTGGGATGGGTAAACTGAATAAACTAAATTGGCTGTAGTGTATGTGTGTATGGATGTTTCCAAGCATCCGCTGTAAAACACAAGTTGGATAAGTTGGTGGTTCATTCTGCTGTGGTAAACCCTCATAATTAAAAGGACTAAGCCTAGGAAAATGGATGAATCAATGAATGAAAATAAATCATAAAGAGGAAGAAATTACTTGATTAATTTACTCAAAAAAATCCTGTTTTGGTATTTTGGATTATATTTTTTTCACAATCTTGCACTGTTCACACCTGTAAAGTTGCTTTCTTTGGACTTTATGTTTAATAAAAACTGATTCATTTAGGTTACATCTCACACATCGTTAGATCACTCACACATCTACAGGGATTACTTTCAGCGGGCAATGAAACCAGCAAATTATGAGCCTCATGGGCATCATCTAAAATATATTGGCTTGTTGAATTCCTATCCTGTGTGTAGTGTCACTAGCGTGGCTAAAACCCGCAGTTTTTCAGCCAATGCTCTCTCCAATTAGCCCTCCCCTGTGGTGTCTTCATTCATTATTTACGCTGCTGACATCCACTTAATTCTGCCTGTTTTAATGCTTGTATTGTCTCAAGTACTTTTATAGTAATACCCATTCAAGGTCAATTGTCCATGGCATTTAAATGATGAATGTTTCTCGTTCTGAGTGAGATATGTTCATTTCTAAGAACAAATTGTGCTTTTTGAGAAATCTTTCTGCTTTGAGTTCTCAATGAACATGACAGTAAAAAGGCATTTTTAAAGTATGACAACATACTGTAGCTGTTTTGTGTTCTTCTTTTAGAAAGTCACCCCATGCTGATTCTTTTTCATCCTGCTGTGTCAATTAAAAAAAGTTTTGAAACTACATGAATTGAGTTGATTGGTAGAACAATAATATCACTTTGAAAAAATCTCGAGAAAAGATCATATCACTCCTGCTGTCACCAGAAAAAAAAAAGTTTGAAAAGGTTATTAACAACTGGCACATCTCTGAAACCGTCTCGTAGCAAAATGGAAGCACTCCACACACAATCACGTTAGTGAGAGAATGGCTGCAAAAAAGTTTTGACAAAAGCCTGACCTTAAGTTAGAGCTGGAGTTTGCTGGAAGGCATATGACAAAACTGAAACCAACTGGAAGAAGTAAGATTTATTAAAGTATAAAGCTTCTGCCGTAAAACAAGTCCCTAATTATAGGATCTTGAGGAGTTTGAGTACTAAAATGTTCTGCTTGTCAAAATGAAGAATTCCATCCATCATAGCAGGCAGTATGGCTGTGGTGCTTGAGAGATGGGCATGATGCCTCCTCTTCGCCAGCCAGAGTCAGATCACTCTGCTCTGATTCTGCTCCACAATTGAGATCAGCTGCCATGTGTTGCATGAAAACAAATACAAGACTTTCATACTCACAGCACTCTTAATTATATGTCACAGTTAAAATGATATAGTTTGCTCAAAATTCAAATCTAATTATGAATTACACACAAAACTGCACAATTTTGTTAATTCTATTGAGCATAAAGTAATTATTTTTTTCATAGAATGAAAAAATGTGGGTAAACACTGAGTTGACGACACATTTCAACTACCATAGTAGAACAAAAACAATACAAAGTCAGTTGGTATTGTCAACTGTTTGAACTACTGTTTATAGTCATTAAACTGAGTAAGAGCTAGATACAATCCCTATCCTTTAGCCATATACTGTACATATATGCAGTAGTACCTTTAAACAATCCAGTACTTTGTTATAAGTACATTTTAAGTATACAAACTGATAAATAAAATGCAACCAATTGTACTATTATAATTTTATTATTATTTTATTAGCAGTAGTAGTGGTGGTAGTCGTATTAGCAGGAGCAAGCAGTAATCATAGTGGTCATTAAAGTAGTGATACAGTAGTAGTAGTAGTAGTAGTAGTAGTAGTAGTAGTAGTATCAGCAATATAAGTACTAGTTATTACAGTGATTTAATTTAGTAGTAGTAAAAGTAACAACATTACTAGTACTTATAGTAGTAGTAGTTTTAATAATAGTAACAGTAGGTAAAGTAGTAAGAAGCAGCAACAGTAGTAATAGAATTACTAGTTATTAAATTAGCAGTAGTACTAGTAGTAACAGTGTTAGAGCAGTATTGCGCCATATTCATAATAGAAAATACTTCTTAACTACAAAGCTTTAAATAATCAAGCTCCTGTTTATCTAATCAACCTTCTTGCTCACTACAATTCAACTTGCTCTTTTAGATCTCAAAACTCAGGGTTTCTGGTAGTACCTACAATAGCAAAGTCTACTAAAGGAGATTGAGACTTTACATTCATGGCTCCTAAACTCTGGAATAGCTTTCCTGATAATGTCTGAAGCCTCTTTTCCACTGCACACGACAGATGACAAGCGACAGACCAGAAGTCATTCTTTTGCAATGGAGAGTAGTCTGGGAGCTGCGTTTAGTTCCTATATTCCGTTGAAATATTTGAACTCCTGCGACTAGACGGTATGTGACCGGCCAACCGGATGTGATGTATTCCAGTGATGTCCAAGAAGGTCCAAGTGCGCAAGATGAGAAATAGTTTATTTTGGTTATTTTTGAATCAGAAAAAGTGTATATATTAAAAAAAAAAAAAATCTATTCATACATGTATGTAATAAAGAAATAAAAATATATTTTCTATGTTGTCTCCAATATTTTTTAAGGGTCTATGAGTTTCTAGTAATCATTCATTCATTCATTCAATCATGGTGAACATACAGAGAATACTGGCCCTTGCTCTTGCACTCCTTTATTTCAGGCACTGAGCTTCTCTTCCATGGTGCACGTCAGAACTGAAAATTCTGTGCAACTGCCACAAAGGGTGTGTATTCCAACAGTCGTGTCCAAGTGGAAGTGCAGTGGAAAGGCGGCTTGAGGCTCAGACACACTCTCTCAGTTCACAACTAGATTAAAGACCTATCTTTTAAGTAAAGCGTACATACAATGCATCACATGACTGTATGATGCATGAGTGTGCTCCATGAGGGTAAGTGGGCTTGACAAACCGCCTGTTGGGCACACTTCTCCTGTCTTAATGCATCAGACATTTTGTTAGAAATACTTATACGCTTTTTATTTTTGTTTCTATGTTCTATGTTAACTCCTATTTTTATTTTTAGCTCTTCATTTTCACATTGACATTTAATATCTCTCGTTTAAATACATTATGAACAGCAGCTATGCTAATTACTTTTTTTTGTTCTCTATTTTCACCTGGGGTTGCCCATCCCAAGGCCTCCAGAGACTGTGCAGCAGCACTAATGGGATCTAGGACCTGTGAAGAGATGTTTCCAACCATCGAGAACTTCTAGGACAACACATGCACTTAATACACAAATACACATCATTAAACACCTACACATAGACTTAGACAATTGCAGGTTGACCCTCTGGGATCTGCAAATTTATAAACAGGTTTTGAGGCATCTTCTTCTAATAACGCCGAAAAGAACTTAAATTACTCTGTTTTTTTTTTTTTTTTTTTTTTACCGTAGTTAAACCAGTGAATTAATGCACAAAAAGGGTTTCATATCAACAGTTTTGCCAACATGTTTTATACCGTTTAAAATATATTTTGTGCATGCTGTATAAGTGCACATACATTGTTTACCCATAGTGTTTACATGGTCAGAAAATAGCAAGTAATACAGGGCTTAGTCCTCTTATTAATCTGGGGTCACCACAGTGGAATGAATCGCCAACTTATCCAACATATGTTTTACGCAGAGAATGCCCTTCCAGCTGCAACTCAACTATATAAATGAACTTGAATTGAACTGAATGGATTAGTAGTAAACATTTCAGTAGAAGATACAGTAGTACTAGTAGTTACAGTAGTATTACAGCAGTAGTAGTAGTAATGATTTCCGTCATAGATACAGTTGTACTAGTACTAGCAGTTACAGTAGTAGTAGAAGCAGTAGTAGTAGTGGTAGTTGTAACTTAGTAATAGTAGATACAGTAGCAGTAGTATTAGTACTAATAGTTGTTGTAAAAGTGTTTCGGACAGTGGTTCAAACAACAACAAAATCAAAAGCATCTATGTTAGCATTTATATATCTTACTTTAGTTCTAATACAGGAAAAACAGACAATAATCACTGTGAATCCTTCCAGTAACCTACAACAGGAGCACACATGAGGGATCTTTATGTACTACTACATGATATAACTGACAGCATAAGTCAATAACAGGAAGTTGCTGGGGGAAAGAAACAGTGGCACAGTAGTGTTTTGGCATTTTTTGATATGGAGATATGTTTTCATGAAGTTACTCAAAGTGAAGCGAAAAAAGAGAGCAGTGCATCTCCCAGATGTCTCAACTGCACTTTGTGTTGCTTACATTGTGTGGGAGGTTATAAGTGATAAAAGCCATTGCAGGTGGGCTCTTCTTTGAAGCCATCGATAGACCCAACAGCCAACAGGACTCTGGAACGTTCCAGTTGCACAAAACAGGTGTCAGGCAAAGAACTGGGAATTATAGTGACGCATGATAAAGTAAAAAAAAACAACCACACAATAGCTTCAAACCTGTCGCTTAGTAATCCAGTTGGAATAAGTCAAATTCAAATACAGCTTCCAATGCTGAACTGTAGTTAGATTTGTCCCTAAACAGATGGCAGAATCATATTGTGTAACAAGTATGAGCACTCAGACAGAAGGAAATTGATACATTTTAAATGAATCAAATTAAAACCATTTTTGTTTTAACAGCTTTTTAACCACAATCCTAAACTTTTGAGTTTAAATTCCAATTTGAACTGGAGTTAGATTTAACAGTTAAACAGATGGCAAAACACATCATGCAACATAAGTTAGTTTGTATGAAAATGTATAACTTCTAACACCAGCTCATTGTGGATATATACTCGTCTACATTTCTGGAAAGTGTGATTTATGTAGCCAGAGATATGTATGGCTACATTTTGTCTTTAAAATTAAAGATATGGGGTGGTATGATGCCGCCGACGGCTTCGGTTCCTTTTCGGCTGAGGTGTATATTGCGCCCTCTGGTGGATTTATGCAAGAAAAGGTTGCCCGAGAGAAATTTGAATTCATTAAAAAAGCATACACATCTGCCTCAAGTGGATTTGCAAAAATTAAATGTTTTACAAACTGCAAGCAGATGTACCTCCAGTTACGTTTTTCGCTGTCCCCAGAAATGTAGACCGCGTACAAATCCATACTGAGCCTGTTTTGAGAACTACTGTGATCACTGCACACAGTATTACTATTTAATCACTGCTCTAAATTAGACAGTTTGCTATGGTGGCCAAGAGAGCTTAACACGCTGCAATTAAAGAAAGCACATGCAATTACAAAAAAAAAAAAAAACAGCAAATAAATTAACGATCTTCATCAATTCGATATCACACGTGCTGCAAATTGTTCACAACATAAACAACTGAAGAAACGCACTGCAAATTGCTCACAACACTTGCAAATATTCACGTAACACAACTGAAATGTTTCAAGGGGACTTCAAAACATCACGGACCCTGCTGAGATATGGATGTGTTATTATGTCGTGAGCATTATGATGCGTTTTTTTCTTGCCATGCCATGTTAGACCTTTGCTTTGTTTTAGGGCCTACTCACACTATGCTCTCCGAACTGTGCCCAGGCTCATTTCCCAGATCGTTTGAGAAGTGAGAGTGCTCTGAATCTGGCTCAGGCATGGTTCACTTGGCCGGCCCTGGCTAGGTTGGAAGAGGTGGGCCTGAGCGTGGTTCACTTGGGCTTTGGTGCGGTATGTTTGTAGTGTGAGTGCAAAATGCGCCAAAGCCCGAAACTGAAAGCGAGACATGACTTTGAGGGACTGTTTCATATGGATTTATTAATCATTCTTACTGTTCAGTGAATGCAAACTGCCGTAGTTTATTAAAACCTCATTCCTGCAGCACAAGGGCTTTATGATTGTTTATGAGCGCCAAAAGTGCCAGATCTGTTCGGCAAAATATCTGACTGCGTGTCACCGCATCCCTAAAGACTGTTTGGCGAAATATTAGACTGCATGTCACTGCATATCAAACGACTGAAACGATATAACTAGAGAAATCTCCACTGTGCTGCTGAGTGAGAGCGCTTACTGAACACCGCAGCATCGATGACGTATGCGTGCCCAGGCCCAATTATGGTGTGACTGAGGGCCGTCGGGTGAGACAGGAGGGGGGACAAGCGTTCTTTGGCCCGTTCGAGGCAACTGTACGTAGTGTGAGTACGGCCTTAATGTTTATTCCTGTCTGCTGCATGCCTTCTGACCACCCGTTTGATATTTGACTATGACTCTGGGTTCTCTGTATGTACCTGTTTGCCCCTTTTTTGACCGTTACTTGCCTGACCATGCTTGTTAATAAACCTACATTTGGATTCACACTCCAATTGTCAACATCACATTCACACAATAACATGTTAACCTATCTTTTTTCCCCCTAACATAAACTGCAACCATAACCAGGATGTAATCAAAAATCTGGCTCACACTGAAATTTTTGCTCAATTTGAATGTCTAATACTGAGTACACACTTCACAATTTTAATCCATCATTTATTGACTTTTCTTTGGCAAATCTCGAGTAATGTATGTTACTGGGCTGTGATTTTTGATAAATGACATTTACATATCTTTCTCATACACGTCTATGAGAGCCCAAGGATGTGTCATGTGTGTATATATATATATATATATATATATATATATATATATATATATATATATATATATATATATATATATATATATATATATATATTTAAGCCATATTTTGTATGGGTCAATCGTGAATAAAATAACATCTTCAAAACATAATTCTTACTAAAGCATCACTATTCAGTTTATTAACACCACTGACATTCAGTTTACTTCACTATTATGAGCAAATTGAAAAAATAATAATTAAATGACTCACTCTGTGTAATCTTCAAGAAGAGCCCACAGTTAACTTTTCCATATTGTTGTCTTGCTGGCTTGATCGCTTTGCTTCTGTCTCCCCCTATTCTGATCCAGGGACGTAGTTGCATCTTGAGAGATCTTTTTTGATCTGGCTCATTGTCAGATTTATTTGTGGCTTTAAAAAAAAGAAAAAATACTTGACTGTTTCCTTGCCATTTTGAAAATACAAATAATTAGCTCACTAGGCCCATTATTTAGTTTCGCTGCTCACTGTATGCAAAACAATAATCACAAACCAATGAGAGTGATTGTAAATGTAAGAAAGCTGAGGTCCAATAGTTGAACGTGCCTTCTTCTTTAACTTCGGTTTGATAATTACCTTGATGTGTACAATCCACACAGCATTGCTCAGTGTTTTGTTCACTCACACTCAATCACAATCTTTCTCTCTCTCTCTCTCTCTCTCACACACACACACACACATGCATGCAGCTATTTACAACACAAAAGTTAATGATGAATTGATTAAAATACATACCGAAACACAAAACACGAAAATCAGATTTTTTTCCGGAACAGGATTTGGCAAGATTTGGCTAAAATTGAGCACTGACCCACCCTATCCCCAACCGAGTGTATTCAAAAGCAAAAAATATATATATAATAATCACAGACTCGAGCCCTAGTGCTCCTCATCACATGTACAAAATTGTACAAGATGAGCTACTGAGCAAACTAACCATGGCAAAAAAGTCATCTACATGGAGATAAGCATGTGTGTCATTACAAAACATGTTTGATTACAAATCATAGATGATTTTAAGGTGTTTTATACTACATTGCCCCTTCGTTATTAGCCGGAGTTACGTTCAAAAATAACTTGCTATAGGCGAAATCCACAAAGTGGTTATTATTATAGATGTTTTGAGGCTGTAAAACGCCTCACTACACACTTTATACACTTTTTGCAGACAGGCATTAACATTTTCACACTTTTCTCTCTTGTTTAAACGCTCTCAAAGTTCAAAGCTTCATAAAATTTTTTTGTAGTATTACATGTATAGAATGAAATCAAAGATCAAAACCATTCGATCTTCATTTTTTTTATTTTATAATGGTGCCCAACAGCTGCGTAACTTCTACCTTCCTTTAGCATGTCCGGAAGTTAAAATTTTGTGTGATGGTTTGCACCTTCCTCTGCCTTTTGGAAGTTACCGCAGTGCCTTTGATGGTGCAGAACATTTCTTCGACATTATGGGGAGAAAACTTGCCAACATACAGTTCAGCACTTCAGAGTCACATTGCTAGCGATCGTCGATTTAAGTAAATTTGGCAAGCTGAAGGCATTCTGTATTGTACAGAAGACATGGCAGGTAGGAGACTGATTGACAATAGTCTACAGCCAGTCAGGACACAGAACAAAATATGCTGATTAGGATGCAGAACACAATGCACTGGAAAAAAAACATGTCAAATTACACAAAATAAAAATGAAAGACTGCAAGGGAATCCCTGTATGTATTTGGTGCCATGCAAAAAAACAGGTGTAAATAATCTATAAGTATCAGTATCTTCATAAAGTCATCACTGTCCTGTAGCATTCGTTTTACCTAATGAACAAATGTATGTTGAAGCACATTCACTGTTTTGAAAAACTTTAGCCCAAGGCACATGAATCCAATAAGCCTGTCTATTGTTTGCTTTTCAAGGCATGTAATGAGTACAAATTAATGTCATAAATTATTTACTTTTACTGTGAAGTATTATTTCAGAATGTGGGTTACTGAATGTGTCATGGATTGATGATGTCAAACTCCAGATATGTCTTTCGTGCGTCTTTGTTTAACACATCTTCATTGTCATTCAGTCTGACAACGTGACATCCATAACAGGTTGTCTTATACAGTCTGATAAGGTACAATCATAAAAGCCTATTAAAAATCACACTGTCTGCTTAAGATACATAAAGAAGAGAGAATATCTGATTTTCAGTGCAACAGACTTGAATAGGAACAAGGCATTTTGTCACGTAGTTACTGTAGGTAATCCAGTTGGAATATATCATAAGAGATTTGGCTTTCAGAAAACATCAGGAAACATAGATGGCAAACAGCAAAGTACTGACACTGGCAGAATCCATAGATACCATTATTGATCTGATCGCAGCAAACCACACAGATGCAAGGCGTGAGCTCATGCTGCTGACCGGTAGTGGTTAAGCTGATTCAATGATCAAAGATTTAATAGAAATGTCAAGTACAGCACAACGCTGACTGCAAGCAAAGGCTGCACCTTCACATGCTCGGCGAGTTGTGTGCTTCAGTCAAATGTTAATGGCAATTCAGGACTTGGCTGCGGTGAAATCCCCTTCATCAGAATGGAAATTGCCTTGCAACTTTTTAATGGCTTTATAGGGCTTTGTTGCATATAAATGGCGTAGGTAATCAATAACAATGTGAGCTTGTTGAGTCGCATGCAAGATCACAATCTCGCAGGATCTCTATCAGCAAAGACATGCTTTTATATGGCCAAGATAAAGCCTTTACAATCATTCTCCATTTACACTATAGAATGGTCTGTGCCACAGTTGTTACTGTTTCCATCACTTTTTCTTTCTTACCTGCTCTCTTTGTACAAACTCATAGTCTCACATATTCGTGAAACTATTCAATTTGAACTGATCAGTTACAGGAAACACTATAAAATTCCTATTTGCTTAATGTAATAGTTCACCTCAGTAGTGAGGCTAAAACCTGGTGTCCTGACGTTTTATCCTACTCGTCAGATTATGCAACTGACACTGTATTTGATAGGTTCTGAGGTTGGGGTTAGGTAGGTTAGGGTGATATTACAACTTCATATCACACAACATTACATTACATCTACATTATAATTCACACTGGTAGCAAAATCTGATGGGTAGCATATGCCATCAAAACGTGCTTCTTACATTTTGATTGGGAGGTAGGACAAGGTAGCAATAGTATCTGGATGCAGCCTTTATGATGCAAGCTGAGACTGCATATATCAATGATGCAATGTCAGACACAATGCACTCAATGGAGCTGACGACATCAGGGGTAGGGTTAGGGGTGGGGTTAGGTGAGCGCATTAAAAAACATAGGATGCAGCTTAGATTGCACTGCACTAGGTCTGCATCCAGACCCCTCTCCAAGGTAGGACAAATTGACAGAACACCAGCTCACACTGCGATTATTTTATTTTTTACAATCCTAAATGATTGTATCATGTCAGACTGCACGAACAAACTGTAAGATCTCAGCTGTCATAATGTTAGACTCAACGACTATGAAGACATGCCAGAAACTCCCGTGGAAAAAAAATCCAGAGTTTGACATCATCCAACATCCAAATACTTTCATTACATTCTGAAATGATTTCTCACAGCAAACATAAACAATATGTAACTGCAATTTTATACTCAGCGTGTCTCAATAATAAAACCAAGAAGGTAAAAACTGTTTTGACATTTCTGCGCAGTAGTTTCAATTTGTTGAATGATTTGAGTCATCAGATTTTGCACTCCTATTGGTTTTTGGTTTGACTCTGATTGCAGTAGTTGTCACCATGCAGGAAAGTGACAGAAATGTTCTGACACTATCAGAACTTCATCGCAGTGAAAATCTGATTGTAATTGCCATTAAGCGGCTGTCTTTGAACATTTCAAACCATCAAGCAAAGATCAAAGTTTTTAGCCTAGGATTTCAGGAGTCTTATAGGATTTCCCAAATTTAGCAAGGCAAGTTTATTTATATAGCACTTTTCATTGCTCCTTCCAAATCATTCTTCCCCATGTGGATGATAATCCGTTTTGTAGTCTTGTGCTTCTTTAAAAAAATTCTCAAGTTCTTTATTTACATCAGAAACTGCATGTGGGGGAAGCAGTGTCATTTTAGTTCCACTCCTAAAATTCCTAATTATTAAATCTCTAACAATCAGTGTCTTTACCTCGACAGCAATCGGTGCAGAATGCCGCTGTCTTTGCCTTGCGCCTCTGTTCCATGCTGAGTCATGTGATCTCTGTCTGACTCCATTTGGGGATTCTTCACCCCTATTACTCAAAGCTTCATATATATTCTGAAGCTGTATTTGAGGCCGAGCTGTATTTGGGGTAGAGGACGCTAATGCAGCAGTGCTTGATCCTCGTGTTCTGACCCCGTGAGTGCTCCTTGTTTTCGCACCTTGTTTATGGCATCGGTTATCATGCTCATTTGTTATCAACAGTTCCATTTAGTTTTTTTCTGTGCTTAAAACAGCATCTGGAGTAGATTTACAGGACTCGCCAGCTGTATGCTGCGGAGTAATGGAGCGGTCCTGTGTGATCCGGCAGTTCTGGTCAGTTCACAAGTAACTTTTGTTTTAAGAACTGCAATCATTTGTAGAAGTCTGTGGCAGTTTGTGCAGCAGTGAGATTCTGAATCTATCTAAACTAGAGGCATTTTTACAGCCGTCTGTGTTTTCCTGTCTCATGAATGTAAGCTGGTGGTAGTGGGAGGACTGTTTAGTGGATAATTTCACTTTTGTTAGTAAAGTTGTATTACAGAAAGTTTGTAGAATCAATGTTGATCTTCAAGCTGAGTCGTTTGAGCACTGTGCTGATAGGCTGAAGTTAAATTAGAGTATGAAATATATAAAGCAAAAGTGCAAAGAGCGTGGCAGTAGGCAACGACGTCCAAACAGCAAAGCAGGAAGTGGGAATTTGTCTCAGATGTGGCTATAATCCCACAGTGTGAACAGGGCTTAAGAGTATAAAGTAATTAGATGTTAAATACTATTGTGGATATTATGGAAGCTTGTTTCTATCACATACCTCAGTGACCAACATCACATAACATGATGCATACAGAATATCTCTATATAATCCTCACAGAGTGGCATTACATGCTGCTAAAGCTAAATGGGGGTCTTTGACTGCATTGTGATGATGGTGATGCAGTGATTTTTAAAATCAGTTCACCCAGTGGAAACTGTATCTCAGTTGTGGTAGGTAAATGTGGTGTTTAGGCATGATGACCAACCATTTTGGATTGGGGTTATACAGTAGAAATGCAAATGGATTGGATTGATGGATTTACCTTTTGCTTTACAGGGCCCGGTTTTTCAAAAGTAATCCACTAGGATTTTGGATAAGCGATTGGATCAAATCCTGAAAATGGGTTTTTCAAAAGAAAAAACGGATTACATAATCGGATTAGATCACGTAATCCAATCTTGATTTTGATCTGGATCAAACCTTTAGTTTGGGTTTTTCAGACCTTTTTTGTAGGATCTGGATTACTTTGATCCAAAAAACCTGGATTAAACTGATCCCATCAGAAGGGTGGATTTAGCGTTGATTTCATGCCCAAAATGGAATGAAAACTTAAAAAATTTATTAAATAAAACTATATTTGAATCATGCAGTATCTTACGAGATATACTATTTATTCATAAGGTTTTAATTTTATTTGTTCATCTGTCAGGCTATAGTGATTATTGGCTTTAACGTATTTAGACTTTCAATATAGGCCTACAGCAAAATAGAAAGAGTTTGGCCTCATAAAATAATACCCCAAACAGCTGTCAAAATTTACCAAAAACAATACATTTTATTCTGTTACTATATTTATATACAATTGTAAAAAGAGACTGGGCAGAAGTTCAGCTTCATCTGGCAAAGGAACAACTGACTCTGACCAAACTGCAAAACCAAGACCACACTTGAGATCTGCCTCCTAAAGAATACGCTCAGACAAGCTGCTCCCTCCACATCAGATGAGGAAGTCTGACATTATTGTGGAGGTTTCAACATAGTCTTTTTTTATTCAATACATCTATATTTGAAACTTATTATAAATATCCTCAATGTACAGTGTTGTAGATCTCAGATGAGCGGACTGCTGGAAGAGGATGGGGTGGGGTTTTTCTTGCTTTTATTATTAATTATTATAATTATTTTATTATTTATAAAATGTTCTTTGTTTTCATTTCAAATTAAAAAAAAGTTATATTTACCCCACACTGGCTATTCTACTTGTTGCTCTTTACATTGGTCTATCTATCCATCTACATTGTGATTGAGCACTGGTTATCAAGATTTAGTGATCCTGAAAAGTTCCTATCCGGATCAGATTGATCCAATCCAATGTTGCTTTGAAAAACTGGCTCAAAAAGTAAGCTGGATTACGTGATCACGGATCGCAAAAAACAGGATTACTAAATCCGGATCAATTTTATCCAGATTAAACCTTTTGAAAAACCGGGCCCAGAAGAACACAAGCTGACAACGGAAGATCAGAGATTGGTAGGGTGCTTTTTTATTATAGTTTACATGTATGGGTGGAACAATGACAACCTGGGCCCTATTTAGCCTTACTATTGGTTCTGTCAAAATATAAACTGGATATAAAAAAATAAAAAAACACTTTAAATTGTTGTTTGACCTCCCTCGTGTGTACCTAAGTTTTCATTATCTGTGTTACACAAAGAAGACATGTTGAAGATATTTTAAACCAGAGTGTTTTGGTTTACACTCTTTTGCATTTAGGTGAGAATGAAAATCCAGTAACGGAAGAATGAGTGCACTCACCAACTCATAGGAAAATGTACATTTTAAAAGTAATCAAAAGCAAACTTTTCATTTTCTAGCAATGCTAACCACAACGCCTAATCAGGATGTAATATTAAATACATTAAGAAAAGGGCATTTCTTTGATTTTCAGTGCAAAAGAAGTGACTTGGAACTCGGCCTGTCATGGACAAAGATGGACAAAGCATAAAAGTCCACATCATTCAGTCACTGTATTCCAAGTCTCCTGATGCCATGTGACAGCTTTGAAATCTAGTACATTCAAATCTGCCATGCTTATGATAGGCACGAGTATTTGAGGTAACTTTGAATGTGAGAGATTTGAAAGCTATCATGTAGTTTCAGATAGAATTCGGAATACTGCATGACTTTTATTAAGAATTTTGTCATATTTGGAGCCTGTTCTTGCAGCCACAGTTCTCATTGAAAAAAAAAAGTGTTCCAATTGAGGGGGGCTGAGGGGATCTGAGACTAAAATAAAAAAATAAATGACTATAGGCCCTCACTTTTATTAAGATAATGATGACAAATCTGATTAATTTCTCACATTCCCTTGACACATTTCTCATAACTACTTGCTTCCTTGCTAATTAATTAATTGATTAATGCAAAGTCATCAAAACTAACTTGTGCAGTCAAAACTAATTATGTTGCGACCTAAAATTAATTAAAAATTTGGTGCATGACTTTTAGGTGTAACGATAGATAGTCAACCAACACTCATAATCGTATAGCAGAAATACATCCTAGCCACGTTTGAGAAACTCATAATAAAAAATACCACCAGACAGTACAAAGGAAAGGTTGGCAGTATTGCATAAAAATGCTGAAAATGTGACTTTCCATTGGTAAATAAAGATAAAATAGTGAAACAACAATAATAAAAAATAGGTCCCATTGTATAATAAGCTAAATTATTACTAAGTGCATTTGAATCAATAATTTAGTACACTGCAATATTAATTGTGCACATACATGTTTTTACATTCTACTTTTGTTTCTAAAATAATTTAAATTGCAAGCAATTAAATCTGTAATTGCATTTTTAATTTCACTGTTGACCCATCCCTTACTTTAGCCAACCTAAAACCCAGCCATGCCACACAATATGTCCTTAACCGTACACAAATCTTACCTCAATAGCACCACATGTGAAGTGCAATACAATATGAACACAATAAGTGAATTTGTGAGTGTACTTGCCCACTTATTCTTGTTTATTTATTTATTTAATGTAAGTACTTAGTTGTTAAGGTAGTTGCAATGCAGTGACTGCAATATACATATATCATCGCAGTTTATTACTTATATGTGTAAATTATGTAACATGGCATTTAATCAGATAACATCAGGTAATGCAACAGCAGTTTTGCAAAAGTTTTTTATCAAAAAAAAATTGTGCAAATATGTAATGGAAACCAGGCTAGCGAGAAAATCCAGTTTGTCAGGAAGGCATATAAGGCATATGAATATTATATTATATTATATTATATTATATTGTTTTGTATTGTATTGTATTATATTATATTATATTATATTATATTATATTATATTATATTATATTATATTATATTATATTATATTATATTATATTATATTAAATTATATTATATCATATTATATTATGTTGAATCATCATTGCATTGGATAATGTATGTTTCTGTCTTTTTTTTTTTTTTGCTTGAGGTAAATTTAACAGTATCTGGTGTGGCATTTTGTTACATAAATAAAATACTGAAAGAAGTTAAGGTCAAACTGTATGATTTAACTCTGCACTGTAAAAAAGCTCGGCTGTTTCAACGCAATTTTGGATAAAATATGGACTAACCCAACCTTTGTCCATCTTTTGGATTGAAATAAACTAACATTTTAAAATGTCTATCAACATGCTTCAATGTACTTTCAAAGAAAAAAAAAAATAACTGTGAAGGCCTAATTTTCACACATGAAATGCTCTCCATCTGACCTTAAACCCCATTGCAAGTCATTGGGACTCATTGAAGGAGTCTTTACAGAGAGTTTTACCTCAGGGTCAGATAGCAGAGATGATCTCATTGTCAATAAAAAAATAAATAAATAAAACAAATAAATCACAGCAAAAATGTATTGCAGCTGAAAAAAAATCGGTGACATGTATTTGGTTGTCAAAACAATCATGGAAACCCTTACAAGACTTGACTCAATTTGAGCATTATCATACCCAGATAGCATACAGTTCTGGGCCACATCTGGGCCAACTAAGGCACATATGGCCCACTTCTGCCAATGGCAGGAGACATATGGGCCAGATGTGGCCCGTATGTGTCACACCGGGTGTAGTGTGAGTTGTGGCCTGCTGTATGTGGGCCAGATGTGGCCCGTATGTGTCACACCGGGTGTAGTGTGAGTTGTGGCCTGCTGTATGTGGGCCAGATGTGGCCCTTATGTGTCACACCGGGTGTAGTGTGAGTTGTGGCCTGCTGTATGTGGGCCAGATGTGGCCCGTGTGTGACACCCCGGGTGTAGTGTGAGTTGTGGCCTGCTGTATGTGGGCCAGAAGTGGCCCGTATGTGTCACACCGGGTGTAGTGTGAGTTGTGGCCTGCTGTATGTGGGCCAGATGTGGCCCGTATGTGTCACGCCGGGTGTAGTGTGAGTTCTGTCCTGCCGTATGTGGGCCAGATGTGGCCCGTTTGTGACACCCCGGGTGTAGTGTGAGTTGTGGTCTGCCGTATGTGGGCCAGATATGGCCCGTGTGTGACACACCGGGTGTAGTGTGAGTTCTGGCCTACCGTATGTGGGCCAGATATGGCCCAAGTGTGATACTCCGGGTGTAGCGTGAGTTGTGGCCTGCTGTATGTGGGCCAGATGTGGCCCGTGTGACACATCGGGTGTAGTGCGTGTTGTGTATTTTTAGTTCCGGTTTAACTTTAAATTAACGGGAGCCTTTGAAGTGGTTACAAATTATTAGAAATTGAAAATCAAAGTTAATCTGTCTTTCTTAGTCTGTACACTTTCGTTTTATGAAGTAGAAAATAGAAAATAAATATTGTAAATTAATGTAATGTGATGCAAGGATTTACATTTTTCCGATTGGCTACTTCTGCCTGTGGACTGCATACCTAATGAGTGGGAGGGGCTTTCTCTCAAACATTACACAGACTCTGATGTGACGCATTAGCAGTTCTGTGTTTCCTGTGTTTTATTAACATTATTGTCCCTCATCAGGCAGTGAGAGCGCTACACCTTCTCTGAAAATAATAACATTGCATGTTCTAAATAAGACTTTCTGAGATTGAAAATGATTCTTTAGGTTATTAAGAATAGGAATAAGCTATTGCTTATCCGGGAAAGTATATGTTTGTAACCTTATCACATATTAATTCAGTTTATTTCCTCAATAATGGATTTATTTTTACTTTAAGGCTGCTATGAATATAAATTTATATTATCTATTATATGTAAATGTTCCAGCATGAGTAAAATTCATTTTTTTTTCATATTACCTGGTATGTCTATAAATGTCTATAAATGCAATGAGTTTCATCATTTATTATGTTTTGATCCATTAATGTTTTGTTCCGTTTCTCCATTTGAATGAATTAAGACAGTGTCCTACCGCCACCTACTGGGTGGATTTAATTTGCTATTAGTACTACTTTTTAATGAACAATTTTACAAATGAATTCATAATCTAATAATGCTGAATTAAAGTGCTGTTTTCTTGGTGTTATTTTTTGCAATTCTACATTTTTATAATGATTTTTTTGATTAAATGCCACATACAACATTGTTCTTTTTTTATTTAATTTGAATGATAAATAGACATAATTGTTTTGTTTATGAATAAAATAACTATAGAAACCTAACCCTACGCCTCACTTTGATGTCACTAGCTCTATTTGAGTGCATTGTTTCTGACATTGCATGTCAAACTGTGTGTCTCAGCTTGCATATGCAAGTCTGCAATCAGATACTAATGCTTCTGCAACACAACCCTGAGGGTACAATCCTCAGTGCTGGGAAACACCACACATTATCTTAATCACAAACTACAGCAAATTTAGTTTATCAAAAATTCACTTAAACTGCACATTTTTGCACTATGGAAGAAACTGGAGGAAGCCAACAGAAACAACATGCAAACTCCACATAGAAAGGCCCAAAAGTCTATCCTGGTTCTGTGTGTGTGCACCTGTAACAGCGTCAACAAATTTTATAGACAATATGCTATTAATAAGCATGTTAATTAGCAATTAGTTAATTGTAAATATATCTTAAAGTGTTATAGTTTTTATATAACAAGCTACTGAATATTAAAATTAACAGTAAATATTCTAGAATAACAGCATGTTACATAACAGAGCAAGGACATGTTCACAGTGTGTCTGATAATATCTTTTCTTCTGGAGAAAGTCTTCGACTAAAATAAAAGCAGTTTTTAATTTTTTAAAAAAGTGTTTTAAGGTCAAAATTATTAACCCCTTTAAGCTATATATTTTTTGACAGTTTCAGAACAAATCATTGTTATAATATAACTTGCCTAATTACCCTTACCCTAATATATATTTATATATTTATTTATTTAAAAACATAATCATAAAACTGCCCCCTGGTGGCGAATATGTGTTTCGCTTCATCCTTGCGTTACGGTGGAGTGGGCGGAGCCTCGTGAATGACGGTTATTTTTTTCAAACGAGGAAGTGAAGTCAAGTCCGCCATTTCATCTTCTTCTTTATATCGGGTAAGTTATTATTTTAAAATCATATTTGTGAGATATTTGTCGTCAGGTAATGTTTTTATTTGTTAGAAAAGCCCCTGTTTTGAATATTGATAAAACTGTAACTTATATGTGGATAATATGGCTAATAACGGCTAAGAATGATGGCAGCCGTCAGTTCAGTAACGTTAATCTGTTACGTTAAGTTGATTGTGCTCGGGGTTTTAACAAATTCATTTAAGTTACATTTGTCCTTTTATTCGCTCGTCATTCCCAATTAAATGATCAATAAGACGTGTTATATGAAGAACAGCGTCGAAATGGGAGCTTGAATTAATGTATCATATGCTGGCCGTTTTATACAGTTGTAATTGGTGCCGGGTTCTGCTTTTGTACTGGTTTTAGCTCAAACACTGAACGAACAATCTCTTTTTGGTAAGTTACCGTTAATCCTAATGATCTTGATTTGCTTGTTAATGTGTGTTTTATCAAGTTTCAGCAAAAGTTTGCAGAGTAACGTTATGTGGTTCATGCTGGCCACTGTTGAGACTGGTCTGCATTAAAAAAAATTTAAAGCCAAAACGTTGGAAAAAAAATCCACAGTTGAAACATGATGTGTTAAATGACTTATGTAGGAAATTAATTCGCTAAAAAAGAAGGCTAAGTGTGTTATGAAATATTAAACCTTGTTAAAAAATAAAATAAATTGTGTTAAATAAGCTTAAAATCCATATCTTATGTTTTATATTACATCAAAACAGCCTGGAAACTGATTTGCACCATTAATCTTGTACATATGTATCAAGTCCAAACAAATGGTTTTGTGGCAAGTAAAAATAATATTTTTATAAATTGATTGTATTGTATTAATTTGTTACAGAAAAGAAAGGAATCATGCAAGGATGCAAGCTGAAGGAATGGACAACTCTTACATCCGTTCATTACTAATTGTTTGACTTCATCATCAAGCACACCAGGTACAATATTGTACATATTTTGAAACTTGTATATGTCAGACTGGTTGTTGGGTACTGAAATAATATATTTTATGTTTTATTTATTATTAAAATATATCAAGATTTATTGCTGCTATTTTATCACTGTGTGAGGTCATAGCTTATTTAAAAAAATCTATTATTAAAAAAAATCTAATTTGAAAGAAAGTCTAAATGTTTCCACAAGGTAATTTATTGAATTGTTTTCTGAAAAATTTAAAATTTGAAAGTATTGGTGAGCTGGAAAAACAGAGTCTGTTGACGTAACTTTTATTTTTATCTTAACTTTTTATTTTATGTCAAAAGTAGATTAATTTACCTTTTATCGCATGTTTAAGTTATAATTTCACAGTGAAAAATGTAAAAGAAAACCATTGAAAACAATGGCATAATGATTTTGCTTGTTCACAAGAGGTACTTGATTTATTTTTCCTGTAGTGATACATACGTTTTTAAGAAGAATGCTTGACACTTGAATTTTAAAGGGATAGTTCACCCAAAAATAATGACATTTTTATCCTCCACTTGTTTCAAAATATTTTTTTTGTTCTGTTAAACATAAACTCAGGCGGTGCGGTGGAACAGTGCATAGCTCTGTTGCCTCCCAGCAAAAATGTTTCTGGTTCGAGCCTCGGCTGGGTCAGTTGGCATTTCTGTGTGAAGTTTGTATGTTCTCCCCGTGTTGGCGTGGGTTTCCTCCGGCTTTCCCCCGAAAGACATGCGGTACAGGTGAATTGGGTAAGCTAAATTGTCCTTAGTGAATGTGTGTAAATGAGAGTGTATGGGTTTTTCCCAGTGATGTGTTGCAGCTGGAAGAGTATCTGCTGCGTAAAACATATGCTGGATAAGTTGGCTGTTCATTCCACTGTGGTGACCCCAGATTAATAAAGGGATAAAGCTGAAAAGAAAATGAATGAACACAAACCCAGTTTTTCCTACTATGTATATCAATAGTTACAGGTTTCTACCATTCTTCAAAATATCTGCTTTAGTGTTTAACAGATTTAAATTGATTTGAAACAAGTAGAGGATGAATAAATGGTGGCAGAATAGTAAACTATATCTTTAAATGTTTTATTCTGTATGTTATGTGTATTCATATTTGTCTTGTCTTTTGTCATATTGTCCTTCTAGCTCAGATTGTGATGGACCGGGAATGCGACACCAGTTACTCTTAAGTCAAGAACCAAATGAAGCTCCAGAGTACAGATTATGGAGGTATCTGAAGTTGAACTAACTGGAAGCAGGGAACCATACTAATAAAGTTCCTTAAGGTAAAAGCACCTGCTTTATTTTGATAGGAAGTATTTTTTATAGAGTTCTATTGTTTTATTCTTATTCTAATTTTATTTTATTCATATACTGAATGGAAGTCATTCAAATTTCACAACAAAGGATTAGCAGATTGAATATAAAATATAATGACATTTTAATACATTATTTCTTTTGGTTATTCTTTACATCTATATATGGGCAAGTATTTAATCAATGAAAATAATTTTAAACAACTTAACTAACCAAATTACTCTGTTGGACCCTAATATTTAAAATAGCAAAATCCTCAAACTAACACACACTCTTGTGAATGCATTCTCACATTCATACACTCAAAAACACATATTCATACAACAGTCTGTCTCAGTCTGACTCACACACAACATCCTCTCTCACAGATTTTTCTAGCAAACCTTCACCACTAGCTTGTCCTGTTACGCTGCTTTTATTTCAAACATTTTAGAGCATGATATAGTCCAGGTTTTTATCACTTTATCAAGTATTTTTTTCCATTCAGCAGGTTCCTTGTAAAGATGAACCCAGGGAAGGATCGAAAGTGGAGAAGACCAGATCAAGAAAGACCACATCAAGATCTGTGGTCAGTTCAAAGGTACTTTCACTAATTACCAAGATTTCAGACTATGAATTGATGGAGTAAACTTTGAGTGTCAGATCTTCCTAGCAAAAATTCTTCCCAGTGTCTTGTAGTAGAAGTGATGCAGTCAATCAAGTTTACATTATTTCGTAAATTGCTTTCCGATTTAATAAAAATATAATAACCAAACTTGATAAATGTAACAATTTTGATGAAAAGGGCATGTTTTACTAAAGCTTTTTGCACAAAGGCACCCCCATTTTGTAATATTGCTGTGTCTGACGTCACGGGGTTGGTATGCTGGAAACGTTTTTGAATGAGGTATTTGTATGATTTATACATAGTCTGTCTTAAAGCGTCACTAAATTGTACAGGCATTACAGATCAAAACAATCTGTTATTACATTTATCAAAATAAACAATAAGGCTCTTAAAACACTGCTTCGAAAAATGTAGAAAATGTAAAAAAAATATTTCAAATACCTCAAATGAAATGAAGTCATTTGTTTTATTATTTTTTAAATATATTTTTTTGTAAATTCATTTGTTTATAATTATGTAAAAAAAAAATCCAAGTACTATAAAAGTTATTTAAGCAACAAATTTGCCAGATTGTAAAGGCAGACACAGAATGAGCAAACAAGAAAAACCGTGTAAAATGTGTAAATAAAAGGCTACATTTTAAATTTTTTACATCTTTTCATCATATACAAAAAACCTTCCTAAGCTTGAAAATATATTTCCTTGAAATAAACTTCCTATTTTAGTGCAAATTTCTTTTTATGTAGTCTTGTAATTAAACAATTAACCCATTCAAACAAGTTTACACTTTAAAAAAGGTCTGTAATGAAAATCCGATTTTTTTTTTCAAATGTAACTAACTAAAATAGTACCATGTACTTTTACTCTGTATTAGTATTATTTACTAAAATTTGTTTTATTTTAGCAATGTAATAGTATTTCTAGTCCTTTAATTTAATGTAATTTTATTTTCAGTTCTCTTTCCATCTACGAAAACATAAAAAACAATAATTTCACAAGCACATTTAAAATAGGTTTAATACTATGAAATATTATATTAATATTATTATTTTATTTTTATAAATCGATAGGTAGGTTCTATGGAATGTTTTTATGTATTGCTGAGAATACATTTCAGGTGTTCAATACGTTGCTTGTCAGTCTTAAAAATAAAAATAGGTGCTTAAAAAAGTGCTTAAAAGTCTAATCGAGTTGTGCCTGTATGTACTCTGCAAACAGCACCTTTTAATTGTTGTCCTCCTATTTTCAGGATGTTTTGCATTGGACTGTTTTTTTTTTTGGCTTTGACCCTTGCTCGACCCTGACCTCACTCTTGGACTGCCCTGTTGGATTTTCAGTTTATTTAATTTAATTATTTATTTTTTTTGGTTCTGGGTGAATGCTAATAAATATTTAGTTGTAATTATATAAGTAATATGTTTTTGTTAAATATGCGATTTCTGTGTTTGTTCTGTCTACTCATACTTGTTTATCTTGTTTCTGTAATTATCATTTGTTTATTTGACCCCTGCCTCGCCTCTGATCTTGTATTTGGATTGCCCTTTATATATCTTTTTAATTATTGGTTCTGGCTATATGGCTATAAAATATTTGTTAATTTAATTAATATGCATTTTATAAAAAAATATATATATATTTTCTGTGTTTATTCTGTATCTATTTATCTAATTTGTATATACATTTGTGTTTGTATGTTCTTCTTATTCTGTATATCCACTTACCTAATTTTAACTTTTATATATATTTATTTGCATTTAATTTGTGATAATTCTGTATGCATTTATTTATCTAATTCATATATTTATTTGTATTGCATTGATCCATCTGTTGTTGTTGTTTTTTTGTATGCATCTATTTATATATTTTATATAAATTATATATTTGTATTTATCAATTTATATGCTTCCTTTAAAGCATTTTTTTAAATAAAGCAATTTAAACTAAGCATTCCTTTTAATGTGATTTATATAGCTACCAAATGTAGATGTGAGCCACATCTAACCCAAAAGTCAGCCGCAACTGAAACAGATCTGGGCCAGATCTGTGAAATTATATGGGCCGCGTCTGGGCCAGATCTGAGAAACTGCATGGGCTGCATGTGGGCCAGATTTGAGAATGTGCATGGGCCGCAGCTGGGCCAGATCTGAGAAAATGTATGGGCCACATCTGGCCCAGATATGGACCATGCTTTTTCTGAGATATGGCCCAGATCTGGTTCAGTTGTGGCTGACTTTTGAATCCTTATGTCAGCCACAATCAGGTTGAGTCATCGCCGTCATTCCGCGCGGTATGTGGGCCAGAAGAAAATGGGGGATGTGGGCCATATCTGGGCCAGATGTAATTTGCTATCTGGGTAATGTTTAGCATAACTATATCTGTATGATAGGAAGGAGAATCTGACAAGTTTATCATTTATCAGTGCAGAATTGCAACATTGTCTCATAACAGTAATCTGTCATAAATGTAAACGTTTAAATTTAAATGTATATAATACTAAATGTTATGTGCTACTAAACATACTAAATACTGTATATTAAATATACTTTAATACTAAAAAGAAAAGCCATTCGAGTTCATACAAATGCAGCGGGTGTTACCCAGATAGCATACAGTTCTGGGCCACATCTGGGCCAACTAAGGCACATATGGCCCACTTCTGCCAATGGCAGGAGACATATGGGCCAGATGTGGCCCGTATGTGTCACACCGGGTGTAGTGTGAGTTGTGGCCTGCTGTATGTGGGCCAGATGTGGCCCGTATGTGTCACACCGGGTGTAGTGTGAGTTGTGGCCTGCTGTATGTGGGCCAGATGTGGCCCTTATGTGTCACACCGGGTGTAGTGTGAGTTGTGGCCTGCTGTATGTGGGCCAGATGTGGCCCGTGTGTGACACCCCGGGTGTAGTGTGAGTTGTGGCCTGCTGTATGTGGGCCAGAAGTGGCCCGTATGTGTCACACCGGGTGTAGTGTGAGTTGTGGCCTGCTGTATGTGGGCCAGATGTGGCCCGTATGTGTCACGCCGGGTGTAGTGTGAGTTCTGTCCTGCCGTATGTGGGCCAGATGTGGCCCGTTTGTGACACCCCGGGTGTAGTGTGAGTTGTGGTCTGCCGTATGTGGGCCAGATATGGCCCGTGTGTGACACACCGGGTGTAGTGTGAGTTCTGGCCTACCGTATGTGGGCCAGATATGGCCCAAGTGTGATACTCCGGGTGTAGCGTGAGTTGTGGCCTGCTGTATGTGGGCCAGATGTGGCCCGTGTGACACATCGGGTGTAGTGCGTGTTGTGTATTTTTAGTTCCGGTTTAACTTTAAATTAACGGGAGCCTTTGAAGTGGTTACAAATTATTAGAAATTGAAAATCAAAGTTAATCTGTCTTTCTTAGTCTGTACACTTTCGTTTTATGAAGTAGAAAATAGAAAATAAATATTGTAAATTAATGTAATGTGATGCAAGGATTTACATTTTTCCGATTGGCTACTTCTGCCTGTGGACTGCATACCTAATGAGTGGGAGGGGCTTTCTCTCAAACATTACACAGACTCTGATGTGACGCATTAGCAGTTCTGTGTTTCCTGTGTTTTATTAACATTATTGTCCCTCATCAGGCAGTGAGAGCGCTACACCTTCTCTGAAAATAATAACATTGCATGTTCTAAATAAGACTTTCTGAGATTGAAAATGATTCTTTAGGTTATTAAGAATAGGAATAAGCTATTGCTTATCCGGGAAAGTATATGTTTGTAACCTTATCACATATTAATTCAGTTTATTTCCTCAATAATGGATTTATTTTTACTTTAAGGCTGCTATGAATATAAATTTATATTATCTATTATATGTAAATGTTCCAGCATGAGTAAAATTCATTTTTTTTTCATATTACCTGGTATGTCTATAAATGTCTATAAATGCAATGAGTTTCATCATTTATTATGTTTTGATCCATTAATGTTTTGTTCCGTTTCTCCATTTGAATGAATTAAGACAGTGTCCTACCGCCACCTACTGGGTGGATTTAATTTGCTATTAGTACTACTTTTTAATGAACAATTTTACAAATGAATTCATAATCTAATAATGCTGAATTAAAGTGCTGTTTTCTTGGTGTTATTTTTTGCAATTCTACATTTTTATAATGATTTTTTTGATTAAATGCCACATACAACATTGTTCTTTTTTTATTTAATTTGAATGATAAATAGACATAATTGTTTTGTTTATGAATAAAATAACTATAGAAACCTAACCCTACGCCTCACTTTGATGTCACTAGCTCTATTTGAGTGCATTGTTTCTGACATTGCATGTCAAACTGTGTGTCTCAGCTTGCATATGCAAGTCTGCAATCAGATACTAATGCTTCTGCAACACAACCCTGAGGGTACAATCCTCAGTGCTGGGAAACACCACACATTATCTTAATCACAAACTACAGCAAATTTAGTTTATCAAAAATTCACTTAAACTGCACATTTTTGCACTATGGAAGAAACTGGAGGAAGCCAACAGAAACAACATGCAAACTCCACATAGAAAGGCCCAAAAGTCTATCCTGGTTCTGTGTGTGTGCACCTGTAACAGCGTCAACAAATTTTATAGACAATATGCTATTAATAAGCATGTTAATTAGCAATTAGTTAATTGTAAATATATCTTAAAGTGTTATAGTTTTTATATAACAAGCTACTGAATATTAAAATTAACAGTAAATATTCTAGAATAACAGCATGTTACATAACAGAGCAAGGACATGTTCACAGTGTGTCTGATAATATCTTTTCTTCTGGAGAAAGTCTTCGACTAAAATAAAAGCAGTTTTTAATTTTTTAAAAAAGTGTTTTAAGGTCAAAATTATTAACCCCTTTAAGCTATATATTTTTTGACAGTTTCAGAACAAATCATTGTTATAATATAACTTGCCTAATTACCCTTACCCTAATATATATTTATATATTTATTTATTTAAAAACATAATCATAAAACTGCCCCCTGGTGGCGAATATGTGTTTCGCTTCATCCTTGCGTTACGGTGGAGTGGGCGGAGCCTCGTGAATGACGGTTATTTTTTTCAAACGAGGAAGTGAAGTCAAGTCCGCCATTTCATCTTCTTCTTTATATCGGGTAAGTTATTATTTTAAAATCATATTTGTGAGATATTTGTCGTCAGGTAATGTTTTTATTTGTTAGAAAAGCCCCTGTTTTGAATATTGATAAAACTGTAACTTATATGTGGATAATATGGCTAATAACGGCTAAGAATGATGGCAGCCGTCAGTTCAGTAACGTTAATCTGTTACGTTAAGTTGATTGTGCTCGGGGTTTTAACAAATTCATTTAAGTTACATTTGTCCTTTTATTCGCTCGTCATTCCCAATTAAATGATCAATAAGACGTGTTATATGAAGAACAGCGTCGAAATGGGAGCTTGAATTAATGTATCATATGCTGGCCGTTTTATACAGTTGTAATTGGTGCCGGGTTCTGCTTTTGTACTGGTTTTAGCTCAAACACTGAACGAACAATCTCTTTTTGGTAAGTTACCGTTAATCCTAATGATCTTGATTTGCTTGTTAATGTGTGTTTTATCAAGTTTCAGCAAAAGTTTGCAGAGTAACGTTATGTGGTTCATGCTGGCCACTGTTGAGACTGGTCTGCATTAAAAAAAATTTAAAGCCAAAACGTTGGAAAAAAAATCCACAGTTGAAACATGATGTGTTAAATGACTTATGTAGGAAATTAATTCGCTAAAAAAGAAGGCTAAGTGTGTTATGAAATATTAAACCTTGTTAAAAAATAAAATAAATTGTGTTAAATAAGCTTAAAATCCATATCTTATGTTTTATATTACATCAAAACAGCCTGGAAACTGATTTGCACCATTAATCTTGTACATATGTATCAAGTCCAAACAAATGGTTTTGTGGCAAGTAAAAATAATATTTTTATAAATTGATTGTATTGTATTAATTTGTTACAGAAAAGAAAGGAATCATGCAAGGATGCAAGCTGAAGGAATGGACAACTCTTACATCCGTTCATTACTAATTGTTTGACTTCATCATCAAGCACACCAGGTACAATATTGTACATATTTTGAAACTTGTATATGTCAGACTGGTTGTTGGGTACTGAAATAATATATTTTATGTTTTATTTATTATTAAAATATATCAAGATTTATTGCTGCTATTTTATCACTGTGTGAGGTCATAGCTTATTTAAAAAAATCTATTATTAAAAAAAATCTAATTTGAAAGAAAGTCTAAATGTTTCCACAAGGTAATTTATTGAATTGTTTTCTGAAAAATTTAAAATTTGAAAGTATTGGTGAGCTGGAAAAACAGAGTCTGTTGACGTAACTTTTATTTTTATCTTAACTTTTTATTTTATGTCAAAAGTAGATTAATTTACCTTTTATCGCATGTTTAAGTTATAATTTCACAGTGAAAAATGTAAAAGAAAACCATTGAAAACAATGGCATAATGATTTTGCTTGTTCACAAGAGGTACTTGATTTATTTTTCCTGTAGTGATACATACGTTTTTAAGAAGAATGCTTGACACTTGAATTTTAAAGGGATAGTTCACCCAAAAATAATGACATTTTTATCCTCCACTTGTTTCAAAATATTTTTTTTGTTCTGTTAAACATAAACTCAGGCGGTGCGGTGGAACAGTGCATAGCTCTGTTGCCTCCCAGCAAAAATGTTTCTGGTTCGAGCCTCGGCTGGGTCAGTTGGCATTTCTGTGTGAAGTTTGTATGTTCTCCCCGTGTTGGCGTGGGTTTCCTCCGGCTTTCCCCCGAAAGACATGCGGTACAGGTGAATTGGGTAAGCTAAATTGTCCTTAGTGAATGTGTGTAAATGAGAGTGTATGGGTTTTTCCCAGTGATGTGTTGCAGCTGGAAGAGTATCTGCTGCGTAAAACATATGCTGGATAAGTTGGCTGTTCATTCCACTGTGGTGACCCCAGATTAATAAAGGGATAAAGCTGAAAAGAAAATGAATGAACACAAACCCAGTTTTTCCTACTATGTATATCAATAGTTACAGGTTTCTACCATTCTTCAAAATATCTGCTTTAGTGTTTAACAGATTTAAATTGATTTGAAACAAGTAGAGGATGAATAAATGGTGGCAGAATAGTAAACTATATCTTTAAATGTTTTATTCTGTATGTTATGTGTATTCATATTTGTCTTGTCTTTTGTCATATTGTCCTTCTAGCTCAGATTGTGATGGACCGGGAATGCGACACCAGTTACTCTTAAGTCAAGAACCAAATGAAGCTCCAGAGTACAGATTATGGAGGTATCTGAAGTTGAACTAACTGGAAGCAGGGAACCATACTAATAAAGTTCCTTAAGGTAAAAGCACCTGCTTTATTTTGATAGGAAGTATTTTTTATAGAGTTCTATTGTTTTATTCTTATTCTAATTTTATTTTATTCATATACTGAATGGAAGTCATTCAAATTTCACAACAAAGGATTAGCAGATTGAATATAAAATATAATGACATTTTAATACATTATTTCTTTTGGTTATTCTTTACATCTATATATGGGCAAGTATTTAATCAATGAAAATAATTTTAAACAACTTAACTAACCAAATTACTCTGTTGGACCCTAATATTTAAAATAGCAAAATCCTCAAACTAACACACACTCTTGTGAATGCATTCTCACATTCATACACTCAAAAACACATATTCATACAACAGTCTGTCTCAGTCTGACTCACACACAACATCCTCTCTCACAGATTTTTCTAGCAAACCTTCACCACTAGCTTGTCCTGTTACGCTGCTTTTATTTCAAACATTTTAGAGCATGATATAGTCCAGGTTTTTATCACTTTATCAAGTATTTTTTTCCATTCAGCAGGTTCCTTGTAAAGATGAACCCAGGGAAGGATCGAAAGTGGAGAAGACCAGATCAAGAAAGACCACATCAAGATCTGTGGTCAGTTCAAAGGTACTTTCACTAATTACCAAGATTTCAGACTATGAATTGATGGAGTAAACTTTGAGTGTCAGATCTTCCTAGCAAAAATTCTTCCCAGTGTCTTGTAGTAGAAGTGATGCAGTCAATCAAGTTTACATTATTTCGTAAATTGCTTTCCGATTTAATAAAAATATAATAACCAAACTTGATAAATGTAACAATTTTGATGAAAAGGGCATGTTTTACTAAAGCTTTTTGCACAAAGGCACCCCCATTTTGTAATATTGCTGTGTCTGACGTCACGGGGTTGGTATGCTGGAAACGTTTTTGAATGAGGTATTTGTATGATTTATACATAGTCTGTCTTAAAGCGTCACTAAATTGTACAGGCATTACAGATCAAAACAATCTGTTATTACATTTATCAAAATAAACAATAAGGCTCTTAAAACACTGCTTCGAAAAATGTAGAAAATGTAAAAAAAATATTTCAAATACCTCAAATGAAATGAAGTCATTTGTTTTATTATTTTTTAAATATATTTTTTTGTAAATTCATTTGTTTATAATTATGTAAAAAAAAAATCCAAGTACTATAAAAGTTATTTAAGCAACAAATTTGCCAGATTGTAAAGGCAGACACAGAATGAGCAAACAAGAAAAACCGTGTAAAATGTGTAAATAAAAGGCTACATTTTAAATTTTTTACATCTTTTCATCATATACAAAAAACCTTCCTAAGCTTGAAAATATATTTCCTTGAAATAAACTTCCTATTTTAGTGCAAATTTCTTTTTATGTAGTCTTGTAATTAAACAATTAACCCATTCAAACAAGTTTACACTTTAAAAAAGGTCTGTAATGAAAATCCGATTTTTTTTTTCAAATGTAACTAACTAAAATAGTACCATGTACTTTTACTCTGTATTAGTATTATTTACTAAAATTTGTTTTATTTTAGCAATGTAATAGTATTTCTAGTCCTTTAATTTAATGTAATTTTATTTTCAGTTCTCTTTCCATCTACGAAAACATAAAAAACAATAATTTCACAAGCACATTTAAAATAGGTTTAATACTATGAAATATTATATTAATATTATTATTTTATTTTTATAAATCGATAGGTAGGTTCTATGGAATGTTTTTATGTATTGCTGAGAATACATTTCAGGTGTTCAATACGTTGCTTGTCAGTCTTAAAAATAAAAATAGGTGCTTAAAAAAGTGCTTAAAAGTCTAATCGAGTTGTGCCTGTATGTACTCTGCAAACAGCACCTTTTAATTGTTGTCCTCCTATTTTCAGGATGTTTTGCATTGGACTGTTTTTTTTTTTGGCTTTGACCCTTGCTCGACCCTGACCTCACTCTTGGACTGCCCTGTTGGATTTTCAGTTTATTTAATTTAATTATTTATTTTTTTTGGTTCTGGGTGAATGCTAATAAATATTTAGTTGTAATTATATAAGTAATATGTTTTTGTTAAATATGCGATTTCTGTGTTTGTTCTGTCTACTCATACTTGTTTATCTTGTTTCTGTAATTATCATTTGTTTATTTGACCCCTGCCTCGCCTCTGATCTTGTATTTGGATTGCCCTTTATATATCTTTTTAATTATTGGTTCTGGCTATATGGCTATAAAATATTTGTTAATTTAATTAATATGCATTTTATAAAAAAATATATATATATTTTCTGTGTTTATTCTGTATCTATTTATCTAATTTGTATATACATTTGTGTTTGTATGTTCTTCTTATTCTGTATATCCACTTACCTAATTTTAACTTTTATATATATTTATTTGCATTTAATTTGTGATAATTCTGTATGCATTTATTTATCTAATTCATATATTTATTTGTATTGCATTGATCCATCTGTTGTTGTTGTTTTTTTGTATGCATCTATTTATATATTTTATATAAATTATATATTTGTATTTATCAATTTATATGCTTCCTTTAAAGCATTTTTTTAAATAAAGCAATTTAAACTAAGCATTCCTTTTAATGTGATTTATATAGCTACCAAATGTAGATGTGAGCCACATCTAACCCAAAAGTCAGCCGCAACTGAAACAGATCTGGGCCAGATCTGTGAAATTATATGGGCCGCGTCTGGGCCAGATCTGAGAAACTGCATGGGCTGCATGTGGGCCAGATTTGAGAATGTGCATGGGCCGCAGCTGGGCCAGATCTGAGAAAATGTATGGGCCACATCTGGCCCAGATATGGACCATGCTTTTTCTGAGATATGGCCCAGATCTGGTTCAGTTGTGGCTGACTTTTGAATCCTTATGTCAGCCACAATCAGGTTGAGTCATCGCCGTCATTCCGCGCGGTATGTGGGCCAGAAGAAAATGGGGGATGTGGGCCATATCTGGGCCAGATGTAATTTGCTATCTGGGTAGTGTGTCACTGCTGCTCATTCAACATGCGCGCGAACTGAACTCTTCTGAAAACACTCGCGAGGAAAGAGGCTGCACATCAACAGTCCACAGAGGTCAACAAAAACAAAACGGTCAGTAATCATCAGTTTTTTTCAAGTGCTTTGCATAAGCAACAATTTGTTTAACGGATGGTGCTTTTGAAAATTACGTTCGGAATCCTTAATGTTATGCGCTTTTATTTGCTATTTAACAAATGTACTTTTAACTTAATCTGTGATTTATTTTTTCGACGCAGATTATATGACTTAATGATCGTTCAGAACGAGAAAAGCGTTGTCTAGTTATACTGTATTGAGCTTGTATATGCTGCTACCTGGCATGTTAACCTGTTAAACAGATCTCTAAACGTACCCGCGGCTGAGGGTTTTTTAGGACCCAGCGGAGAGCTCAAGTGCGCGGCTTGAATACGCTTCATTCCCTCAAACTTACATTTGGAGATGATCGCTTTCAGCAGGTTAGTTGTTCTCTCTCTGGCAGAATAGCTATGCGCTGACTGCAACTGAATCCGACTGGAGGTCTAGTCGTAATAACTGGCAAATTGCGGGCTGAGTGACTTTTTATTGACAGAGGTTGGAGTTCTTATCAGTAAAGTATGTTCAGATGGCCGATAAGCAGTTGACAGACGTTTAGGAGAACCTGTGCGCTGCATTCAGTCAGTTGCTGGTGGAGTAAAATCTCTGGGACATGATCTAATCAGGATTCATTCACTGGATGCTTGCAGTCTGCAAAACTGACAAGGTGGGTTATTTTATTTTGTCCCTCGCATGTTGCATGAGGCTGAAGAGTGTTATCATCATCCATGTACAGGTATTTTCTCAGCATCCCTAGAGGAAATCAACTGAGGCAGGTAAAAAAAAAAACTTACAGTTGTGTAGCCTTGCCTATTATGAGTCGCGCTTTCGTGTGAATGATCGCTCAGGTGTTTTCTTGTCTTTTCCTTTCTTTGTTCAAATAAGTTATTTTATTTCTGACACCTCCAATTTAATTACGGCTAAATGACTTGATCGAATTGCATATATTTCCGTTAATCTATTCGTACAGTCATATTAATTAATCTTTTGTTGGTTTCGTATAAAGTAGTGCATATCACACATTCAATTTATCACCCTCAACTTGACACCAAGCTCATATTCTTTCATTACCTTTACGCCTCATGCGCGCGGGTGTTCCAGGTGCGACACTGCTTCACATATTGAAGATCAACACTGTTGTCTCTAAATGAAAATGTTTTGTCTAGTGCTGTCAGTAGCGAGGGTTTTTATACTCGCTCACTTTGCCTGTTGCACATTTTCCTCATTCAACCTTAGAAATGTCTTGAATATAGCAGAAAAAGGTGTGACTTGATATATCAGGATAATCTTTGAAATTTGGAAAATTGCCCTTTTCTATACTCCAATTAGTTAGAAAACCAAGTGCATTTAAGAACCCAGGAACTGATTCGGTTAACTGGAGAACCTTTTTATTAAGGGTTAATACCAAGATATTAATCTTAAAATGCTTAAAATGAGATATTTACTCATTCTAACATTAACATATTGTGTGTTAGGTTATATTTATAACGATATATATCATCATAAGAGTAACTGGCCATTAGGCGAACGTGCTGTGCCACTGTGCAACCTCTTTTGGTATAATTATAATATCATTATTTTAGTTTTGTAAAAACAAAGTTAAATAACTATATTTCATAATTGTAATATTTATATAACATAATATTGTCACCTTTATTTCAAAAAGCCAAGTATACTTTTTATATGGCTTTTTGTATCATTATTTAACATTTTGGGTAAAGATTTGGTATAGTTAAAATTAAAAACATCTAACTAAAAATAAAAAAATAAAAATAAAGGACGTTCAGGTTGATGGCAAGATGGTTTTCAAAAATCTTTGCACATTTTAGTCCCATAAAGATTATTCCTTTGATGGTATTTGTTCCTTCATCTGGAGCTCAGAACAGATATGTTATTTCAGTGGATCAAGTTTAATGGAAAGACATATATCTGTGTGATATTATATGTGTTGCGATATATCAGCTTGAGGATATGTGTGAGGGTGAACTAATCTTTGCAGTTCAGTTCATTATTTTTTTATTTTTTTTTTTGAGTGAAGATTGTCCACACCCTGAAAAATGGAACATTTTTATAACCAAACTAAATGATTTGTGATTAAACAGATGCGTAAAGCATATGACGCAGTATAAATTCACGCACAACTTCTACTCTCACTGGCAAAGCAATATTTTTAAAATCAAATTGAGACTATTCATATTTTAACGATGCAATTTTTATACCAAGTCTCTTAAACATAACCAACTGTAGATGAATCTCACAAGCATCACTGGCTCATTGGCAGTTGCTTCTCTCTTTACTGAAGCTCAACACAGAGATGTTACTTCGGTGGGTTAAACTGTAAAAGACTTGACTCTGTGTTAATCTCAGCAGTGTGACTGTACATGGGAATGTGAGTAGCACTTCAGACCACATGTCACTCTGTGTGTGTGTCAGAGCATGCAAACCTTTCAGGAAAGCGTCATTTAATTATGCATGTTTTTTTTGGAATGTGATGAATAAGGTCTGATGGGAAGCAAGCAGCAGGCTGAATTGCCATTAGTCATGGTAAGATTGATTTAGTCTCACATGTTTAGAAGAACATCCCAAGCCCAAAATGAATGATTAAATGAGTTTTTCTATAGATGCTTTACAGATCGTCATTTTACATTGATGTATGTGTTTATATGTATGTATGTATTTTCCATGTATGTGTATATATTGTATGCATGTATGTGTATGTATGTATGTATGTGTATATATGTATATATATATGTATGTGTGTATGTATATATACGTATATGTGTATGTATGTATATATATATATATATATATATATATATATATATATATATATTCTTTTTTCTTCTCTCTCTCTCTCTCTTTTCCCACATATGCAAGTGGGTGTTTGTGTATCTATGCCGAATTTATGATGGTAGTTGAGTTTGCTTGTTAAATTATTTGAGTGCCATTTGAGATGTTTAAATGAGTCATGTGACCGTAGTACTCAAAAGAGACTCTAGACGCACCTGATCACTGTTACCCTGATGAAGGCAGACTTCTGCCGAAACGCGTTGGTTTTTAGAGATCTAGCCATGTGAATAAAGGCTTTTTAATTTTTTCACTTTACTCGAGTGCCTTGGACTGATTCTTGTTGCAAACATCCCAAGCCCTTTTAAAGACTCTCTTTTGGAACCATGTAATCATTCTATTTGTTTTAGTGGATAAAATACTTTAAAATGCTCTTAAAACAGTTCTTTTACGTAATTTTGGCTGATAGAACCCGAAATAATTATTCATTGGCATGACTGTGAAAACTGCCTTTTGGAACTACTTTATTTTTATAAGTGTAGATATGTGCAATGCTTCGTTTTCTTACTGACATCATTAACACCATAGCAGATGCTAATCTGTCAGTTCAGAAACTGACAGAAAACAAAGCTTCACAACCTTAAAAAAGATTCCAGGGTGCTAAGCTATTAGGACTTGATTCAGTTTCAGCACCTGAACAGCTCCAGAGCCTTTGTGCACAAGTCTGCCATGTTAGACATATGGTAGTGTGTGTTTGAGAGGAAGAGGAGGGGGTTCAAGGAAAAAGCAGGGATGATCAAGGAATGTCAGTTAGTATTGACAGGCTGAGGAATAGCAAAGTTAGTGAAAAGACCACTGAATGAATAGAAGTGTCCACAGAGGTTTCACCGTGTACCCGAGAGGCTATAACCAATGTGAGCCGTGTGCTGTGAGTGTCCCATGACTTAAAAACACTTTGGTATGCTTCAGTTACCTGGAGAGTAAAATACAAGTGAACACAGGAGGGTGTTTTCAGAGATTCCAAGAAGAAAAAAAAGAAAAACGGAGAGATGAAAAAACTATCACTGCTGTTTTTCTTTCATTCCAAGACATATAGGACACTTGTAAAACATTCATGGTCCCTTTTTTTCATAGCGAAATGTCTTATTTTCTTGCTGTTGGAATCCACACTTATAAAAATGTGCGTTCCGCTCAGAAGATAAATATGAGAATTTTTTAAATGGAAATTATACCTCTTAAAGGACCAGCTCACTCTAAAATGGATGTTTATATTTATCATTTCAAACCTCCATTTTGTCTTTTTCAGAGGTTTTGAAGTCCCTGTTTTTATTAAAGTTTAATTATTTGGATTTTGAATCTTTCAAGGCTCACAAAAAAATCACAAAATAAGTATACACTTGATTATGAAAACAGTGTTAATAGAAATATGTGCTTCAGCAACACATTCTCACTCAGATGCCGCCCCAGGTACCGTTTTGGCATCGTTTTTTTTTTTTTTTTTTTTTTTTTAACGTGCTTGATCCTTCGATGCTTTTGGTATTTCTCATTATGCGTTGTGTGTATTTGCAAGATACAAATCATTTGAAATAAATAAATATTTTCAGAAATATTTTAGACCTACCCCATACCTAACCCTAAACCTACCAACTTCTGAACAACATAAATAAGCTGCAGGCAAATAAAAGTAGTCACATGTATTTATTCAATATAATCAAGTTAAGTTGCATTCCAAGTCCTGTAAAGCCATGATATGTATTTATGTGAAGAACGAAGTGATTCAGAAGTTGAAAATGATCTGGCTCCCGCTCGCACGTACCTTCCAATTCAAAAAGATGCTGCTGCCTATTAACGTGGCGTGTCTGGTCATGGGACACAGAGTGAGCCAATAGCATTAGACAACTGAAGCTCACTTGGAAAACCTGGAATAAACTGGAACTGTATTTATATCTGTCAGCTACATCCTGTGTTTTACATTGCCAAATAGTTTGGTTAATGCTAGAAGCTGGGAAAAATGCTTGTAAATATGTTCACAGTGGAACGAAAGTAAAATAGTTTTGGCTGTTTACTTTAGAAAAACTCACCAAAAAAATATTACCAAAAATGATATTTAATCACAGCGATAAACATGCAGATGCCTTTAGTGTCAGTAAATATATTCATCGCCAAATGTTTCTTAAGGACCCAGAACAACTGTGTAGGGCTATCCTAATCATCAAAGAGTGGTTGTTAAAGGGGTCAGAGCATCAATATGTGATGAGTCGGTAGTGAGATTTTTGTGACACCATAAAAATGTACTTATAAAAATACATTTAGCCTCAGTTTCTGGGTAAAATTAATGCTACAAGGCTGTATAACTCCAACAGCATTTGTGACTTTTTACACTAATGATATTATGGACATATTATTTACAAATAAAGTATTTTTTGTACTGTCTATTATTTGTAATCAAATACATTTGTCTCACCATATGGGCAAACATACAAACAAACATACCAAAAACATAACCTAAGTAGTGTATTTCAGAAATGCAAAAATGTATACAGTGCCCTCTAGTGGACTTGTCATCTGAAACGAGCAATGAAATGTATTTAAAGCAATGCATTGTACGCTTTGCTAACATGTTTGCAGAGTCACTTTTTTCCAATGAGTCTGAGATGAGTTATACATTATGTAAAATGTCCATAGTTTTTCACATCTTTAATTCAAGGGAGCTTGCGATTTCTCATTTAATGTTTCATGGGAGATTGCAAGTATTGAGCACTGCTGACTTACAGCAAGAAGGTCGCTGGTTCAAGTCCTGGCTGGGCCAGTTGACATTTCTGTGTGGAGTTTGCGTGTTCTCCCCAAATTCACGTGGGTTTCCTGCGGGTGCTCCGGTTTACCTCACAGTCCAAAGACATGAGCTATAGGTGAATTGAATAAATTGTCCGTGTGTGTGTGTGTGTGTGTGTGTGTGTGTGTGTGTGTGTGTTTGTGTGAGAGAGAGAGAGAGAATAAGAATGTGTATGGGTGTTTCCCAATACTGGGTTGCAGCTGGAAGGGCATCTGCCTTGTAAAATACTGAAACACTTGGTGGTTCATTCCGCTGTGGAAACCCCTTAAATAGCAAATAAGCCAAAGGGAAATTAATGAATGAAAATGTAAGTTCTAGTTTTTGTTACTTGAAATGAGTAATATACGTTATGTTACTACAATAAAAAAATCTACATTTTTTAAAAACTTTTTTATTTGCCATTTTGCCATTTGTTTTATTAAACATTTACTAAAATCTCATTCAATAAAATAAATTAAACTAAAATGAAGACTGTAAAAGTAAAATACCTTGTTACTTCAAATAAAAGAAATGCTAGCTTAAAATAATATGTAGTAAAAATGTTGTTAATTGATAAAAATTAATTTGTTATTAAAACCAAATATATAAAAAACTAATTAAATCAAAATGTCAACTTTTAAAACTTTTTCAATGATTAAATTAAATTAAATTCACAGTGGCACAGTGGGTAGCACAATCGCCTCACAGCAAGAAGGTTGCTGGTTTGAGCCTTGGCTGGGTCAGTTGGCATTTCTTTGTGGAGTTTGCATGTTCTCTCTGTGCTCATGTGGGTTTCCTCCGGGTGCTCCGTTTTCCCCCACAAGTCCAAAGACATGTGGTACAGGTAAATTGGGTAAGCTAAATTGTCTGTAGTGTATGTGTGAATGTGTGTGGTTGTTTCCCAGTGATTGGTTGTGGCTGGAAGAGCATCTGCTGCGTAAAAACATGCTGGATAAGTTGGCGGTTCATTCCGCTGTGGTGACCCCAGATTATTAAAAGCTGAAAAGAAAATTAATAAATTAAATAAAATTCATTCATTCATTCATTCATTCATTTTCTTTCCGACTTAGTCCCTTTATTAATCAGGGGTCACCACAGCGGAACGAACCACCTAAATTAAATTAAATTAAATTAAATTAAATTAAATTAAATTAAATTAAATTAAATTAAATTAAATTAAATTAAATTAAATTAAATTAAAACTTATGAAGGATACTTCTAAGGTGAACTATTTCTTCAAGATTAAAGATCTGGTATAATAATATGATATATTATTATCTACATCTAAAATTAGCATAATCCAACATACAGTATCAGTATATACCATGTTGATTAGGTGTTTTTGTAAATGCATCTCAAACCTCAGTGGCTAGAAAACCACTCCTGACCAATTTTGGAAAAACCCTCAATTTATTTGTGATGAGCTGGCGCTTCCACACTCTCCATTCATCTCTAGAAAATTCCAGGAAGCTCTCATTCCTCTGTTATCTCCCTCCGATGTATTAGTTTCCTCTCTAATGCAAGCCTGATAAGCTCACACTTCTCAAATTCCTAGTGTTAAGTGCATGGAAAAAAATTTCTCCCATCTCCACTGTAACCCAATCACGGGACTGGGAGTCTGAAGCTTTATCTGGATTAGGAGTGTGATAAAACACTTGTGTGATATCGGACCGCACCTTATCTACACCCTCTATCCATGACTGCCGCCTTTAACTTATCGCCCGTTCTTGCGCTTTAGAGCAGCCACTATTTCAGTCCTATTACTGACATTTTTTATGAAAGCCATGATGCTGACGGCTATACAGTAATGTCTTATTAATCACATCCTGCCCCGTGCCAGAGGCTGAACGTGGTAATTGGCTCCTTGTTAGACGTCAGCATGATTGACAAAGCACATTTACAGGCTGCTCTGTCTCATCTATCATAGCTCGTCCCCCAATTTGAGGGGGCACGGACCTAATCAAGTCAACCAATCACATCCCATCGTCAAGAATTCCTTATTTTGATGGATACGATGGAGGAGTGCATTTAGAGACCTGTTTTTTCATGCGTCATGTGCTTTTACCATTGATTTTAAATGATTGATAGTGACCGATACACTACAAAAGGGAAATGTTACTCTAAAGGACTTCTCTATAAAATGTACACACCTTTTTGATGTAGAAACAGAAGTTTAGAAAAACAATAGTTTCACACTGCTCCTTTCAATACGGTGAGGTTGTCACTAAGAACTTTAAAGTCACTATTAAACCATATGAACAAGCATCATAAAAGAAACATATTATGGCTTATTCACACAAAAAATAATGAAGATAAGTTTTAGCATCTGCAAATACTAACAAATGATACTTAAGCGATCTTTCATAGTATTTATCGATATATTTTATCAAAAATAAGACCACATGGAAAACAATTTCAAGAGTTCACACTTAAAAGGGGGAAAAAAGAAAAATAAGGCTAGATTAAATATATTAATTTATATTGGACACACATCTGCTACTTGTATTTGCTCCTGCTATACGTCCACAACTTCACACATTGGGTTAAATTAGGCTTTACAGTTTCCATGTTCAGTCCTTTTCTAGAAATCTTTTCAAGAAAAAGGAAGCAGCTTTACAACCTGTCATTTAATCAGAAGTTAAAGTCAAAGCCGAGCTGACAGCTAATCTTTCCTATGCTCAGCAAAACTTGCAAAAAATACCTCTGTATTCCTGCAACTGCAATATTTACACAAATATTTCTTATTCAAATCTTCAGCAACGCTATTCACTTTGTGAATTTGTTTTACAATTATTTACACCTTGACCGATTTTTGTATGACATGGCCCTTAAAAATACAATGTTCCTTAACCAGATGGTTTTTAAAGTTACTTTTAAAGAGAATGTTACTTCAGTCATGTTGTTGTAATGTTTTGAGAAGACTAGTAACATAATAAAAAAATAATAATAAATAAAAAAAAAAACGAAATCGTGAATTGGTCAAACTTTATAAAAAACCTAGATTTTTTTTTGCCAAATCGCCCAGCCCTACCTGAGCTCAAGAGATCCTTGAGTCCAGGGCTCCCTCCCTTTGCAGGGCGATTGGACGATATCAAAACTCCCCCGCAGCTGAGGCTAAGGTAAACTTCCTGAGAGCGAGACATCTAGTAAAAGAGACTCAGGTTCATTTTGTCTTGGGAGGAAACCCAAGACAAACCGGGGGGTAACCCACGCAGACACGGGGAGAACATGCCAGCTCCGCACAGAGATACCAGATGGTCCAGCAAGGAGCCAGAGCCATTGGAATTCTTGTTGTGAGGCAACAGCACTAGTCAATCCTGAGTTTAATATGTTAAATTTCACTTCAATGCGCTTTTGAGATTACTGTTGATTACTGATTACCTGTTGTGTCTATTTCTAAGCAACAATCAGCTGTGCTCTCCGAGGATCCACCACTGACAAACCTTTGCTGCTTTATTGGTACAGATTTAGAACAATTTTTAAAATTTTATTCCACAGGGCTGTTAAATGACAACCCGCCAAATGCGGGTAGATTTCAGGTTAGATAGACACCTTCACTAGCCACTTTGGCTGGTTGAAAATAATTTTTTAATTGTAGTTTTCTTAAAAGCAGGGTTCGACAATAAGGATGGCCCAATATTCGTGCAAATGTGATCTTAGAATCATCCAGCAGCATGACTGACAAATATAATTTTGTTCGTGCGGGAAAAAGAAAGCCGCTTGAATACCTAATGAGAGGATGATCACTCCCACCAACAGCTGATGTGATGCACGCGACTGTTTAAAACATGTACGCTCGACTGTTTAAAACACATGTGCGCTCCCGTTTCCTTGCTTGAAGCAACCATGCGTGAAAACGCAAGTAATGTGATCGGTTCTCTTTCAAATAGACAAAAAGTAATGTTCATGCACCCACTGTCTTGCTGCCCTGAAAAGCTCCAGATTGGTCTCCTTGTAAGCAGGAACGGTGGATATTAACTTCCCATTTATGTGCAGTTAAATGGTATCAGCTGTTTTTTTTTTTTTTTTTTATTCTTTTGTTAAATAAAAAGTATAGTATACAGCGATATTTTGCTTGTTTTGACATATTATTTAAAATATGTGGCTAAGAAATATATATATTTTTATTTTTAGTGTGATAAGAGATTAATTTGGTAAATCCTTTGAGCTCTAAAAAGTTGTGTAAAATAAAAAGTAATTACAACACTATGAAACAATGACCCATGTGCTCATGCTCACTAAGCAAGCTCATATACAACATATACAAAAAGTAAAATGAATGAGGAGGCATGTGGACATTCCATATTTATGCATATAAATTATATTTTCCCTACAACAAAATTCCGGCTATAGTGAAATTGTTGAGTGGCTGATGTTGGTAAGCTACTAGCCACACTGGCTGGTGATCAAAAAAGTCAATGTCAAGCCCTGATTATGTTGATGCATGTTCTTGAATCTATAATTATTTTAGGGAGATGCACAGCTAAATTAGCTCATTACAGATCTTTTGTTAATCCTGGAACAGCATTAGTGTTTAAAAACATGGTCTTGACCCTTTCCCAACACATAAACCTAAGCCTAACCATAACCTACCGAGAAGATCAAAAGCAGTGAGAAATAATTAGTGAATATGAATGTTGACATTAACAAATCCCCCAGGGTTAATTGGAATGTTTTAATTTTCCCAGGTGTGCATTATTATTATTATTTTTTTACGATTTAATCAGTTGCTTTATCACATAATTATAGTTATTATCTTTGGTGCAAACAGACATGCTGTATTCTAAATCTTCTGAAACCATATGATAGATCTGCAGGAGAAAGGCAGAGATTTATTAAAAGCCATTATTAATTCGTAATCAGCTTGTGCAGTACACCTTTCAAATCTCATTTCTGTTCATGTATATTCAAATGGTGGTTTTAAATGTGTGTCACACTAGGCTTGATGTCAGAGATGCCAAAGGTGACTGTTTCCTATGTCTTGTTTCTGATCTGAGTGTACCAAATTTGAATATATGCATATTTAAAAATGAGCACAAATGAGAATTAAGAACAGACAGATGGGAAATTGTTAGAGTACCAACTTAAAGGGATAATTCATCCAAAAATTAAAATTTACTCACTTTTTAAAAAACTTTTTCTAAACAAAAATTTTGCTATTGAAAACAAGATATTTTGAAGAACGTTACAAACCGGTAAGTAACCATTGTCTCCATAGTAGGAAAAGCAAATATTATAGAAGTCTGTAGTTACCGGTTTCTAACATTTTTCAAAATATCTTCTTTTGTGTTCAACATAAGAAAGAAAGTCAAACAGGTTTGTGACAAGTGAAGAGTAAATGATGACAGGATTGTAAGTTTTGGGTGAGCTGTCCATTTAAATTTCTTTCTGTTCTTTAAACAAATTTAATGGCACTACTTTAGAAGATTTAAATGCGGTCCTTGAATTACACAGAGCACTTTGATGAAACTTTTATGATGCTTTTCTGTCATATTTGAAGCTTGACAGCCCCTGGTCATGAGGGTGAGTCAAATCATAGCAGAAATTTCATTTTTGGGTGAACCTCTCCGACAGCTATTTCAACCTGGCCTGACCCTCAAAAATGTCTTTCATTTGCTGTAACCTGCTGTGGCCAGGTTAATTCAGTCCACTGCAATAACCCGTTTTTTACTTATATGAAATGAGTTACTTTTATGAAGAATATTTTAGATATGTGGACAGACATATTTTTTGCAGGTAGAGTCTCATATTGTGGCTATATTTTAAAAAGTTCTTCATTTTTGAGAGTTAGTTTTGTAAAAATAGCCTAATCTTTGTTTATTAATTAACAATAATCATTATTAATGGCACAGCATGCAATTTTCACTGCCTGTGGCCATGTATTCATGTATTCACATTCAAACAAATGTGTAGTTTAATGACGCAGTGACTGAGTGTGGATTTATGGAAGTTGTGGTCTCCATTACATCCCAGGTAGATTACATTTTCAGGACTCTATGTTTATGCATGAGCTTAAACAATCATAACTTATTATCATGGTGGTGTGAAGCAGAGTGTGGCTGAAAGCTGTCTAAGTGCTGTCTAATAAAAATACACAACACATTAAAGCGTAGTTGGTGTTTTCCTGTTTTCTGTAAAACCAAACGTGAAATCAGTTCATGTCACTAGTTCAAATTGGTTTAGTATTCTTCTGTATGTGTAAACATTTTAAGTACACTACCTGACAAAAGTCTTGTCGTCAATCACAGTTGTAAGAGCAACAAATAATAATTTGATCATGGGAAATACTAGTTGATTATTTAGAAAAGTGACAGAAGCTAGATTTTTCTGATGAATCATCTGTTGAGCTGCATCCCAATCATTCATTCATTCATTCATTCATTTTCTTGTCGGCTTAGTCCCTTTATTAATCCGGGGTCGCCACAATTTGGCCTACCCAATTCACCTGTATCACATGTCTTTGGACTGAGGGGAAAAACCGGAGCAGCCGGAGGAAACCCACACAAAGGCAGGGAGAACATGCCAACTCCACACAGAAATGCCAACTTAGCCGAGGTTCGAACCAGCGACCCAGCAACCTTCTTGCTGTGAGGCGACAGCACTACCTACTGCACCACTGCCTTGCCCCGCATCCCAATCATCACAAATAAAAATACATGAATCTGCATGGACCCAATATTCTCACAGAAATCAGTCAAGTTTGATGAAGGAAAAATCATGGTTCGTGGTTACATTCAGTATGGGCCGTGTGAGAGATCTGTTGAGTGGACGGCAACATCAACAGCCTGAGGTATCAAGACATTTGTGCTGCCCATTACATTTCAAACCACAGATTCTTCAGCAGGATAGTGCTCCTTCTCATACTACAGCCTCCACATCAAAGTTTCTGCAAGCAAAGAAGGTCAGTGTCATCCAGGATTGGCCAACCCAGTCATCAGTTAAAAACATTATTGAGCATATATGGGTAAAATGAAGGAGGAGGCATTATATATAATTAAAGGCATGATCATAGTTTATTTTGGTAAAATAAGTGTAATCTAGAGGCCTTTGCATTTCATACAAGCCACTTCTGATACCAAAAGTTATTATTTTTTGTTCCTAAAACTTGGATAGGAGACAAGATTTTTGTCAGGTTCTGTAGTGCATCTTCATGAAGACAAAGACATTTGTTCATTGACCATCTAGATATTTCCATATTGATCAAGTTGCAATTGTTGATGTAGACACCTGTGCCAACCCATCCAGTAATAGAGAGTATGGAGTTGAAGTCAGATGTGAAAGCACATTAACTATGGTATATTAGCAAGATGAAAGAATGAACATTATTAGTTCTTGAAAAAAAAAAAATAATAATTGTACAATTTCTTGGAATGTATCACACTTTTCAATCATGGAAAGACATCACTGAAACACCTTTTAAACTATTTGTCACTACATGACAAACATGGGAAATCAAATAGTATGAAGAGGAGTGTTTTGCTGAGCATATGACTATAAAAAAGCTGAAAAAAATGAAGAAACCACCTCAGGTTTTTCCAATTTATATGGATGTGTTGGATTCTCTATAGGTATAGCATCTGTTTATTCTATATGTCTGATTTCATATAAAATATTGCCATTTGGAGCAATTTAGATTTTTAGACAATGCAATTTAGTCAAAATAGAAAATATTTTTATTTGTTGTGTTTGAAAATTAGGGTTAATTTGTATATTCTACCAAATATTGTTTTTTTTTTTTACTCTTCTGAAGTTAAAACATTAGTATTATTTAAAAATTAGAAAAGTTAATATTAATTGATTAATCTAATAACCTTTTTTTTTAATTCAAAGACACATTGTATACATATCCATATTGTAATTCAAGGGAAACTGAGAAACATGCAGTATGAAACATGCAGTATATATATATATATATATATATATATATATATATATATATATATATATATATATATATATATATATATATATATATATATAAAGAGCATCTGAAGAAAAAATCCTTTGCACTAGTAATAAGGGCTTCAGAATCTGACATTAAAATGCCTATGAAGTCCATTAAGGTCTATGAAATATAAAATATGCATACCATTTCTATATCTAGCAAAATTATTGACCTGTTTCTGCCTCACACGCAAACTGAATCCCTGAAATCTCAAACTGCCAAGAGACTATGGAGAGATGTGCAGACGTAAGACGTCCGGTTTGTGCCTTGCAGGGATGTTTGGCTATTTGTCTTCCTTAATAAGCAGGTATTTTTAGGACATTTCTCTATGAAGTCCGTCTCGGCTATAGAAAACACTTGACCTGCACCTCCTCACCTTTTCCACCAGGCTCCTCGTTATTTGCACAACACCATTTCTAAAAGCTGACACACTCTCGTTTCCCTCTCTTTTTCTTCTCATCCCCACAGACTTCAGAAAGTACACAGGGAAATGGCGATGGACAGCCGGATGATCCGAAATGGCCTCCACTAATGGCGTCAAGAAGGAATTAATACCACTCATTCACACCGGTGACCCACAGCTTTGTCAAAACACGTTCAAGCAACACAATCAGATGAAAGGAAACAAACAAATGAAATTAAAGCAGCTTAAAGAAGCAGAGTCAAAGCTGGCACAGATGCTGGCCTCTTTCCCCCTTTAAAGTTGAGTTTTGCGGTCTGCCTCATCACCCTCTGCCAGCTTATTGTTTATCAGACTCTGTTTAATGAGGCATCAGAAGAAAGCCGCAACCATGCATTTTCTGCTAGCGTTTGTACTACAGGCCCTGTGGGTGAATTGGTGTCACGCCACACAGCATTACCTGGCCTCGTGGGGGCATTATGATGTTTGTAAGTCTCAGGTACATGCTGAGGATCGCCTAGCCTGGCATTACATGGCCTGCCAGCCTGAAGCCACTGATATGACCCAATACCTGTCTATGGTGTCTTTGGATCCACCCAATATCACCTGCGGAGACCCACCTGAGATGTACTGCGCACTGGTGAGTTTACATTTTTGTATTGTTTATTTTTCTTTAATAATCGTTTTACTGGTGTATTAATCTATATGACAACATCAGGCGCCAAGCCATACTACTTTGGTATTACTATCTACTTTTGGTATTTTTGTACTTCTTTATTATACATGTCGTGCAGTCAATTTCTTGTATAGAATTACTTGTATACATGAATCTTCTTAGTTTTTTCTCTTCATAGATAATGAAATAAGTGACTCTTAAATCAATATTTTTGTCTATTTATTTATTTAAATTTATTCTTTATTTTATATGGTGGCCAACAAAACACGAACACATTTTAAACATACTGCATTTTCTCACAACGCAAACAAATTAATAAAACGCGCTGCATTTTCTCACAATGCAAACAAATTAATAAAATGCGCTGCATTTTTTCACAATGCAAACAAATTAATTAAATGAGCTGCATTTTCTCATAATGCAAACAAATTAATAAAACATACTGCATTTTCTCACAACGCAAACAAATTAATAAAACATACTGCATTTTTCTCACAATGCAAACAAATTAATAAAATGCGCTGCATTTTTCTCACATCGCAAACAAATTAATAAAATGCACTGCATTTTTCTCACAATGCAAACAAATTAATTAAATGAGCTGCATTTTCTCATAATGCAAACAAATTAATAAAATGCACTGCATTTTCTCACAATGCAAACAAATTAATAAAACATACTGCATTTTCTCACATCGCAAACAAATTAATAAAATGCACTGCATTTTCTCACAACGCAAACAAATTAATAAAACACACTGCATTTTTCTCACAATGCAAACAAATTAATTAAATGAGCTGCATTTTCCCATAATGCAAACAAATTAATAAAATGCACTGCATTTTCTCACAACGCAAACAAATTAATAAAACACACTGCATTTTTCTCACATCGCAAACAAATTAATAAAATGCACTGCATTTTCTCACAACGCAAACAAATTAATAAAATGCGCTGCATTTTCTTACAACGCAAACAAATTAATAAAATGCGTAGCATTTTCACACACAACACTTTCACACAGAACACAACGAAAATGTTTCAAGAGGACCTAAAAACGTAAGGGATGGTGCTGTACCGTGTCTATTGCTCAGTGAAGTTGTAGGTGATCTTTGAAAGGTGAGTTCTTTGTTTGTTTATTTTAATTTCATGATTCCCTTGTCTTTTGAATTTTATTAGTCTAAATAATTTTTTTGAAGACATTTCTGTTGTGTTCTGTGATATTTAAAAAGTGTTATGAGAAAGCATTTTGTATTTTCGTAAATTCTTTGCATTGTGAGAAAATGCAGCACATTTATTAATTTGTTTGTGTTGTGTGAAAATGCAGCGTTTTAAAAAAAAAAAATGTGTTTGTGTTGTGAGGATTTGCAACACATGTGCTGTCCAAAGGATGAAGGTCTTTTCTTAAATATTTCTTAAATTGCAGCATGTTAAACTCTCTCAGCCACCATAATTTTTCTTGATACATAGCTACAAAATAATTAGTTTGAAATCTATATAGGTGACTTTTGAGAAATGTTACAAAATATATATTTTTTAATAAATGCTGAAATAATTTAATAAAAAACAACATATAATGGTTTCTATAAAACTAATAGTAATAATAACAACAAAACAACTAATCAATAACAATGATACTAAATACATTATTCAGTACACTGACGCATGAATTAAAAAAAAAACAAAAACAAATTACAAATTTGACAAATTATTGACCTCAAATGTTTCATTGATAATAAGATTGGCCTTTGCTTGCACTTAATTGCACTTAATTATTTCAAAGAAATTTGATATTTTTGGGGTGGCACGGTGGCTAAGTGGGTAGCCTCACAGCAAGAATGTTGCTGGTTCAAGTCCCAGCTGGGTCAGTTGGCATTTCTGTGTGTTTGCATATTCTCCCTGTGTTCGTGTGGGTTTGCTCCGGGTGCTCCGGTTTCCCCAACAAGTCCAAAGACATGTGGTATAGGTAAATTTTGTAAGCTAAATTGTCCATAGTGTATGTGTGTGAATGAGAGTGTAGGGTGTTTCCCAGTGATGAGATGAAGCTGGAAGAACATCCACTGCCCGTAAAACATGTGCTGGATAAGTTGGCAGTTCATTAGGCTATGGCAACCCCTGATGAATAAAGGGACCAAGCCAAAAAGAAAATGAATGAACGAATGAACATATAATGGTTTCCACAAAACTAATAAACACTGCCTTTTTAATACCAGTAATAATAACAACATAAGAACAAATCAATAACAATGATACATACATACATACATACATAAATAAATAAATAAATAAATAAATAAATAAATAAATAAATAAATAAATAAATAAATAAATATATGGGGTGGCACAGTGGGCAGCACGATCGCCTCACAATAAGAAGGGCACTGGTTCAAACTCGGGTTGGGTCACTTGGCATTTCTGTGTGGAGTTGCATGTTCTCCCCGTGTTTGCCTGGGTTTCCTCCAATCACTAAGGTTTCCTCCGCAGTCCAAAGATGAGCGGTACAGGTGAATTGGATGAGCTAAATTGGCTGTAGTGTATGTGTGTGAATGCAAGAGTGTATGGGTGTTTCCAATTACTGGGCTGCAGCTGGAAGGGTATCCGCTGTGCAAAACATATGCTGGATAAGTTGGCAGTAAATGAATGAATAAATAGCGATACATGTTATAGTTTTTTAAATAATTAAATAATTCAGTACACAGACGCTTGAATTAAAAACATTTTTACAAATGATTGACCCTAATGTTTCATTGATAATGAAATATACATAAGATTGGCTATAATTGTTCTTAATTTGTTCAAGTAAATTAAATATTTGGGCAAATTAACCTCAAGAGAGGAAGTAAACAGTGTAAACTTTAATACTCATAGCATGTTATAGATGTTACTCCTTTTTTTGTTCTTTTTTTTCTGATTTGTAAAGGTGTACAGCAAAGACTGCATACGCTAAGGATGGCAAGGTCATAGTATGTTCTTAAAATATTAATCTATTTCATGCTCACTGAGTTCACAACATATTCTGTGAAGATTTCACAGATGGTCAACAGAACTGCAGAAAGGTGCTGGTACGCTTGTGTGATGTGCACAGTAAATATTAATGTTGCATACAGTATCTGTTTAATTATAATTTCGTCTTCTGTATATTTTTGTGAAGACACAAATCTTTACAATTTCAATGACATTTACACTAAACTATGGATCAGCAAAATGAGAACGAAAGACTCTTATCATGTTGAGCGAAAGATCACCTGATATAAGTGGAACGTCAATTATTTAAAGTGTTGAAGGTAATGTATTTTATTCATGAGAGGCTTTATTCAGAAGCGCATTGAAAAAAATGTGTCAAGCAGTAAAAAACTGTCAGAAATCAGTATGAGGCAAACTGACCCTTCATAGACCTGAAATTATGAGCTATTGAGTTGAACGCTTAGTAATTAAAAACAATAATTTGCATGTCATTTAAGCATTTTATATTTTACTATTACTATACATTTATATAGCTTATATCATCACTTTTTTTGGCCAAACCATTGACACAAAATTGTTCTGGGCTAAACAAGGCTAAACTTGGGTTGATAATACAAATCTAATAGACATCTTGGAATAGCCAAAAACTAGACTTGTCGTCAAATAGACAGATTAGTAAAAACTTTATATGTGTAGTCATTCATTTCTTTTTATTTTAAGACTAGTCTAGTTGTGGCCTATTCTTAGACGTTTATTCGATTTTCTCTGACAGCCCAAATTTATGACATTAGCTGCGTCCCAAATCGCATACTTATGCACTAGTCTTTGCCATTTTGTAGTATAAATAGTGCAAGGAGTGTGTTCACACTGAAAAATCAAAAAATAATAAGTGCACTTTAATTACCCGGATGATGTACTCATTCAGCCGCTAGTGTGGAGTGTGAAGTGTGGAATGATGGACACTTCACGCACTCAACAACCGCAGGTTTACTTATGTAGCGGAAGGGGCGGAGCTATCAGAGGCACTTGTTGAATAACTTTATTTATTTTGGATGGTGAAAGCAAAATTCTCCTACGAGAGTGATTATAGCGGCTACCGATGGTGAATGCGGTTATTCTCATGGCAGGTATTATTTGATAATTTGGTTGTTTATTTCACTGATTTGGCAACCGTCAATATACTAAACCTGAGCACCCGGAGGAAATCCATGTTAACATGGGGAGAACATGTAAACTCCACACAGAAATGCCATTGCTGGAACCAGTGATCTTGTTGTGAGGTGACCGGGCTAAACACTAAGCCACCGTATTGCCTAGAAAAGTAAACAATGTAAATTTTGATTTCACACAGACGTTAAGGATCACTGTGCAGCCATTTAAACGTCAGCCACTATTTTCCAAACCATATGTTTTTACCAATATGATAGCAAGACGAGTTGCTTTAATAACATAATTTAATAGAGGCCACAACAATTATGTTATAAACATGCATAAAAAAAGATCGTAGAACATTATTTCACTTCTATTTTGCCAAGCTTTCTGTGTCTATAAAATCATTTTTGTGCTTTTTTTAAATCTGATTCAGACACCAAAACACTTTGACCCACACATAACATAACTACCACAATGTGCATCTCACACTGCATAATTAAAACCACACACAGCTTGTCACAAAATACCATTTCTGTTTCTTCATGACCGTAATCTGACCACGAACCGACAGTCAGTCTAATAGACGTCAGCATTATGGCAGTGCCAAGCGTCAGGTCGCTCTGCCCAGTGTAAGGTCAACATCATTTGAGGTAACAAGCCAGTCATGAAGGACCGAGTTGATCTCATCTTCACCATCTTAACAATGAGAGCTGTTTCTTTTTTTTTTTTTCAATCATGCCTTGGGGGAAAGTAAGGTTGGGGAAACAGCGGTGTCATGTAACAGCAATGAGGAGTTATGTGTTAAGTGCAGCGCTCAAGGGCACAATAGCTATGCTCGGTGGTTGGTGCTACAGAACACAGAGTATCTCGTTACTCAGCAATATTTTCACTTGATGCCTCATTAGGCTTTTTATAGCGGGAGGCGAGTGCAATATTTCTGATATAATTACACAGTTAAACTAATTTACTAACTCCACGCCATGGCTTCAATCCATTAAAAGGTTCAATCAGTTGTGTTCGCTAAGAAGCTTAAACTTCCTGGCATGATCAAATATGATAAAGGGAAAAAAGGAACGGCAGATGGTTAATTTAAGATGCTATCAAATTTTTATGAGTAACCCCCCCCCCTAATGTGCGCTAGAAGAACACAGATGACTGGTGTAAAGTAAACAAGGAGATAAAGCACTGCTGTGGGCCTCATACCGACATGCTCAACAATTCACCTTGTGTCCAACATAAATTTGATCAAATTTATACTTAGAGTGGCAGTAAAGAGGGCTTTCTGTGACGAATAGTTTTTATTGTTGGATAATATATCTATTTTTTTTTTACTTATGGACCATACCCCTAAGCATAAATGTATTTGGAAAACGTTATACACTGTAAAAAATCCATTGGGCTGGGGTGCCAGAAAAAAAAAATCATAAAATAACAGTCGTTAAATGACAGAAATTTACAGTAAAATAACAGACGAGGAAATTTCCTTAAATTTAAATTTCTGGTAAATTTCAGAAATTTAACGTCTGTTATTTTACAATAAATTTCTGTAATTTAACAGCCATTATTTAAAAAACATTTCCGGCACCCTAACCCTGAAAAAAAATTTTTTTATAATTTTTTTTTTTTTAAGTGTACTTCGATAAAGCATTGTATTATAATTTTACATTATATTACATTGTATTATAATTTGTGTATGCTCATGCAGACGTATAACGATATGCACAAAAAATTTTATGTAATTGCTATGATTAAAATCAAGAAACAAATACCACTTTTGACAACTCCCTTGGATTAAAGCTTCTGCTATACATGTACGGAATACATGTAAAACAAAATGTGATTTATTACTAATCATTTCAAATACATTAAAAGTCCAGCAGGTCCGGATTAGCTAATCGGGAGCACTGGGAGAATTCCCTTTGGGCCGGTCTGTTTTTTGGCCGCTAGGGCCGGTGTCCCTAGCTCCAGAATCTGTTGCTTACAGCAGTCACACTTTTTAAATTAATGTATTTATTTACTTGACCACAGTCTTCTTATTCAATATTTTACCGCAGCTCTGCTCTTTTTTATCTATTTTCTCGCATTCTCGTGATCAAGATGCAGCCTGCAGGTTGAAAATCATGTAACTGTTGTGGTCGAGTGGTTAGCACATTAGATTTTGACACCACTGACCTGGGTTTGATCCTCGTCTGAGTAATTTTTTTTTTTTTCATTTTTATTGTTAAGACATAAAATACTGTTAGGGTTGTTGAACATTTGAAGTTCTAAAGCAGCTGTTTTCTCAAAAAAGACGTGATAGTTTAAATAGAAACTGAATTGAAAACGACCTTATTTCAATATAGTCAGTTGTGAACTAAGGTGGGCCGGTCTGAGGCTTGAAACTCCAGGGCTGAAAAGGAGTCCCACTCCGGCCCTGAAGTCCAGTCTACTGTGCCATGTCATCCTTCAACTGTTGTTTAGTAGATGATTAGTAATTTATTGATGTAATAGTCTTAGATAATGGTTTGATAATAGCGTGAATTTTTCAATTAAACATACTCACTACTTACTCACCCTCAAGTTATTCCAAATTTTTGTGAGTCTATTTATTTTATTGAACACAAATGAAGAGCTGTAACCAATTAGAAATCCTGTAACCATTTGATTCTTAGAAAACAAATGCTATCCAGCTTTCCAGCGTACAGATATCCAACGATTTTCTAAATATTTTCCTTTATGTTTGACAGAAGAAAAAATAAATAAATAAAGTATAGTGTGAGTATATAATGACAAAATCAACATTTTTGTGTGAACTATCCCTTTAAAGTAATGAAAAGTTGAAGACGTATAAATTTCAGACCTTTTTTGTTAAATAAATTATTTTCTTTTTGAGTATTGTTTACCTAATGAATAAAACTAAAATAACAATAATGTTTTAAGTATTTACATATTTTGTATTGTCACAAAATACTGCAAAATTACCAATATTAATGAATGAGCACATATAATTACAGAACACATAGGATCGTGTGACACTGAATACTAAGTAGTAAATGATGCTGAAATTTCAGCTTTTAGAATAAAATGAGTATTTTATTTTATTTTAATATTTTTAATATTGTTTTATGTTTCACAAAGCTACTCTTTTACCATATTTCCAATACAAATCCAGCTTTGGAGGTATAAGTAAAGCAAAGAATATATATTAAAAATAAAAATAAAAAGTCTATGAAAACATCAGTGATATATTAAAAGCTGCTTATAATGAAAGCTATTTTTTTTCTGTATTGATGCCATGTATAAAGACATTGGCATGTATTGCAGATTGCTTTTATTTATTTATATAGTATATGAATTGTGCTTGAGGTGTTGCAGTAACTGAACAGTTGTGCTTAAGCATGATCCTGCATCTCATTAACTTGTCCAAGATGACCATATGTAATGTAATGTTTATTTATATAGCGCATTTTTGAAGTTTGGCCATACACGCAAAGAACTTCATAATCATTTGGCGGTCTCCACACCACCACCGGTGTGCAGCATCCACTTGGATGATGCATTGGACAACAATAGGACAACAGCTCACTACTCACCAGCTATACATGTAGGTGGAGTGGAGAGACAGAGATACAGACAGTGATTTACCAATTTGTTGAATGGGGATGATTTCGAAGCCATGATGGTAAGGGCCAATTGCGGAAATTTAGCCAGTACACCCGAGTTATACCCCTTATCTTTATGAGAAGTGCCATGGGATTTTTTAATGACCACAGAGAGTAATTTACTAATTTAAGTAATTTAATGTCTCAGAAAGACGTTACAGCACACTGACAGTATAGCATCCCCTTTACTTTACTGGGGCTTTAGAACTCACACGAACAACAGGTTGAGCACCCCCTGCTGGCCTCACTAACACTACTGTACTTCCAACAGCAACCTAGTTTTCCCATGTGGTGTCCCATCAAGGTATTGACCAGGCGCAGCCCTGCTTAGCTTCAGTGAATAATTGCAGGGCTGCAGGCTGTAGCAATGTCTTATCAATTAGCACAACCGAACCAAAAATAAAAGACCTTTAAATATAGATAACACTTAATTGAGCATTTGTATAATGAAACATATGTTTCCATCCAAAAATGCAGATGAACTTTATGCGCAAAACTGGATCATCAAATAAAAAAACATACTAATTAAGAGCGTTTCCATCCAGTGAGTCAAAGCGAACAAAATCGTCACCTCCTGATTAACTGGTGCCAAATATCAACAGTAAAAACTGAATCTGCTGGAGTAGGAGAAGCCGCGTCAATCTTTTCTTCATGTAATAAAGGATTTGCGCCTCAGAAGGCAATCCTGACAGGCAGTGAATGCGCAGTGTTTGAAGGTGTTATACGCAGAGCACAGACACTCTTGATTCTGGAGGTCATTAATAATATTATAACATTAATACTGACACGGTAAGGTGTTTTAGAATGACCTAAACTAAAATTCAGATGTTCTACAGTGTGCTTAGCCTGCTGGTTTGTCCATTTACACACATTTTCATCATCACATGACCTCTTATAAAAAAATCACATAACCTTTTTTAATGCGCATACTGAAATTTGTGCGGTAAATGTGTTTCCATCGTAGTTTATGCGCATCTTTTCTTATCGAATAAAAAGTTTATCCTACTCAGTTATGCGATTTTTCTTTTGCGCATTTTTTATGTTTTTTATGCGCATTTTTTAAAATGTATGTGCATCTTGGTGTTTCCATCAACCGTTTTTTTGGCGCATATACAAAATGCGGGTATAAATTGGTGGATGGAAACAGAGCTAGTGTCATGCTGGAAGCTAATGTTCTTAAAGATGCCTGCTAGTAAAATCTTTCGTCTAATATCTATAATGTTTAAAATACTCCGCATAATTGACTGCTTCTTGAATATTAAGTATGTCTTTGGGGAGATGTGTCTCAAACTTATCTTACTGAAGCCAGTGTTTTCCTGAAGATGTCTTAGATTTCAGAAAAGTCTGCCCACAGGTAGATTCATGACAGGAATTTTAAACAGCCTGCGGTGCAAGACTTTAAACATATTCCTGCGGAGAGAGATCGTCTGAAATAATCTGAGCCAAAAACACAAAAAGGCATCTCATGAACCCAGCCAGTGGTTATTTTCTTGTGTGGATCATCTCTAATAACACTAGAAAGATGAAGATATAATAGTTTTATGATCGTTGATTTGCATAATCAGTAAACTGAATGTAGAATTCTTGAACCTGTCCAGCCATGCATAGTTGTGATATTAATAATACATCGTTAGGTATAATAATACTATTACTTTCATACATTATGGGTGGGAAAACAAGGTGGATCTAAATGCTACTTTATAAGGTTTAATTATAAATAGAAGATAAACATTACTCAGCCGGTCCTGTAGTTCACACTTGTTTTGATTGACAAGTACCTGCACATACCTAGACTTAACATATAATGACTTGCATTTTTTAACAACATTTCTTGATTGAAGTTTACACAGAGACACTAACAGTGTAAGTTCATGTAGGTTCAAATCTGTCTACACTGTAAACCCTAATTTTGTCTTTACTTAAACAATCAAGTAAAGTTGACTGAACATAACTTAAAATGTTGGTCCTATCACATAAAAAATATGAGTTAATTTAACTCATGTACCATGAAAACGCATAAACTTAAGATGTCAAGTGTAGTGAACTTAAAATCATTATTAATTGAAAAAAATAGGTCATTTTCTCAAATGTAGTGTTGAATGTTTTAAGTGCAATGTTTTTTTTTTTAAATCAGAAAAAAAGGGCGTATAATTATTCATCATAATGTGAATTAATGGCAACTTATTTTTTTTTTTAATTTATAATAAATATATATATACATATATAAAATTCTATATATATAATTAGGGCGAAGCAGTGGCGCAGTAGGTAGTGCTGTTGCCTCACAGGTCACTGGTTCGTGGGGACTGTGGGGGATACCAGAGCACCCAGAGGAAACCCACGCGAACGCAGGGAGAACATGCAAACTCCACACAAAAACTGCAACTGAGCCGAGGCTGGAACCAGTGACCTTCTTGCTGTGAGGCGACAGCACTACGCACTACATATATATATATATATATATATATATATGTGTGTGCTCCGGTTTCCCCCACAGTCCAAAGACATGTGGTACAGGTAGTAGAGAGATTGCAGGAGGTACATCAAACTGTTTAAATTGTCCTAGTTGGGAAACCTTGCGTTTTAAGCTCAGCCTAAGGGCTATCTTATTGTCCAGATAACTGAATATTTGGAAAATGTATTGGTATGCTGTCTGAATAAGATGTGACATTTTGGATACCATCATTGTGAAGTTTTATTCCTCAATTATCTGCAAGTCGATAAATCAGCGCAAAAGTAGATCAACATTTTTTTACGCACTTAATGTTTTTTTTACTCTGAATCAGTGACAAGTTTTTGTTTTTTATGCTTAACTTAAGGAAAAAACATCGTCCAACAGCTAAGACATTTTTTGTTTTGTTGTGAGAGAATTTTCATCGTAATATAGTACTCCGTTTGATGAGCTGAACAACTTAAGTATAGTCTACTAAACCGGCAAGTAAAATAAACTCAATTAATTTAGTTCTGTCAACTTATTAGGGTTTTCAGTGTATAGTTGACAATGCTGTCGTATAAATGTACCCTGAAATCAACATAAAATAAATAAATTAAAATGAGGCATAAAAAGAAGCAAAATCTGTTTCTTTGGCAACAAATGAGAACCAGAAACACACAAAGAACAAATAAATGGTCATTTATAAAGCATAAATAGACATCTCTTTAGATCATACCTGTCAACATTGGAATGTGAAAATAAGGGATATGCCCATCATAATATGCTTATTAAAATTAATAGCAATTATAAAAAATAAACTAGAAGTGATCAAATCTCATTAATATTTCTTTACTGTATAATATACACATTCGTTTGTTTACATTAAATAACAGTGTTGTCACTCTAATGCTGCACATGTATCTTGCATTATAATGAAAGCATTTGATTGCTTTCCTAATGGTTTATGCTCATTTAGGACAAAATTAGTTGTGTTTGAAAAAAAAAAAACACCAAGGTCGGCATCTTCAGATGTTATTAATTATGTGTGTATATCTGTTCAAACACACACCCAAAACCCAGACTTTCACTCCGCTTCAAATCACCTGTACAGAATTTGTTTGGGAAACAGCGTCTATTTATCATTATGAATCGCGTCGACTGACAGTCATGCACCGCTATATGACTGATTTTGAGGATTATATAGAAGGGCGACGGCACCTGTAATGAAAAGGAAGGGAATCACGCCATTTTTATTATTATTTCAAATTGTTTTCATGCCTAAATAAAACAATAGCACAGAACACACTCCCATTTAGAACATGGGGCGTCCACATGTGGTTCGGCGGTATAGGGAGGATTGGCTCTTTAATGTTTACGGCAATGTAAAGGTAATTTTCCTGAAATTTTGATGTTTGTGTGAAAGAAGGGATTAATTGATTGATTGATAGATTGACTGATTAATTAAAGTATGTTAAATGGTTGTCATTGGTTGGTTGATTGATTGAATAATTGGTTGGTTGGTTGGTTGGTTGGTTGGTTGGTTGGTTGGTTGGTTGGTTGGTTGGTTGGTTGGTTGGTTGGTTGGTTGGTTGGTTGGTTGGTTGGTTGGTTGGTTGGTTGGTTGGCCGGTCGGTCGGTCGGTTGGTTGGTCGGCCGGTTGGTGTTGGTTGGTTGGTTGGTTGGTTCGCTGGCTGGCTGGCTGGTTGGTTGGTTGGTTGGCAGATTTTTTGGTTGGTTGGTAAGGGGGTTGGTTCATTGATTCATTGATAGATTGTCAGATATTTGTAAAAAAAAAATTAAGTCAGTTAAATGGTTGTCATTGGTTGGTTGATTGATTGAATAATTGGTTGATTGATTGGTTGATTGATTGATTGATTGATTGATTGATTGATTGATTGATTGATTGATTGATTGATTGATTGATTGATTGATTGATTGATTGATTGTCAAGTATTTCTAAAAAAATACTTAAAAGAATGTTAAATGGTTGTTATTGATTGGTCAGTTAATGGGATTATTGGGATATATAGTGTGATTAAACTGAACCAACAAAATGTATGTCAATGCAATCTAAAATACTAAATTACTGCATCAATGGATCATTCGAATAACATTTACATACTTCTCCAACTTCCTAGTGGTTTTAAATCTGAGTGGCATTGTTCCCTCAGTTTCAGTGGCCATGGATGGATGCCACAGTCGCATTAGTGTCCTTAGTAATGTGACATTGGACAGCGTTATTGCAAAGAGAAAACAAACATTTTTGGTCTCATTTGTGCTCCCTAAATATTGCCCAAGCACGAGGACAGCATGACCTGTGGTTCCACAATAGCAATGAATCTGTTGTGTTTTATGATCTATCACCTCTTTCAGTCATTTATCACCTACACAGAGGTGGGAGCCTGGGCTGCACACACACATAGTAGAAGATGGAGTGTATGGGACAGCTTTTCTGCAGCAGGGAGTTAACCCTGATATTATTTTTAGCTGCAACAACAAGGGACTGTGTCCAAAAATCATGTAGATGAGTCTTTTCTCCTCTAGTTCTTTCTAACCTTACATCTTCAGCTTGTTTGCAGCATCAACAAAACATTGCATAAAAATATACAGTAATGTAATGTTGCTTTCCTTTGTCCATTCATTGTAGCAAGCAAATATAGGCATATAGAATGAACTGTTAAGGGGTATTATTTATTATTTAGGCCCCAGCAACATAATTTTGCTCACAAAGCTAAATCAGACTATTAATAAGGTGACTTTAGCATAACACATTAATCTTGTTAATATACAAAATATTTAATTACTCAATTACTAAAAAATATGGGATGGGCCAAGAGTACAAGGATGTTCTCATAAAATTTTAAAGATCAATTAGAAGTGGTAAAGTGAGACATGGGGAGCACCTAAGAGGTCCTTCTGAAGTCTACAGTATATTAAATCATTTCATGGACTGCTGGAAAGTCTCAAAGGAAGGACTCTGCATTATAAATAAACATAATAGCTTTTCATTAAATTTTAAAAGCTGGTTCTAATTAATATGTTATGGTTATGTGTGTGACATAATTGGTGTTTGGATGCTGAATTCTGATATATATTTTAAGTAAACGGAGCACATATGGTGTTGGATACCACATGCAAACATACCAGGAGGATGTACTTTAATTTTTAGTTCAGTGGATGGATGGATGGATGGATGGATGGATGGATGGATGGATGGATGGAGAAACAAGTGGAAATATAGACATATAGACAGATGGATGGGTGGGTGGAGATGGAAAGATGATGGATGGATGGATGGATGGATGGATGGATGGATGGATGGATGGATGGATGGATGGATGGATGGATGGATGGATGGATGGGTGGATGGGTGGGTGGATGGATGGATGGATGGATGGATGGATGGATGGATGGATGGATGGATGGATGAAAATATGATGGATGGTTGGAGATGGTTGGTCATTTGAATGCATGTATGGATTTCTGGATAAATGGATAATTGGATGGATGTGAACGCTTATATGTTGATGCAAGTATGGATGGATAAATGGACATATGGAAAAACGAATGAAAAATAAAAAAGGATGGATGGATGGACAGACAAAAAGATGATGGAGGGATGGATAATTGGATGCATGGATAGGTGAATGGATATAGAGTATAATTGGGACATGTAGGTGGATGGAGAGAGAGAGAGATGAAGCTCCACAGATGCCTGTTTTTGACTATTTCTCTTAATCTGCATTAGTTTAAGACACTCGTTCATCTGGAAGCAGAAGAGATGGATAATGTTAGCAGAACAATGGACAGCAGGGCTCTGGGCTCTATTTTGATGGTCCATGTGCAAAACGGAAAGCGCAGACGCTTTCAGGGCGTGTAAGAATCCATATTTGCTAATTTAAGGACGGGAAAATCCGCTTTGCCCCGTGGCGCATGGTCTGAAAGGGTTGAGTTTATTTTCTTAATAAGTTATAGTGTTTTGAGAATAAACCAATCAGAGTGTCCCAATAAACCAATCAGAATCTCCCATTCCCTTTAAGAGCCAGCTGCATCGCGCCATAAGAGCATTTGCTATTTACAGGACGTAAAGTGTAAGTTGAAAAACAAGCAAACAGTTAACAGTTAACAGTTTTATTAACAGAAAACAGTGAAACAGAGCATCTACTGCGCAAGAATGAGAGATAATCAATCTACTACGACTTTCGCTCTTGTGGATAGGGAAACCTTTATGCACAGACATCAATTAGCCTATAAATAAATAATTTTGTTTGTTAAGTGCAAATATTTGTTTCAAAACTATTTCTAAATTCAGTTCTAATTTCCAGAAAACGAGTTATATCCTAAAACACATGCTGTGGCCCATATGTTCTAAAACCTGCAGGTGGGCAAATCTAAGCTTGTTTTTAATAAAACAAATATAAATATGGATATAATAATAATACTGATAATAGTAATAACATCACAGAAAAGCAAATTGTTATGAATGAACTGAAAAAGCCTCCCGAGATGAAGGCAAAAATAAGTGTTTTTTTCATATTTATGTAGGCTAGAAAATATGTTGTACTACTTTAATCCTTTATATGTATATCCTATATATATTCTTTATATATCCTATATATAGGCCTTTACTTAATCTTTAAATTGTTTTCATATGTAAAGATTTGCATATTTGCGTATTGCTCTACATCTTGTGTGTAGGCTATTAAGCAGTGTGTAAGCGAGGCGCAACTCTGTGCTGGAGTTTAGACGGGGTTTGTTTTGGTTTAATGAAAAATCTATTATAGTTTTTCAAAATAGCAACACGCCAGCAGTGCACCTCAGAACGCCTTCCTTTTTAGACCAGAACACCTATGGGGGCACATATGAGCGCAAATGCATTTGCCATTTAAAGAGCGTGGTGCAACGACTCAAAACGACTCTTGCGCCAAGCTGAAACTAGCAAACAAGTATTGCACCACATTGCGCCGTGTGTATGATAGGGCCCTCTGAGTCACAGGATTACTCCAGTTCCTCTGAACTCTGACCTGCTCTAGCATAACGAAGGAAAGTGAACAGAGGTGCCAGATTACAATGATCTCCCAAAGCACTTTAGGCAAGGAAACAGCAGAACTCTCTTTGTTTGAGAATGATGAGTAGAACTATTTATAGAGCCTCTTGTTTTGGTGCTTCAATTGTGTCAGTGTCTGGATTTAGTTCAGAGCACTGTGTGGACAGTGACATCACGACAAGTCCACATGGTGGTTCTTGCTTTATGAACAACATTTAGGCAACCATTCAAAAAAGGCTCGCAATTTCATGCTCAACAAGGCCATAAATGCAATTTCCTGTCAAAAATCTTCTTATCTTAAGTGCGCTTCTTCTGTAGGCCATATGGCATTTTCTTTCAGCCTGTATTTGGATGAGGATGAAACACCCTTTGTGCAGGAACTGATGACTTTGAAGCACCCAGCCTGTAAATTTCTCAGCAAACGTGCAAAGATGAGGAGATAAATAATGCAGAGAAGTATAAACCGCGCTGACAGTTTTCAGGACCAATAATCTCACCAAGGATGTGCCAAATCATAATTTTGTGTTATGACATCAGTGTTAATACTTTGAAATTGTAAGAAGTGAGGTTTATTCATAAACTAATTACGAGAGGATCACGTGCTTATGATTTATCTTGGCCAGCCTCGTATTAGCTAATCATCTTTCAATCATATGACCCCTAAGCTACTTTAAAAAAAAACACTGTTTTCAGTCCATTTTATCTTTGTTTGGAAGAAACCCCCCGATCCTCCCCTATTCTCCTCCTTTACCATTGATTGGGCAGCACGGCGGCCCAGTGGTTAGCACTGTGAGCCCCACAGCAATAACACTGCCGGCCCTGATTCCGCCAGGCCGGTAGGCGTTTCTGTGAGGAGTTTGTATATTCTCCGCGTGTCCGCGTGGGTTTTCTCCCGGTTCTCCGGTTAACATAACAATCAAGCTCTGTCTAACCCCTTTTCTCACGTGTTCCCTTAGCTACCGCAGCCGGGTAGTTCTGAGATCCACCGAGCTCAGGCTCCCCTCTCGCTCTGCCAACGGGAGGATGCCCCGGGCTTGAGGATCCCTTGAGCTCGGGGCTCTCTCCCGGGACAGCATGCCAAACAATGTTTTGATAGATCATCAGCTAAGTGTGAACTCTTGAATTTTATCCACAGCGGTTCGAACTGTAGTTCTGCAGAGTGACTAAAAAGTTATCAGCATGATGGTAAAAAACTACATTTCTAGTCAAACCATTCCTCTGCAATCTTATACTAAAAACGGAAATAAGGGCAATGTTAATAGCTAAAATTGTGGGAGAGCGTTAATAATATGGGATTGTATTTTATTATATTATGGAGCAATTAAGTGTTGATGTTAAATCAACAGTAATTCACAAATACTTGAACATGAAATGATTTAATGACATTAACTTGCTATGGTTACAACTGAATTAGTTACAAATAACTGTCTAAAATGATAAAATATGAAATGATAAAAACAAATTATAATAATTGTACCCAGCTTAAATGTAAAAATAAAATTACGAGAGGTAGAAAGAGAGACAGAAGGAGGAAGATACAAAGAGAACAAGTAGGCTTCAAAGAGGCTGAAAAGCGCAGAGCAAGCAAAGCGACAGAGCAAAGTTTGCCTCCTATTTATTCTCTTTCTTTACCATATAACCAAAGCCCAAATACTGCGACATTCAAACTGACCAATAAAAATGTGACCACATCGTAAAACCCCCAGAGTCCACACACCAGGCCTGGACCTTCTTTGGTGAAAAAGACATGTTTTGCCATATGAACAAATGCATATGATCATTTTCATTCCTACAAAATATAACAATACCAATATTTTATGATATATACAGATAATAATTTTATTGTATTTCTGGTAACACTTAAGGTTGTATTAATTCATGTTAGTTAATGCATTTACTAACTTGATCAAACAATGACCAATGCATTTATTACAGTATTTGCTCATGTTAGTTAACATAGTGATGTGACGTTGTGCACCGAGGCTTCAAAGCATGTATCCAAAAAATGGTACATCTCGCAGTGAAGTAGTGTAGAAGTTCGTTTTGCTATCGTCACAAAATCAGTGACGTCCGAAACTTCATTTTCGACTGTCAACCCAATCTTTGGAGGACTGTTTGGGCATAAATCTGACAGCGGCCAAACCTGATGTGAAAAAGCTATTGATTAAGCACTGTCAGTAGCCCGTTTCAGCATTGTGATTTGAATTCAAGCCCACTTAACATTTTATTTGATGTGTGAATATTATTTGTGATCTGTTTTGTTCTGGTACCAGCTATTACCATGCTATTTCAAGTTGTGCCAGATTGTTTTCCCTCCTTTTTAGTCTTGATGAGTCTGCTAGTTTCAAGCATGTTGTTGAGACTTAGAAATAAAAAACAATTGTTAAGTAAGGGCATGAGTAAAAGTTAGGCCAATGCATTGTTTTTTGTTTTTTTGTTTTTTTTTAAATACCTGTTAAAAACAATAAATGCTTAATGCTGCATAATCTGTCTGAGTCTGTCCTCATTTCGGAGTGTAGCTTAAATATAGTGATACATGGTAGTTATTCTGACAAAAGACTCAGTTGTTGTTATTTTTAGTTGCTTTAGGTCGGTTCATTTCCTCACAATTTTGGAATCCAGTCACGAGCCGGATTCGGTTGACGATCAGGGGTGTATAGCGAGAGATTAGGCATCGATTACATACATTTCTACTGTTTCGAAGCACTGCACTGCTCCCATGTACCAGTAATTAAGCTGAAACGCAATAGTACTTTATAGTAAAAAACTTTTGAACCATACTAAAGGCAAGGCAAGTTTATTTATATAGCACATTTCATATACAGTGGCAATTCAAAGTGCTTTACATAAACAGGAATAAAAGAGACAAGTATAAGACAAATTATAAAAATTAATATTAAATCATAAAAAACAAATAAAATGTTTTAAAACAGGTTATAAAAGAATGAAAAAGAAGAGAAATACATAATAGTGCGATCTGTCGGATGTAGCGCAGTGCTCGTTCAGTAAAGGCACAGCTAAACAGATGTGTTTTCAATCTCGATTTGAATGTGCCTAATGTTAGAGCACATCTGATCATTTCTGGAAGCTGATTCCAGCAGCGGGGGAAGCAATAGCTGAAAGCTGATGACTGAACTTTTGGAATTTCTACTTTATTTTTGCCTAAAGATCTGAGTGATCTGTTAGGTTTGTATTCGGTAAGCATATCTGTAATGACCCCAGATTAATAAAGGTACTAAGCTGAAAAGAAAATGAATGAATGAATAATAATGTACTACAAGTTGTATACTGTAAATACCCGCAATAATTATTTTGTTTATTCGCTCGTTTGCTTGTTCATTTATTCATTTGTTCATTTATTTACATTTTATAATTCATTATTCTTCTAGAGCAATTTTATTCCATATCATGAGTGATAAAATATTAAAACTCCATCATAATCCATCCTGCCCCTAATGCAAATAAAGTCAATTCTGTGTGGAAAAAGCGTACAAACTCATGTGCTTCAGCACCAAGACTGTTGATACAGTGGTTGCCCAGAAAGATAAAAAGCACAGTACACTGCTCTTTTCTAAAATCAACAAAAAGGCACTACGGTGCACCTGACTTTTTTAGAACTGAAAAGTGTGCTTGCTGTAATCAGTCACTTATAATAAACAGAAAAATATTGTACACTGGTGTACAGTTGTTATCTTTATAGACATTAATATTGTTAAGAACGGACCTTTAGTTCAAGTATAGACATCTCTGAAGATCACCTAAAAAATCAATGACCACACACTCTTTTAATTTGATTCCTCTGCATGCTTTACGTTGCATTCAAGCTGTTATGGGAATACCAAGCAGACGTAAATTACCTCAAATCAACTTGCCTTATCAGTCTCATTTCCCTCCCCGAAATCCAAGCAGTAGCCAAGATCCAGCAAATAAATTAATGAAACTAAGGGCTTTTGGCAATCCAGTGCAAACTGTCTGCCAGCAACGTGCTCCAGACGGCAAGGGATTCCTTTCAGAGTCTGGCCTGCTGGCTGGCACTGTGAATCTGCCATCCTCCTTCTGATCTGAGCGGCTTGGCAGTGTTTGAGGCAGATCCTTATGAGCAAGTGTCAGACCAGCATCCAGAGAGAGAACCGGTGCTGGACTGAAGGCTTGTTCGGGATCACAGGGGTCACAGATGCTGATCCTCTTCACTGGGAGAAATACAAAAGCACTGACGCATTAGAAAGATGATTCGGTTGGACACTTTCTGGAAAGGTAGTTTATGAGTAATATCCTTCATAAAATGCCACGGTTATAAACATTGGTGGCGTTTGGGGACAACGGTTGTTTTAATAGCTGCATACTCTTCTTTGTTGAAAGTAGCAGTGTCATTCATCACAAGTTCAGTGTAGACTTGTCAGTCTGAAATGTTTCTGAGGCTTGAGGAAGATCTGCTTTCTTGTGTGAGAGGCTGAAGGAGAGCTGCTGCTGGTTTGGCAGTGAAGGAGAGGTTGACACTTTTTTTGAATGTGACAACTTTAAGTTAACAATCATTGTGTGTTTGACTCTTGGATGAAATTAGGCAAGGGTGCTTTTATTGTGTTCATCCACAAAAAAAAAACAAAAAAAAAAACAATGAGGTGAACAAAGCAGAAAACAAAGCAGGCACACAACAATAGCAAGACAGAGGGTGCTTCTTAATTCTTATTTGTCCATCCTCATTTCCTCATGTGGAAATTTATCGCATATAAATCGGATCTGTGTTTACGTGTCTGCAGTGTAAGCAGGTAGATCGGATGTTGACCTTTCAATGCGAGTCGTGCATCATTAAAAACCATATCTAATGACGTCAAGTCTGACACTTTCTTTTCAGAACAGACTTCAGCTGAGTCCCAAACCTTAAATCTCATACAGGAGGACTCAAACAGCTTTCATATTGTCATATAGCACAGGTATTTAAGCATGTTAACGAGAGCAAGAGAGCGCAATGTCTGCCACTAATCAATATAAACTAATATAAAACTAGTGCATAGTGCATCATTTGCATAAATCACACCATGGACATTACTTTAAGATGCCGAAAGGTTTAAAAAAGCCTATATAACAAAAGAAGATGGACAAATGAGAACCTTTCTGTCATAAACTATAGTAAAACAGCTCGTCAAAAGCTGCAAACAGATAGCATACAGGAATAAAGAAAAGAGCACTCTTTAATTATCAGCTGTTAGTCAGCGCCCGCTCTTTTTTTTTCCTGGTCATTGCGCCTTTGCTGTGTGCTGTGTAAATGCAGACAATTGGATACGAGTCACTTCTAAAAAGATGATGTAAGCAGGTCATCAAAAAATCGGATACAGTCACAAAATCAGAATTGACCATCAAGATCTGCAGTGCAAATGCAGCCAATGTCAGTATTTCTACATATTAGAGAAACCTCTTTATTATAATCAATTTTCTACACCACATTTGTCTGTACAACTGAATTATATGTGCTGAAAAATATCCCTGCAGGCAAAGGACATCAACATGACATCATATTGACGTTGGACTCCAATGTCATGGTGACACTGGAAATGAAAATCTGGTTGACGTTAGAACCCAACGTCAGGCTGATCCAATGTCTAAACTAAAATCAACCTAAAATCAACCAAATAGCAATGTCTAATCATGTTACACCTTGATGTTGTGTGGATGTTACTATTAAGACATCTATCAGATGTTTGATTTTGGTCACTTTGCAACACAACCTAAAATCAACCAAATATTAACTTAATTTGACAGCATCATTAGTCGTCAAATAATTTTGTCCTTAGATGCTGACTAGACATTGAATTTTGGTCATTTAACATTATGATCTGAATCTAACCTAATATTAACCTAATATTATCTTATGATGTTGTGTGCCTGTCAGGATTCTGCCCCTTTGGTGTTGTTAATTCTTGTTTTGGAGGCAGAATCCAGACACTAGTCCTGTCTTGTCTTATATGTTGTGCTCGGCTCAAGTTTTCTCGGTCCGTGCACTTATCCTGTATTGGTCTCGTTCTCAGCTGGTACATCCAAATGAAAGGAACTATTAAAACAATCCACAATAGCTTTTTAAATAATACATTAATATGTGATGTGAAGGGGAGTTGAATTTACACATGCATCATATTTAGTCAAGTAAACACTTAGGGAAGTGCTTAGGGAAGTTTGCAAGTGCATGTCTAAAAGTTGAGTGAAACACAGTCTGAGGCAGGCTGTGGGACAGAGGGGAGCCTGAGCTATAGAGCAGTGCTTGGCTTGAATCTGGATCAGCCAGAACTGGGTCTGAAGGCCTCGGATCATAAGGCTCTGACAAAAACTCTGGTAGCAGAAGCTCTGGGTTTGGAATAAGGTAGTGAAGAGCCGAATGTATTGGAAGCGGGCGCAACCACATTACTGGGGCCTGAGGTGGGTAGCAAGGGTATCGCTAGTGGAGGAAAACAGTGACAGAGAGCATAGGACCCTGAGGGGCCCATCCTCCCCTTTCGCTCTGTTTCTGATTCCACACATCCAAGGGTTTTCCCTCACCCACTTCAAATGTCATCACTCGATCAAATGGGCGTGAATCAGTGGTTATCAGCTGATAGAAATGGGCCAGTAGGGGCCTTCTGTGTCTACTGGTAGGTTTAGAAGGCTGTTATCATCTATTCACATCTTTAATCAGCTATACTAATAGATAAAACTCCAGATCCAGATTACTGTGACAGCTTAGTCCCTTTATTAATCTGGGGTTGCCACAGCGGAATTACCCGCCAACTTATCCTGCTCGTTGAACATACACACACACTCATAGACTACGGACAATTTAGCCTACCCAATTCACCTGTACCGCATGTCTTTGGACTGTGGGGAAAACCATAGCACCCGGGGGAAACCCACGCGAATGCAGGGAGAACATGCAAACTCCACACAGAAACACCAACTGAGCCGAGGTTCAAACCAGTGACCCAGCAACCTTCTTACTGTGATCGCCTAAATGTAATAAACAATATAAATAATTCTCATTAACTTCCGGTTGCTGCTGTATGTGATTTATAGCTGATTAAACATGTGGATGGATGATAACAGACTTCTATGACTTCTTTAGGTGCAGAAGGCCCCTTCTGGCCCATATCTATTAGCTGTAAACCATTGATAACGCCCATTCAATCGAGTAATTACATTCGAATCAGCTGTTTCCATTATATGCTCTCTGTATTTGCCAGATTAATTCAGCGTTTTTATCATCAAAACACTTAATTTTTATGGGACAAAAATGCTGGAGTAGTGTGGACATCAGGTGAAACCATAACATTTTTTTTAAATATTGCATTTTAAAACAAAACATTATGCAAACTACACCCAAATAACAATGACAACCCTAATGGAAAATGAACTTATGATGGACAGATGTTTACATTAAGCTAATTTCACCAAAATGCACTTACAACCTAATATCTACTGCTGTGACATTTGGACTCAGCCATCTGTACAGTGTTGTATTCAGTAATCTACAAGCTTCTTTCTTATATTTAAAGAGGTTTTTTAGGCCAGTGTTGGATTCGTTCATCAATTAAAGTATTTCTATCTTTTTAAAAAATGGTTATGAAACTTTACAGCTCATTCAACAAACATAATGTTTTGTTTTGACTAACTTGTCTAATAGACTCATTATTAAATGTATTACTGTCGCAGTTCATAGCAAGAAATGTGTTGAAATTCTTTTTTTGCCAGAGTTGGCTGCATAGCACAGATGCAGTACTTAAACATTAGGTTGAAAATAACTCTGAATATTCCTCTGTGCATTATTATAAGGTGGTGACAGCTTTGCAAGTTGTAGTATTAATTGGCATCCAAAAAAGAATTCTCCCATACAGTAAATCTATTAGTAACTTCACCTGCTGTTGCCCTGTGAAAGCGTCTTGCACATGATGTGTGTAAAATAGGCTGCTATTGTGGGAAAATGGCACTTTTGAAGGCTTAAATATAGGAAGAACTTTTTTTAAAAAAAGAACTGTTTATAATCCATGGAGAAATCTTTGATAATTGTATGTGCACTTGTCTGAAATGGGTTCAAAATCTCAATAGCATATGAGTAATTGCTCTGATAGAGTTACTTCACCATAAAATGAAATTTCTGCTATCATTTACTCATCAATATACAGTTAGGTCGATAAATATTAGGACATCGACACAATTCTAACATGTTTTGGCTCTTTATACCAACGCAATGGATTTGAAATTAAAAAGATGTGATTTATCTACAGTCTGTCAGCTTTAATCTGATGGTATTTACATCTAAATCTGGTGATCGCTCTAGAAATTACAACAGTTTGCATATGTGCCTCCCACTTGTTAAGGGTCCAAAAGTAATTGGACAATTGGCGTCTAAGCTGTTTTATGGCCAGGTGTGTGTTACTCCCTCATTATCCCAATTACTATGAGCAGATAAAAGGTCCAGAGTTAATTTCAAGTGTGTTATTTGCATTTGGAATCTGTTTCTGTCAACTCTCAAAATGAGATCCAAAAAGCTGTCGCTATCAGTCAAGCAAGCTATCATTAGGCTGAAAAAATAAAACAAACCCATCAGAAAAATATTAGGCATGGCCAAAACAACTGTTTGGAACATAATTAAAAAGAAAATAACGCACCAGTGAGCTCAGCGACTGTGGTTTACGACCAAAGACTTTTTTCCCTGGTGAAGAAAACAGCCTTTACAACAGTTGGCCAGGTCATGAACATTCTCCAGGAGGTAGGTTTATGTGTGTCAGAGTCAACAATAAAGAGAAGACTTCACCAGAGTAAATACAGAGAGTTCACCACAAGATGTAAACCATTGGTGAGCCTCAAAAACAGCAAGGCCAGATAGGAGTTCTAAAAAAGCCTTCACAGTGCTGGAACAACATCCTATGGACAGATGAGATCAAGATCAACTTGTACAAGAGTGATGGAAAGAGAACAGTATGGAGAAGGAAAGGAAGTCCTTATGATAGTAAGCAGTGAAGCATGGTGGTAGTAGTGACATGGCGTTGGCATGTATGGCTGTCAGTGGAACTGGTTCTCTTGTATTTATTGATGATGTGACTGCTGGCAAAAGCAGCGAATAAATTCTGAAGAGTTTTGGGCAATATTCTACGCTCATATTAAGCCAAATGCCAACTCATTGGATGGCGCTTCGCAGTGCAGATGGAGAATGACTCAAACCATACTGCAAAAGCAATCAAAGAGTTTTTGAAGGGGAAAGAAGTGCAATTTTATGAAATGACCAAGTCAATAACCTGATCTGAATCCGATTGAGCTTACATTTTATTTGCTGAAGACAAAACTGAAAGGAAAATGCTCAAAGAACAAGCAGGAACTGAAGACAGTTGCTGTAGGGGCCTGGTAGATTGCAACTAGTAATAAAACCAAGCTTCTGGTGGTGCATTCCAGACTTTAGACTGTAATTGATTGCAAAGGATTAGCAACCCATTATTAAAAAGTGAAAGTTTGATTTATAATTATTATTCTGTCTAATTACTTTTGGACCCTTAACAAGTGGGAGAACCATATGCAAACTTTTGTAATTCCTGCAGTGTTCACCTGATTTGTATGTAAGCACTCAAATTAAAGCACATCTTGTTTGTTTAATTTCAAATCCATTGTGTTGTTGTTTAGAGCCAAAAAAATGTTAGAATTGTTTCTGTGTCCAAATATTTATGGACCTAACTGTTAAGCACACGCATACACACAAACACATATATATGGATATACAATTATTTCATCTTTAAACACAGCTTTATATTTTTATTGAGTTTTGCATGGAAAACCCAATGTTTTCCATCAGACCTAACTAAATAAGATTTTTATTTTACTATTAAATTTTGCTTTGTAACAATTCTTGTGTTTAAAAAAATGCTCAAAATTGCAAATCTAATTTGATCTCCACTGTGTACAGTTTGCTAGAATACGCAGCTATTTTCATGGCCATAAATCTGTAAAGATGCTAAAAAAAAACAGATGGTGCGTTCACTGAACCTACCAGCATGGGTGAATGTTGCTAGCTGGGCACACTAGCCAGCTAAGCATTGAGATCTGGAGTCAAAAAGGTTCTGGGAAGAAGATCTAAAAAGACTCTGTGCAAGCGAAGCCTCGGTATGAATCAGAATGAGTCACGATGCTTAAACTCATCTCCAGTTTCTCCTCCAGAACTGTTGATTTGAGAAACAGCTCATTAATCATGCTATGAAGTTTCTATGACTAACCCTACAGTAAAGTGGCAATCAGGAATACATGAATAGTCAGACGGCTAATCAGCTGAATCTGTTGTATAATTTTCTTCATGAGTGTGATATGTTTCAATTATTAGTGAGGGTCACTTGTTTAATAAAAATACCACTGCGTTGTGTTGAGAGGAGCGGAGAGCTGGAATGACTCAGAGACACATTTAGTATATCATATAGTGAAATAACAAAGAGGTGAAAGAGGATTCAAGTGACAGAGAGGGTGGATGTGAAAGTTCAAGAAGCACAAATGTAACTGCTGTATTGTGGTATAGGTGGGGATGTTGGACTCAGAGGTCATTGACTTGATAGCAGACTCACAAGGAACCTCAAGGTCACCTTATACATGAACCAGGAGGAAGAGAAGAGATAAAATTACAGGTTCATGACAGCACTAGAGGCATGTCCATCATATATTCAGTGTTCACAAATAAAAAAATATATACAATTCGTCATTCATTAGCAGAAAGAAATCTGAATGTCAAATCATTGCCTTTTATCTTACAATTTTGACATCATTATTTCAGCGTCGTCAAAATGAAGTATGCATGTTTCATAATAGTAATATACGTGTCATAATATGGACACCATTATCAATGATCATAAAATTTTTATATGACTTTTTTGTATCATTTAAAATTTTGGGCATAGGTTGGTTCATTTATGCATTCATTTTCATTCAGTTTAGTCTCTATTTCAGAGGTTACTACAGCGGAACGAACCGCCAACTTATCCAGCAAAGGTTTTACACAGCTGATGCCTTTCCAGCTGCAACCCATGATTGGGAAAAATCCGTTCACACTCATTCACACTCAAACACTACAGACAATTTACCCTACCCAATTTACCTATACCACATCTTTTTGGACTGTGTGAGAAACTGAAGCACCCAGAGGAAACCCACACGGACACGGGGAGAACATGCAAACTCCACACAGAATCACCAACTGACCCAGCCGAGGCTCAAAGCAGCAACCTTCTTGCTGTGAGGTGAACGTGCTGCCCACTGCGCCACTGTGCAGCTTTTTATGGCATAATTATATCATTGTTGAATAACTATATTTCATAATTGTAATATTTATATAAAATAATTTTGACACCTTTATCTCAGAAAGCCAAGTATACTTTTTATATGGCTTTTTGTATTATTATTCAACATTTTGACATAGGCTTTTAATACAGTAACTAAAAACATCTTGATAATTTTATTATATAAATTACTTTTTCATTCTTTTAAAGTCGTAAACTACTTCTTGACACATTTTTATTGTCGTTTTCTATAGGAGCCATATTACTTTTCATTTAATTATAATGTTTATTTGTATACTGATTACATTTACATTTAGTCATTTAGCAGATGCTTTCATCCAAAACGACTTACAAATGAGGACAAGGAAGCAATTTACACAACTATAAGAGCAACAATGAATAAGTGCTTTAGGCAAGTTTCAGTTATGTAAAGAAAGTGTAAAAAGCAAAACATTAGTAATTTATTTTTTTTGTAGTTACTGGAGGAGTCAGAGAGGGAATTGCATATTAATAAGGAAAGTGGACACTAAATAGTTGAGTTTTAGTCATTTTTTGAAGACAGCGAGTGACTCTGCCGTTTTGATGCAGTTAGGGAGTTCATTCCACCAACGGATTAGTTTCCGGTTTTACAGTGACGTTTGATGTTTTGGCCACGTGGGCATACCTGGCACCTGCTAGAGCAAATAAAGCGCGTGCACAATCACTCAGGTGTTAGGAGTAGATAATAATAGTGGGGTAGCCGTATTTTTGTTGACCGCAATGGCACACTCAACAACCATATATCACTACAAAGCAATAATCAGCTCCAACAGGTATTCAACCCACAAATTGCTGTAAGTTTGTCATATTTTAAGTTTATTTAAATTTTTGCTTAAACAAAAGCAAAATGATTTTGGGCTCAGCGTGTCTGTCAGCCACCAGCGCGTCACAAATCCAGAAGACCCTTACTGTCTCTCTAGTGACTTAAGGAGGCATCAGAAAGTCGCAAAGTTTACATTTTATTTTAACTTTTGGCAAATGTGTGACATATTAATGTGACAGATTTATAATTAATATAACTATGTAAAAAGTATACTTGGCTTTCTGAGATAAAGGTGTCAATATTATATCATATAATTATTACAGTTATGAAATATAGTTATTCAACTTCATTTTTTTATTAATGATTTTATCTCATAATGTCGATGTTTCAACAAGTTTGACATGATTTAATCATTAATCTGTATGTCATGAATTTTTCAGTCTCAGTCTTAATTTCTGATCAATCTTTGTTAGAATTTTAACTTTTCAGACATTTAAATTTATTTAAAAAATCATGTTTTACAATTTTGACTATTTTTTATTTTATTTTCAAAAAGACATTCATAAAAGACACTCAAAAGGAGTTTATGGCTATATGTATGATCATGTATGTGAATTTACTGTATTCACTAACTTGAGCAAATATTTTAGTTTAGCAACTGAGAATTACAGTGCTTATTGACTCACAAATCTCTCATTTCAGTTAATATTTTATATAAATTGCTTTTCAATATAATATTTGTGCATATACAGTTGACGTCAGAATTCTTACCCAAACCACCCCCCACCACCCCCTTTAATTTTTTTTCTTTTTTAAATATTTCCCAAATGATGTTTAACAGAGCAAAGAAATTTCACAGTAGGTCTAATAAAGTTTTTTTTTTCTCTCTGGAGAAAGACTTATTTGTTTTATTTCAGCTAGAATAAAATAAGTTTTTTTTTTTTTCATTTTTTAATTATCATACAATAACTTGCCTAATTACCCTAACCTGTCTAGATAGCCCAATTAATCTAGTTAAGCCTTTAAATGTCACTTTAAGCTGTACAGAAGTGTGTTGAAAAATAGTAATATAGTAAAATATTATTTACTGTCATCATAGCAAAGATAAAGTAAATCAGTTATTAGAGATGAGTTATTATATTTAGAAATGTGCTGAAAAAAATCTACTCTCCGTTAAACAGAAATTGGGGGAAAAATAAACAGGGGGGCAAACTTCAACTGACTTCAACTGTACGTTAGATTAGTCAGTACTGAAGCCAAATCTGTAGCTAATCTAACAAAATAACTTAGGAAAATGGTTCATAAATTGGTACACTCAAGTTTAGATGTTGGGGAAAAATAATAAATAAAATATTAAAAAATAGCAAAAATTAAAATAATCAAATATATATAAATATACAATTTTGTTGAAGTATTGTAGATTGTATTTATTTTATTTTTTGCATGAATTTAAATGTAATATCTTTCCATATGTAAATATGTTTTGTGACTAAAATATTATATTAATAAATATACATGTGTATTATATACCCATATTCACTGAGAAATGGATACAAATATTCATTTGCAAAATGGGGTATATAGTCAATTATGCTGAGCACTGTATTATTATTATTATTATTATTATTATTATTATTTATTTTTATTTTATTTATTTATTTATTTATTTATTTATTTATTTATTTATTTATTTATTTATTTATTTATTTATTTGTTTATTTATTTATTTATTTATTTATTTATTTATTTTGTAATTATTATATCAGCAGTATTCATTCATGATGTTTAAATTTCTAAGTTTTCCAGTAGCATAAACGCAAGAAAAAATACACTGAAATAAAGATCCCTTTATTAAATTACAATACCATTATCAAGTCATTTATTCATTTATTTATTGCCAAAACAAAATCAAATATATTGTGTTCTTAAAAAAGCAACGGTGTAAATTAACAAATTCCAAATACTCAAATTGCTGTAACTGAGTTGTTTTTCTGTGGAATTTTTTAAAGGTGTACTTTTATTTGAGTACACTTTTAGTTCTTATATTTCTTCAACCTGCAGTCTCTGATTTATATGTTTGTTTGTTCATTATTGCCTACAATAGTTGGTATTAGTAGAATAATGTCTTGTAGTCCATGTCCAATCAAATCGGCCAACTCCACATACAGATACTCCATACTCTCAAAATGTCAGACAGAACACTAGCACACAGTAAAATAGTGGGACGAACTGTTGATTGAATTTTGACAGCTTGGTGCATCTGGCCTACAACCCCTCCGGATAATGAAGTGGTGATAAGTTTACCCCAGCCGGACGAGGTCCCATGGGACAGATAATGAGGCCAGTTGTTAATTAATGTAAAGTTCTCCTGGTCTCACTATGCTCTCGGAATCCCAATTAGTCAGAAGCTTAACAACATGTTGCACTTGATTTTCAGTTCACTACAAAGCCAAGGCTCCTTCTGCTGTTTTCCAAGTACTTTCTCTAAGTCGTTTTACTAAAGGGAAAACTGCATGAGATGTGTTCACTTCTGCTTAAATTCAACCGCTCAAGTCAAAACATTAAAACAAAACTGTGTCCTTAACAGACACGATAAGCTATTTAACTGTCCATGCTTGATGTGAAAATGCTGCGTGAAGCAGTACAGACACAAATCCCAGCCAATCGGAAGATGAGGGATTTGTTGTGTAATATTCAGGCATTCTAGACTTCTAAAATTAGCCTCCTCGTGGATGTTGGGTGATTAATATACATGAGGAGAGAAACTTCCAACCAATATGAAGTGGGTGTGTGCGGCGCTACTACGTGTAAAATTGAAGAAACAGAAACAACACAAGAATGATAGAACATAAGCACCCACTGGATTTTGCATAGTTTGTGTTTTATAGCTTTTACATGTTGTTTACAAAATAAAAGTTCTTAACTTGTTTTATACTGATGAAGACTATAGTGAATATATATTTTGACTTTTGTTTGTTTGTTTGTCTTTTTATTTTTGTTTTGTCTTTTATTTTTATTTGTCTTTATTTGTTTTTGTTTTGCTTTTGTTTATGGTCAGTTAGATTTTAAAAAGAATTTTAAAGTATTTTTAATTATTTATGAATATTGTAAATTTCATATTATATTATATTTTCATATAACATTTATCCAAAGTATTTTAAAGTATCTAATGCTCAACAAGGCTGCATTTATGTGACCAAAATACTACAATATACTACAAATATAAAAATATAATTTAATTTACAGAAATTAATACCAGTGTTGAGGGGTAACACACTACAAGTAACTCAAGTTACCTAATAATTGTACATTTCTAAGTAACAGATTGGTTAAAAAAAAAAGTTATTTTAATTAATTAGCTTTTAAAAAATGAATTGTAAACTTTCAGTAAATAAACTTTCATTATTCTATATATTCGCCATGTAGAGCCGTATAAAACATTATCCTAAAGGATTTAAAGTAACTTTCCCCAACAGTGATAAATACATTAATAAAAAATAATAATAATTATAATAAAAATTTTATATATATATATATATATATATATATATATATATATAGATAGATAGATAGATAGATAGATAGATAGATAGATAGATAGATAGATAGATAGATAGATAGATAGATAGATAGATAGATAGATAGATAGATAGATAGATAGATAGATAGATAGATATACAGCTGAATTCAAAATTATTAGCCCTCATTTGAATTTATTATTATTATTATTTTAATATTTCCCAAATGATGTGTAACAGATCAAGGACATTTTCACAGTGTGTCAGATAATTTTTTTTTTTTCTGGAGAAAGTCTTATTTGTTTCATTTCAGCTAGAATACAAGCAGTTATTAATTTAAAAAAAAAACATTTTAAGGTCAAAATTATTAGCCCCCTTAAGCTATATATTTTTTCGATATTCTGCAGAATAAACCATCATTTTACAATAATTTGCATAATTCCCCTGTGCATTATTTTTGTTGAAACGCACAGGTAGTTCCAGTAAGTTTTGATCACAGTTTAAAATAAATGCGCTTTTCCTAAATGTTTGTAGTTACCATAACCGGTAACTGATGAGGATTAGAAGAATACTCATCAGTTATGACACAAAATCAAGTTTTAAGAGATTTAAGAGACTTTCAAGCAAGAATACAGTTATTTTAAAGTCAAATCGGCAGTTTATGTAAAAGCATAGCTCATCTATAAAAGTTTCCACTCTGAGCTCCAGGTAGTCAACAGCAGCTCTGCCAACAGCTCCCCACTGAGAGAATCTTTATATCGGCCAGATCATCACAGGTCCTGGATCTCATCTCTTGCATCTCTGTTGTTTAAAACGTGATATATAATTAATATTTGATGTATCTAACGGTCAGTCTTTTGGACTTAAAAAAAATAAATAAATCACATGAACATCAGTATTCACAGCTTTTGCTCAATAGTTTGTTGATGCATCTTTGGCAGCAATTACTGCCTCAAGTCTTTTTGAATGTGATGCCACAAGCCTGGCACACCTGTCTTTGGGAATTTTTGCCCATTCCTTTTTGCAGTACTTTTTAAGCTCTTTCAGGTTTGATGGGAAGCAAAGGTGTACAGCCATTTTTAGATCTCTCCAGAGATGTTCAACAGGATTTAGGTCTGGGCTCTGGCTGCGCCACTCAAGGACATTCATCGAATTGTTGTGAAGCCACTCCATTAAAATTTTGGCGGTGTGCTTTTGGTCATTGTCCTGCTGGATGATGAACCGTCACCCCAGTCTGAGGTCAAGAGCACTCTAAAGCAGGTTTTCATTCAGGATGTCTCTGTACATTGCTGCGTTCATCTTTCCCTCTATCCTGACTAGCAGTGGCGTAGCGCAAAATGCGGAGGCCCCCCTGCAGGGATCGCTGACAGGGCCCCCTGATGAAGGGGGGGGGGGGATACGTCATACGTCAATTTGCATATTACTGACGTCATCACGTTCTGTTTAACAGCATATGGTTAATAAAGGGGTATTTATAATTGCACTACACTTTATATAAGCATGTTTATTTAACTAAATTTATTGCTGTTTGAATACAGTATGTCATTATAGATGTGTAGTGAATGTGCAGTAATCTCTCATATGTAATAAACTCAGACAAGTTCAGAAACTGTCACTAAAATATCTGTGATTGTGAACAAGAAAAGAATAAACGGTCCAATTAAATTGTTAAAATAAAGGAGAAGTAGATCGGTTTGACTGTACAAGGGAAATACCTTCACACTGCCTGTGCTAAACCATTTGTCGTCGGTACGCAGAGGGGTGATCTGCTCTCGGGCTGCAGGTGGGAGAGGCTGCTGTACGAAGACTGACTGGCCCGCCTGTCAGTGCTGTGAGGCGGGGGAGGGGCCGGCGGCATCACACGCAGCTCGTTGAGAAGAGTAGGGACGGTGCAGTATGGACAAATGACAGTCTAAAAAAAATTCTCCAATAACACACACAAAAGTTGCTAGATTTGTCGCTAGGGTGGTCTAAACCCCCTGCGGTGCGGGCCCTGCGGGCCCGTCCGCTACGCCACTGCTGACTAGTCTTCCGGTTCCTGCTGCTGAAAAACATCCTCTTCTGATCAGTCAGCTTAGATGGTTGGCTAGCTCTAAGACGAACTTATATAGGAAGGTGTTTGTCTTTTCAAATCATTTCCAATCAACTGAATTGACCACAGGTGAACCCCAATTAAGCTGCTTAAATATATATATATATGTGTGTGTGTGTGTGTGTGTGTGTGTGTGTGTGTGTGTGTGTGTGTGTGTGTTTGTGTGTGTGTGTGTGTGTGTGTGTGTGTGTGTGTGTGTGTGTGTGTGTGTGTGTACTTGCTTATGTCCAAAATGAGGACTTTCGCCAGAGTACACACCAGTAAAATGAGGACCACCTTGACAAATGAGGACTTTTTCTTGGTCCTCATTTGTCTGACCATATAGCAGTATTCAGCATGCTTCAAAATGGTGTCCTGGCTTAAAATCTCACTTGTCCTCAAAATGCACTTTTACATGATTTGTGTATCTAAGTGTGTATCCCCCCACCCCAAAAGTGTGTATAACACAGCGCCCTCTAGGAGAACTGCAATGACGCAATGATACACACTTTTGGGATCTGGCCAATCAGAAAGATACAAGGAGGATGTCACGCCCCCTATTGATCTGACGAATCAGAGGCGAAGTGCGTAAAAATAAAGATGGCGGCAGCAAGTTACTATGGTTACTTCACAGAATAAAAGAGACAGTATGAATAAAATTGCACTTTAATTAGTATTTAAATGAAAATGACCAAACTGCGTCAAGAAAGCCTTATATTTGGTGTCCTTAAGCACGGTACTTTATTCTAGGTTTGAATCGTACTGTTTCTGCGCAGATCGCGTTGTATCCCCGAGGGAACGGATAACACGGAAGTACAGTATGTAACTTAGTTTAGGCGGTACAGTAGCAGATCCGAGAAATACTGTGGCATAATAGCGCGAAACGGCCCGCGAGAGCGACACGCAACAGAATCAAATGTTTTCCTGGTTTGTGTGTTCTTTGAACTGTCTGTCTGTCCTACACTGTCAGCGACCGCACCGCGCACCTCCCCCGCCCGCAGCTACGCTCCCTCCGGCTACAAAGAGCTCAGCTGCCCGGGAACGAAAGGAGGAGAGGAGCTCCGAGTGCGACCGGGAGGAAATTAGGCAAAATATAATATATAATTTGATGTATATCCGTGTATAATAAATGGTATCATCACTTGGAAACTTTTTGTATACATGTTTAACTTTTTTTCCAGAGTTCTGTTTATCTAAATAACATGTTAATAAGTATTTGTTTAAGTTAAGAAAGCTAAAATGCCAGGTTTAAAATTTTCTAAAGAATGAAAAGTGTATTATTTATATTTCCTTTGCACTGAGATTTACATATATTATAAATAGTATGAGTGAATAAATTTCTTATTGAGTAATTTAATTACATTTTAGATAAAGATAAATATAATCAGTGATGGGAGTATAGTCCAAAATAATCAGTTAACTTACTGTAACGAAATCACAAAGTGAATATATATTTTTTCTAAAACTTAAAAAATGTAAAAAATAAAATAAAATAAGAAATACTTCAAGCCTGTTTATTTCATTCAAATGTAAACAATGAATTAAGACATTTGCCAGTTCTGTGTTTAATATATAGTTAAATCACTTGGAAACTTTTTATATGTTTAACTTTTTCCAGAGTTCTGTTTGTTATCTAAATAACATGTTAATAATAAAGTATTTGTTTAAGTTAGGAAAGCTAAAAGGACAGGTTTAAATTAGATTTAAAGAATAAAAAGTGTTGATTTATATTTCCTATGCACTGAGATTTATAGAGATTCTGATAGTATTGAGTGAAGTGATTACATTTCTTCTTGAGTAATTTAATTACATTTTAGATATGGTAGAAAAGCAATTTACAGCCTTTTTTAACTGCTCAGACACTAAACGTGAAAACTGACACAGACTTACTGAAACTCTTCACTCTTACCTTATTAACACCAATTCTACAAAACTACAAGTCCATTGCTGTAGTGTATTTGTGGATATTTGTTTGTGTGTTCAGTTACTAGTTTCAAGAAATATTGATAAGTATTCTGGAAGAGCTGTAAATACAACTTTAATGTTGTAGTAATTCATTACTTTTTTTAAATCGTTTACCCAAAACTGATAATAATAATGTATTAATACTACATGCATTTTATATTTTTCAGCCAAATTCTTAATGGAATAAAGCCATGGTCTTTCTGTAATAACTTAAGTTCAGGCAGTTTCAGACACTCTTTACACAAAAGTCTAAACAGATGTGTGTCCACTATAACAGATTTGCACTGTGATGCTCTTGTTACAAAACACCACACAAAAAGAGTGACAGTAAAAAACAAATAAAACACTTGGAATGATACGATAGCTGTATGAATGTGTTCCAGTTCTGTATTATTTTTTTCACAGCTGCATGTGCAAAATATGAGCCAGAATAGACACAGGTGTTACAAATTTAGATATGAACAATGGCGACAACCTGAAAAGAGGGAAGGAAAAGAAGGAGGAGAAGGAGGATGAGGAGGATGAAAGAGCCTGATCAGCCTGGTCAGAGGGTAGGCCTCAGACTGAGCTCTGTATGAAGACAGTCAGTCTCTCATTGACAGAAGTTTTAGTTGCCTTGCTTTGCATTCACTGTTTCTATTAAACTTGTGCTTTTTGCATAATGAGAGTGCTGAATACACAGATATTGTGATTTCACCTAGTGGAACATGTTCTTGGATCAACATCTCACATGTGTGAAACTCTTCCTGGAAGGCTACAGCTCACAGTTCAGCTTTACTTCAATGAAACATCCCTGATCAAACTAATTGAGTCCTCCAGGCTTGTTTGAAACAGACATTATAATAGATAGATGCCCCATTAACAAGGCTTGATATCACTTTTATGAACTTGAAAAGTATAACTTTGTTATAACTAATTCATTGTTTGGTACAACAACTATACCGTTTTACCATGAAGAGTCTTTACTGTGGGACAGCTATTTAGAGCCATTTATACACTATATGCATTACAAAAAACTAAACTCATAACAAAATTAATTATGGGATGTTGATCTCTGCTCTGTCCACTTTTTTGATGTTGAAAATTCAACTCTACAGTTTAACAAAGTGACTTTCAATTGACATTTCAGTATTTGAATGATAAAGTGTATAAGAAATAATATCTAGAGAAATACGTCTGTAAAATAACAGGAAATGTACTGGCAGCTTATTACAAGCTAGTTTAAATTGGATATACAACACCAACCCAGACAATAGATCACTTTAAACCAGGGGTGTCCAAACTTGGTTATGGAGGGCCACAATCCTGCTGAGTTTAGCTCCAACAGACTTGCCAGGAAGTTTTTTTTTTTTTTTTTTTTGACACCATAAAATTATAATCAGTTAAGAAAATATACTGTTCTTATATTTTATATCAGGCAAAACAGCAGCTCCTCTGTTCAGTTGCCTCTGTTTATAGAGCAGTCATAACCGGATTAACCTCGTTGACTTATCGGAACAACGGACTGAAGCGGACCATGAGGCGTTTAGCTTTCTATTATAATGTCTATGGTTTGAAACCTAAAGGTTTGTTAAAGCAGGCTGGGAACTAAACTGTGCAGGGCAGTGGCCCTCCAGGAACTGAGTTTGACACCCTTGACCTGTTGAACCTGGAACAACATTTCTATTAGTCAATCAGATTGATGAATAAGTTCACATTTTATGTTAAGGTTGATTTACATTGAGGGTTACATGCTTCTACATCATTGTTGTACGACTAATCATGCTCTCTGATATTGAGAATAATTTACAGTTATGGCTAGGTTTATGCCGACAAGAAGTTGTCTAACAGCAAGAAGGTCGCTGGTTCGAGTGTCATCTGGGCCAGTTGGCATTTCTGTGTGGAGTTTGCATGTTCTCCCCGTGTCAGCGTAGGTTTCCTCCACAGTCCAAACCCATGCGCTATAGTGGTACTGATCAACTACATTAGCAGTAGTGTATTAGTGTGAGTGAAAATGATGGGCCCACTGTATGAAACATATGCTAGAGTAGTTACAGGTTCATTCTGCTGTGGCGACCCCTGATAAATTAGTAACTATGCTGAAGGATAGTGAGTGAGTGAATGAGTGAGTGAGTGAGGTTTAGGGGTAGGGATTAAGCAGTGGCGTAGCGGATGGGCCCGCTGTATGAAACATGCCAGAGTAGTTAGCGGTTCATTCCGCTGTGGCGACCCCTGATAAATCAGTAACTATGCTGAAGGACAGTGAGTGAGTGAGTGAGTGAGTGAGTGAGTGAGGTTTAGGGGTAGGGATTATGCAGTGGCGTAGCGGATGGGCCTGCTGTAGGAAACATATGTCAGAGTAGTTAGCAGTTCATTCCACTGTGGCGACCCCTGATAAATCAGTAACTATGCTGAAGGATAGTGAGTGAGTGAGTGAGTGAGTGAGTGAGTAAGTGAGTGAGTGAGGTTTAGGGGTAGGGATTATGCAGTGGCGTAGCAAATGGGCCCGCTGTATGAAACATGCCAGAGTAGTTAGCGGTTCATTCCGCTGTGGCGACCCCTGATGAATAAGTAACTATGCTGAAGGATAGTGAGTGAGTGTGTGAGTTAGGTTTAGCGGTAAGGATTAGGCAGTGACGTAGCGGATGGGCCCGCTGTATGAAACATTCCAGAGTAGTTAGAGGTTCATTCCACTGTGGCGACCCCTGATAAATCAGTAACTATGCTGAAGGACAGTGAGTGAGTGAGTGAGTGAGTGAGTGAGGTTTAGGGGTAGGGATTAAGCAGTGGCGTAGCAAATGGGCCAGCTGTATAAAACATGTCAGAGTAGTTAGTGGTTCATTCCGCTGTGGCGACCCCTGATAAATCAGTAACTATGCTGAAGTGAGTGAGTGAGGTTTAGGGGTAGGGATTAGGCAGTGACGTAGCGGATGGGCCCGCTGTGTGAAACATGCCAGAGTAGTTAGCGGTTCATTCTGCTGTGGTGACCCCTGATAAATCAGTAACTTATCTGAAGGATAGTGAGTGAGTGAGTGAGTGAGGTTTAGGGGTAGGGATTAAGCAGTGGCGTAGCAAATGGGCCCGCTGTATAAAACATGTCAGAGTAGTTAGTGGTTCATTCCGCTGTGGCGACCCCTGATAAATCAGTAGCTATGCTGAAGGACAGTGAGTGAGTGAGGTTTAGGGGTAGGGATTAGGCAGTGGCGTAGCGGAAGGGCCAACTGTATGAAACATGTGCCAGAATAGTTAGCGGTTCATTTCGCTGTGGCGACCCCTGATAAATTAGTAACTATGCTGAAGGACAGTGAGTGAGTGAGTGTGTGAGGTAGGTTTAGGGGTAGGGATTAGGCAGTGGCGTAGCGGATGGGCCCGCTGTAGGAAAAATATGTCATAGTAGTTAGCGGTTCATTCTGCTGTGGCGACCCCTGATAAATTAGTAACTATGCTGAAGGACAGTGAGTGAGTGAGTGAGTGAGTGAGTGAGTGAGTGAGTGAGGTTTAGGGGTAGGGATTAGGCAGTGGTGTAGCAGATGGGCCTGCTGTAGGAAACATGCCAGAGTAGTTAGCAGTTCATTCCGCTGTGGCGACCCCTGATAAATCAGTAACTATGCTGAAGGATACTGAGTGAGTGAGTGAATGAGTGAGTGAGTGAGTGAGTTACTAGAGATTGATTTTATCACTGGTGATACTGTGTCAAACCAGTTCTGAAAGCTCAAATTAGTACGATCAGATGTGTTTAGAGGTTAAATTGAGGATCTGCTGTCCCCTCACTTTTATTTACTTAAAAAACCTATAATAAAAATGTGTATGTGATCTATCAAGCATGTAGTTTGTATTTCATTTTTTTACTATATAAGTTGGCAGTTCATTCCGCTGTGGCGACCCCATGAATGAATGAATGAATGAATATATATAGTAAAAAAAAAGAAATACAAACTACATGCTTGATAGATCAGGAATCCCTGTTTTTATATCAGTTGTTTATTATTAATAAATAAATAGATAATAAATAAAGAAATGTATTAATTTGTTTGGAGATTAAATTTAAGTGCATTGTTATCAAAGAAATCGCGTTCTAAAAAAAAGTCAAATGAAAAGAGCATGTTTAATGTGAAACAAATATGTGAAAACTTCAACACGTGGATGCATACATTTAGCAAACTCCAAGTTGAAGTGTGTTACCTGCTGCAATTCCCCTCCCCCACCCCTCTGTTCGTGTGTATGTGTGTGTGTGTGTTTGTGTTTTAAGCACCCATCCCCCACTGTCAACTCACAGAAGCCTCAAGAGAGCTGCCCTGGGGTAGACTACGACTATAACAATAATATTAAATTAGTTTGTAAATGTAATTCAAGTTTACAACACCTATCAGGTTTCCCCTCACTTTTATTTTACTTAAAAAAATAAATAAATATATATATATATATATAGTAATAAAAACATGTTTGATGGATCAGGAAGCATGTTGAAAACATGCCTTAAGATTGTGTTAAAACGCTAAAAATCTCTGTTTTTATATCAATTGTTTTTATTAATTAATAAATTATATATATATATAATTTATTTATTTGTTTGGAGATTAAAGTGCACCATCAAATAAATCGGATTTTCTAAAAAAAAAAAGTCAAATGAAAAGAGCATGTTTAATGTGAAACAAATATGTGAAAACTTGAACACGTGGATGCATACATTTAGCAAACTCCAAGTTGAAGTGTGTTACCTGCTGCAGCTCCCCTCCCCCACCCCTGTGTTCGTGTGTATGTGTGTGTGTGTGTCTTGAGCACCCATCCCCCACTGTCAACTCACAGACGCCTCGTGAGAGCTGCCCTGGGGTAGAGACTATGACTATGATGACGACGACAATATAAAATTAGTTTGTTAACGTAATTCTAGTCTACAACACCTATCAGGTTTCCCCTCACTTTTTTTTACTTTAAAAATATATATATATTTTTATTTTATAATTATTTTTTATTATATATATATTTATTTATTTACTTATTTGGAGATTAAATTAAAGTGCACCATAATCAAAGAAAATCAGGTTTTCTAAAAAAAAAAAAAGTCAAATGAAAAGAGCATGTTCAATATAAAACAAATATGTGAACACTTCAACACGTGGATGCATACATTTTGCAAACTCCAAGTTGAACCTGCTGCAGTTTCCCTCCCCCACCCCTCTGTTCGTGTGTATGTGTGTGTGTGTTAAGCACACATCCCTCACAGCGCCTCATTCAACTCATGAACGCGCGGCATTTGCAAACACGTGCTAATGACGCAATCAATTGGAGACGCCTTTTCCCGCGAACTCATCTCTCCAGGGAGAGCAGGTAAATCAATTTATGTATTTAAATGCATAATTACTGCTTACACGACAAAACATTGCCTTTGTAAGATGTATGTTTAGTGCTTATATTCCTTTGTCGATTATATTTGTTGAAATGTATTTAATAGCAATGTTAGCTGTATACTGTTTAACACACTACATTTCTGTTGATCAAAATAGTGTTTGCGTGTGCTTGTGTGGTTGCCCCAAAAATAAAATCTTTATTTTTTGTTTAATATGGTGATTATTTTAAATTACTTTAAGTAAATAAGCCTTTTAATGATGTTAATTAGCTTGCCCAAACGCACAGCACATTATATATATATATATATATATATATATATATATATATATATATATATATATATATATATATATATATATATATATATAACGTCTTTATTATATCAAAGTATATATAATTTTGAGGTGTGTAAAGTTACAAAAACATGAAAATGGTTCATGTGGGTCTAGCCCTGTTTTCAGTCTAAATAACAATGTATTTATAGCTTTGTTTAACGAATATAGGAAAATTAATCTTGGATGTGATTTACATCCTACCTATTCTGTTTTTAATTACATTATGATTTAATTTCTGATTTAAATTTTTAGATAGAAGTACATTACTAGATCTATGTGAAATCATTTGGGTTCAGCAGAACAATAGACAATATATAAAATGTATTATGCTATTATTATTATGTTATTTATTAGCATAATATAATTTATTATATTTATTTTTTCGTAAAGTCTTTATAGGAAACATGCCCTTTGTCTTCATGCTGGGAGTAAGAAAAAACAGAAAGCGTAAAATACCTCAAGAGGATGCAGAACATTACATTTGTTGTAAAAGTGACAAACCTGCAAGTGCAATTCATCAACAATTACAAAGGTAAGTTATACTCACAAACACTCTCTCTCTCTGTCTATATCTCTCTATGCAGTGGTTCAATATAGAATGATAATGAACATGTACAATATTGACATCATGGGAACTCAAAATACATTGAATAATTATTTATTATGTAAACTTTTACAGTTCTTTTTAGTAAAATCCATGTTGTGTTGCAGTGGTATTGTTAACAGTGCAACATTCTAAGAGACTTAATTGTTTTTCAATAATATTTTCAAGTTCATCTGGCCTACTACAGGTTGAAATATTAACTGAAACTGTTACTAAAATTTAAAATATTTATAGGTCAGTTGTACTGTACATTAACTCTGTGCAAGAAGGCTTCAATAATAAACATTAGTTAATTAAAAGTATTGGTAAAGTTTAATGTTAATCTTAGGTGATGATCATTTCTTAATGCTTATGTATGTGTTAAAATTATAGTAATCTGATTACAATCGTTTTACTAAAGTTAGTCGTTTTACTAAATGGGGATAATAACTAATAATATTCAGTTGTATTATTTTATCCTATATTAGCACAGTAACTGTAATGAATCTGGCTTTTTTTCTCACCGTTGACTTTAATCCATTAATTTTATTTTAAAGTGTTACCTGTTGTACTTTATCATACTTTTGCAATTAAATTGGGTTGAAACATTTATTAACTCTGAACATGTGTATATACAACAAAGCACTACATTAATTATTTTTGCTATTATAATTGTTAAAGTAACCAATGCAAACCATACACACACTTAAATTAGTTTTTAATGTATCTGTAATGTTGTAAAATATTTTACAGATCACCAGACTTTTAATTTTCAGCCAGGCACTCCAATGGCTTCCAATGACATCTTTCCATTTCAAAATTGTCACGTTTAAGATCTGATTTCTTTAAAAATCAGTAATCTTCACTACCTGTTATATTTATGATATGAAGTGGGTTTCAGATCGGACAAGAAGCACTGCATTAAAGTCCATTTCCCCCCGCCATGTCTTTAAAATATGAGTTTTTTTACCCTGTATTTTGGTTGTTGCTAGATCAGATATGGTTGCAGCCGAAAGTTAACGAAAACTATTTATATTATTTCTTAAATTTCACATTTGTTGTATTTTATTAACGTCTATCCCCACCCCAACCCTAAATCCAACTGTCACAGTAACGTAAAAACAGTAGTTGTATTGAGTATTATTTATGCTGCTATTTATTAAAATACCCAATACATTTTATTTTTTAAAGCCTACCTTCACCCCAACCTTAAACCCAACCGTCACAGTACTGTAAAAATATTCATTATTGTTATACATTCATTCATTCATTTTCTTTTCAGCTTAGTCCTTTTATTAATCTGGGGTCGCCACAGCAGAATGAACCGCCAACTATTCCAGCATATGTTTTACACGGCGGATGCCCTTCCAGCTGCAACCCATCACTAAGAAACCCATACACATTCATTCACACTCATACACTTCAGACAATTTTTATCTTACCCAGTTCACCTGTACCACATGTCTTTGGACTGTGGGGGAAACCGGAGCACCCCGAGGAAACCCACGCGAATGCAGGGAGAACATGCAAACTCCACACAGAAACACCAGCTGACCCAGGCTTGAACTAGCGACCTTCTTGTTGTGAGGCGACAGCACTACCTACTGTGCCACCGCGTCGCCTATTATACAGTGTCATAAAAATGCTGCTATATGGATGTGCATAGCACATACCAGCCGGCCACGTATTCGATTTAGACTTTACCCAGTATTTTCAATGGAATATCTGCGCTAGCCTTTTGCTATACTGACGGCGCTAGTGGTTATACCATCGTTCATCTAATTTTACGCTTGAACAACTAAATGAATGCTTTAGTCTGTTTAACTAAATGTATTGTAATAACATTACAACATTGATGATGTACAAACAACTTTGTGAAATTGAAAATATCCACATTAAGCTATCACCGGAAGTTTATCGTTGGCTTTAAAACTCTAGCTGTGCAGAGAGCCCATTGTGCATAGACAATTTTGTTCCAAATCCCCGTTAATATCTAATCTTTGTGCTAACAAACAATAGCGAACACAGTTGGGCAAGTTACTTCCAAAATGAAATGCATTACAGTATATATATATTAAAAGTTACTGCCATTTCTTTTTTTGTAATTGGTTACATGACAATATTAATATCTCAGAAATGCATTACACTACTTTTGTATTACTTTTAGGTTACTTTAACCAAAATACCCACAGAAGTACGACTCTAATGAATTAAATTATTAATTTTCCATAGTATGTCTATGTTTTCAAATACATTTAGCTATATATTGTAATTATTCAGAGAAATTTTTGTTTGCACAAGGAGTCTGACAACAGCCAGTGCTCCACACAGAGATCTGATCATTTATTTGACATATTTTCTTTTAAATATATATTCATAGTGCTTCATCTTTTACACATTTATATATATGACTGTGTAACCTTAATCACTTCTGGGGATGGGGACTTTTTACAGTAAAAGGTAGCAATTTTATTTTATCCAATAAATGCATTGATAATATCCACAGATTTTTAAATAGTCAATCAAATGAACTTAAACTATTAAAATTGCAACAAACATTTGTTTTGGCCCAAACTACAAAAACAAACAAATTTAAAACTAGTTTAAACACACTGGTTTAATCATCTATACATGTCATTATAACTATATTGTATAAATATTATTTCAAAGACCTACATCATGCTAACAATTAAAAGCTGAATGACATGACATAACAGGTGATTGCCCTTTGAGTGCACCTAAAAAGACATGAATGACACTTCTCATAAAGCTTGAGAAGCATACAGGACAAGTAGAACAATTAGTTCAAATAAAAACACAAAAGTCTGTAGAATTTAATGCAAACTCAAAAAATGCAATTATGAACCAATGATAATTAATTTTCAACAAACTGCAGCTAATGAACGTCTTTTGTTTAGGAGGATGAGTTTTCACCACTGAAGCTTTATTCAGAGGGGATTTTGTTCTTGAGTACAAGTTTGGGTGGTGAGTATGATTAGCCGAAAGGTTATTAAATATGTTTAGATGTGGTTAAATAAATGAGCAAATAAGCAAACATAACACTGCCGTGCCCCTATGCCAGGGATCACCAAACTTGTTCTTGGAGGGCCGGTGTTCTGCTGGTTTTAGCTCTAACCCAAATCAAACACACCTGAACAAGCTAAACAAGGTCTTACTAGGTATACTTGAAACACCCAGGCAGGTGTGTTTAGGCAAGTTGGAGCTAAACCCTGCAGGGCACTGGACCTCTAGAAATAAGATTGGTGACCCCTGGCCTATGCTATAGTATCATGATAGGTGATCTCAAAGGTGGATGACATGAAAATTGTGTATCACCCAACAATAATGTCCAAGCACTGCACAACTCTGAACAAGTTCGACCCACGCATGTGCAAGGCAGGCAATTCTGTAATCTATCAGCTTAAATATATCGGCCATATTTTGATATCAGACTGATGACCATAACATAAAAAAAAGCATTTATCGGCTGATATTGATATGGCCGATAATATATTATGCGTCTCAAAATTTAAGTATTTCTGATTCTGATCATTCTGATTACAATCAGTTCCCATATTTGATTGCAATTTCATAAAAAATGTTCCTCACAGACATAAAAAATATTTTACAGGAATTGAGAAGTGAAATGTAAATTAACACTTATAATCAAATCTGTAGTTTTTAGTGAAATAATTAGCAAGTTTTAAAATAGAATTAATTCTCGATACTATTGTTAACACCTCTTTGAAGATGGTCACAGAAAAAAAAATAGTACATCTTAAATGTATAAACTTTAAAAATTGTTTGTATTTTATGCTTAGTGATTGTTTTATGTTTTACAGCATGGATGCATCGAAAGAAGATGGGTCTTTAGGGAGACTTGTAAATGATGACCACAAAGCTCCTAACTGCAAAATGAAAATCATATCTTTGCTGTGTGCAACTTACTTCCAGGAGAAGATATAACCTACAATTATGGAGATTCTGGTTATGGTGAGTAGGGGTCAGTAGTATGAGTCTACAGAAATCAGTAGGTTCACTTACCAATTGTCTATATTATGAAACATAAAATTCAACCATAATTATACGGATGCTTTATTCTGTAATATTGACAGTCAAAATAGCAATACTGACTGACATGTATAAGTAGAAAGTCTGGTCAGAAGGAATATACAGGGTTTCCGCGGGGTCTTAAAAATTCTAAAATTAAAAAATCGAAATTTAAGGCCTTCAAAAGTCCTAAATTCACTGTTCTAAGTCTAAAATATTTTTGCACAGGTCTTATTTTTGCGATGTCCATGTAACGCTACATCTAAAACTCATTTAAATTCTTTTTTTGTTGTTGTTGCTAGGTTTTCAGGGTGTTGTAGTTCTTTATTTCACTAGTCCAATTGTAATTTGCATTATTACAACTACAAATAAGACCGACATGCCCTATACCGACAATTGCTAATCAGCTTTCTGTTATTGAACTCAGTGCGCGCGGTAAATGTGATGTCATCACTGTGTTTATGGAGGTCTGCCAGCCGCGACATGATTTTGGCTGGCAGAGCTCACAAAATGTTTTTTCAGTTCGTGCGGTGCCGCATTTGATTTGAATTGAATATGAAACACTTTGAAGAGTTTTTGTCTCAAACAGGTATGACTGTACACACATAGGGCTGGACAATAATTCGATATCAATATATATCGCGATAGATTTTTTTCAATAACAGTGATGATTTTTAAACCCATTTCCGGTATTTCGATATACATTTGCATACATCTGTTTTATTATAGATAAGATCTTATACCTTGTATCATTTGTCACTGAATGACTTTTTCGTGCTCAGAATGAGCGTGATGTCACTTGCGTGATGACGTACATCACAGACACGCTGCCACTGCCAGCGCTCAGAAGTTAGTTAAGCTGCTCCGTCGCAGAATGCTACAAAATGCTACAAAATGTGTGCCCTGAATACTGATGTGAATGAACAAGCTTCCACAACTAAGAATGCAGACAAATTAGTTGATGAGAGAGAAAAGACGAATGCAGTGGTGTGGAAGTGATTCAGCTTTTTAAGTTTCGATAAACGTTTAGTTTCGGTGCTCTGCAAAATGTGCGGTAGAGTGGTGCCGAGTCTGCCGACTAACAGCGGAAACACATCAAATCTGTTCCACCCGATAGAACATACTGACAGTCAGAAGCAATGACAGAAGATGAGGCATCATTTAAGTTTAAGTCAACCTGTCGCCTCACCATCCACCTTCCCGACACAGATGGCTATGAGGCACCGTGTAGGATCTAAATAAAACTTTGCTTATCAACACGAGCATATAAATTACTCGCATATAAACCTATACTATGTTCAAAACATGTATGAAACTTGCGCATATATAAACTTGATGCATGCCCATTGATACACCTATTGATACACCCATTAGGGCTGGACAATGATTCGATATCAATATATATTGCTATAGAATTGTTTTCAGTAACGTGATATGAGTTTTAAACTCATTTCCGGTATTTCGATATAAATTTGCATATATATATATATATATATATATATATATATAATAATTATATTTTTAAGATCTTATAGATTGCATTAGGGATGTAACGGTATCAGAATTTCACGGTACGGTAATACCTCGGTATGAATGTCACGGTACGGTATTTATTGAATCATTTACAGGAAAAAACAAAACTTATGAAAATACTCCAAAAAAGTGCCAAAAGTGTCAATGACATACAAATCAGCCATCTATCTGTAAGCTTTGAAACAGGAACTTCAATTTTAATAACAAAAAAATATTAAACCATGTAAAAAAATAAAGTTTCAATTTAGTATTGTTGAAAACTCATCACATTCAACATTTAATCACTCACTCACTCACTTAGATAGAGATGGGTTTTAAGGAAAATTATCTTATAACTATAATCTAGTAAAAGCTGGTATCTCTGGGTATTTACAATGTCCCCTGCAACAGAAAAAAAACCCTCTCATTTAGGACTGAGGTTTCTGGGACAGAGATATGACTTGGCCCAGGTTGACAGCAGTGGGTAACGTTGTGCATTGTCTTTCCCCCACTTGAGAGGACAACCATGAGTGAGATAGAGGTCTCTTTGCGGTACAAGTCAATGTCTGCATCAATCTGAACAGTGTGCTGTGTTTCTGCAGTCCCCATGACTGCTATTAGTCGTATTCCCCAACTTGCAGGCACGTGCACACATAGGGCTCAACCTGTGCAGTGCACATGCCCTTTTTAGTCTTGGATAGAAAGTGCCCTTCCAAAATGATCAAAAGTGCCCCCGCGACGCGACACACCCTCCGTGCCGCTCTTCAGTAGGCGCGCGACAACACCGCTCTTGAGTATGCGCGCTCAACCCCCCCTCCCCGCTTTACAGTACGCGCGCGACAACACAGCTGATCAGAACACGCGCGACAACACCGCTATTCAGTACGCGCGCTACAACACAGCTATTCAGTACGCGCGCGGCGACAACACCCGCTTTATGTTCGATCATTTCCAGGTCTTTTTCATCCTCGCTTCTAGCAGCACACTTCATTTCCGCATTACTGGATCTGTAGCGACAACAGACCGCAAAGAATGATGGCAACCCCAGGGCTGATGGGAATTGTAGTTTCCACTACCTCCCGTTCGCTTCATTCGCCTGAGCAAATTTTCTCAGAAGACCTATAGTTTTATCGAGTCATGCGACTACGCTAATATCGGAAAAAATTTATATTGCGGTATGACGGTATTTACAATACCGTTACATCCCTAGATTGCATCATTTGTCACTGAGTGACGGTCAGTGCTCAGCCATCAGAAAGAGCATGATGTACGTCATCACGCATGTGACATCACAGACACGCTGCCAGCGCTTAGCACAGCAGTTGGTTAGCTACGTCGCAGAAAGTTTGCCCTGAAGTGTGCCCTGAATACAGATGTGAATGAACAAGCTATATATATATATATATATATATATATATATATATATATATATATATATATATATATATATATATATATATATATATATATATATATATATTTGCACAGGGCTTGACATTAACTTTTTTGATCACCAGCCACTGTGGCTAGTAGATTTCCAACTTTACTAGCCACTCTGCATTTTCACTATCCACAATTTTGTTGTTGGAAAAATATATTTTATATGCATAAGTTTGACGTTGACATGCTAAAATTACTTGATTTAAATTTTGTGTTATGTCCACGTGTTCTCAATCATTTCACTTTTTGTGTGTCGAGTATGAGCTTGCTCAATGAGCATGAGCAAAGGAGTCATGGTTTCATAGTGTTTGCACGACTAGCATGACTTTTTTTAGAGCTCAAAATTAACGGTTTACCAAATTTATCTCTATAACCATACAAAACAATAATTATTTCTTAGACACAAATGTTTAATGTGTCAAAACAAGCAAAATATAGCTGTATACTATACTTTTTATTTAATAAAACATTTCTTAAAAAAGAAAGAAAAGCAATTGACTTTTAAAAAAAATAACTATTGTCATGTATCAAAAATATTTACAGTAATCTGTCGTGGCTAATGATCATCCTCTCATTTGGTATTCACTTGCTTTCTTCTGCTCACGTGATCACAATTATTTTACTTCTCGATTCTAAGATCACATTTGCACGCATATTGGGTCATCCTTATATTGTCGAACCCTGCTTTTAGGAAAACTACAAAATTGAAAAAAAATTATTTTCAACCAGGCAAAGTGGCTTGTGGGAGTGACTGTCTAACACGCCAAAGCTGAAATCTACCTGAATTTGGCGTGTTGCCGGGTGTTAATGTAAAGCCCTGTGTGTGTGTGTGTATATATATATATATATATGTCTGTTTGTAAAGGCTAAATACAAAAAAGAGAGTGAACATTTGAAAAAGTTAACAAGTAAAATTTTTTTAAACCTTTTTATTAAAAGAAAAGTTATAAGAGCCTGGAGGTATTATAGACTTTGCAAATTCAGTTTGCAGACATTTGTAGGTACAGACATCTATTGTGTGCGTTCTTGGCAGTTTTTTTATGTCTTTTTAATATTGTCCATATCGATATCGGAATTATATCATATCGACCGAAATTAAGAAGTATATCGTGATATTTGTCATATCATCCAGCCCTATACACACATCTTCTTTATGATCAGTCCATGCGTGATCATAGGGAGAAGTAGAACCAGATGACCAATACTTTTTGGCTAGAAATTGCAACAGCAGTGGGAAAGGACGACAGTTTTTGTAAAAGTTTGGAAAAACCTAAAGGATAAGTTTGTTTAAAAAAAGAGTCCATGCAAAAGTGTAGACCCAGTTGGTTTTAATATTACAGAATGTTTTTCCATCATGCATAGGTTTTACACTAATGTATAGACCTATATTACAATTTCGAATTTAAAACAATTTACAAGTTACAAACTAAAATTAAGTAACAAAATTTTGCCTAATTACCCTAACCTGCCAAGTTCACCTAATTAACCTAATTAGGATTTTAAATGTCACTTTAAGCTGTATAGAAGTGTCTTCAAAACTATCTAGTCAAATATTATTTACTGTCATCATGGCAAACAGAAAATAAATCTGTTATTAGAGATGAGTTATTAAAACTATTATGTTTGAAATGTGTTGAAAAAAAAATCTGCTCTCCATTAAACGGGAATTGGGGAAAAATAAACAGGGGGGCTAATAATTCTGACTTCAACTGGAAAGGAATGTATGAATATATGTATCAGTTTACAGTATATTGATGCCCAATTTCTAGGCTTTATTGGTAATAACTAAACTAGCCAGAAAGTCATGTGTGAATTGTTGAGTGGGCAAAATAAAAAATAAAAAACCTCAATATTTTTAGTGAGTGTACTTGTTTTCTGTTTTTATTTCTGCCTTAATAAAAAATATAATTGTAGAGCAACCCAAAATCTGTTGCCATTAATATTTAACTTTAATGGGTAGAACTGTCTGAGATATGAAGAAAAGCATGTGATGCATCATTTAGATAAAAAATGTATTTAAAAAATCTTGAATGGTTATAAAAATCTTTATAATTAATTATTAAATAATTAAAAACGATTATCCTGAATGATATTAATGATATGACCTAGTTCCAGAAGCTTTTTACTTCTCTGTTTATTTGTCAGATTTTACTGTCGGTTTCTTCTTCTTCTGATCTCTTTATGTGTATGCGTGTTTTTGATATTGCGATATAGGTCCTAAATTTAATACTTAATGGTCTTAAAAAGGTCTTAATAAGTCTTAAATTTGACATTATGATATCTGCAGAAACCCTGAATATAGAAAAAGAAGAATATACTTGTTCTGTCTTGACAAATATTTCTGATTTCGATATTCTCTGTTTTTTTTCTGACATCCAGTCCCATAATGTTCTGTCTCCTCACCTGCTTTGGACAACGTGAAGATGAGTGATCCTCACAAACAAACTGAGCCACAACAGTCAGACAAAGCAAGAAGATCAGGGAATAAGACGGTAACCCTTTCATTCAGGCACCAGGTAGCCTATCTAGTGATATTTGCTGCTAAGTGAACAGGGCAGAGTAACCAGAACAAGGTAAGACAGACCCTTTGGCAGGTTTATTTAAAATGTAATCTTGTTCTAACTATATAACATCATACAATTGTGTCTTAAAGCAATTTATTTAAAGATGAAAGGATAGCTCAATTATGTATTTTCACATGCCAGATATTCTGGAGTTAATTCATACAGTATGACCAATAGTACACATACAGATTTTACTATAAAAGATTGGTTAATTACTGGCAAGTGATAGTTGGACTGCATAGTTAATCGTAAAAAGATGGCGATCTCGATTCGAACCCCTGAACGTCGATGCGTGAACGACATTTAAATGACCATATTGCAGTTTGGAGTTATGTTTACTACAAGATAGGGTTGTGCCGATTGACACTAGTGTTGTGTATCGATGATAGGGAGAGATATTACAGAGAGCTGAGGCCTGACTATTTTAAAGATGATGTTTGGTTCGTTTCACATTTATGTAGACCTATTACATGTGTTAAATTCATTTTTAAATAAAAGACTTATTATTAATATTATCTTGTTGTTGATGTTATTCTTATCAGAATTAATAATCAATTAACTGTAATTTGTCCAGCTTTAGCTGTGTCCGTCAGCATTGCCTAACCGACACTTTTAGACTGCAGCAGCAATCATTTAAATTGAAAATTGCCTGCTCAAAGGAAAAAAAATACAATGATTTTAAAATTGCAAGGCGAGTATTACCTATATTCACAATTTTTACCAAAATCAGCATGTCAAAAAGAATTTATTTCCCATTCTTTGCATATCAAGTTAATATGCAACTTCACTGTTACTTAAAAATAATAGGCTAAATAACAAAACAGGATTTAATTAACAAACAAGTTATAGGTGCAGTAGGTGATCTGCCAAAATACTAACCGGTTGGCATAATATCTTTGAAACACAGTCCCTTCCCTGCCATCCAAAGCTACGCCTCCTAAAACACGAATGCTCATCGTAAAGATGGCAGTGGACAACCCACTAGATCATGTCATTCACCATTTATAAATGTAGCTAGTGTTTGGCTGGTGGTGTGCAGGAATTACACTTATTACTAAACCATATTTGCATGCTATTTCACATGAATATTCAGAGTAGTGGTGAACAATATAAAGAGCGCATCACAGGCTGTCATTGTTCAGAAATGACCCAATATAAATACAAAAGCATCTTCAGCTCAGTAAAGTAGGCTAGGCCGAATAGCTCTATTTACTGATGTTTTGTTGTTAAACTAAATATAAATCTACTTTATCAACGCTGTAAAAGGACCTTATGAAGCTGAAAATAGTCGCATCAATCTTTCACGGGGAGATTTCAGTGGCTGAACAACACTTCTGTGCAAATAACCCATTTATAACAACACAATCTACATCAGCTCTGTGTGACTAAAAGAGTTTAACACAGAACATGACCAGCCTAACAGAAATACTGCAGTCATGGTATTATTCTTCTTCCAGCGTGCAAAACTCACTCCAATATAGATTCAGGAGTTTAACTGGTTTTTATTCAGCATTTGATTCGCAACTGTGACTGCTCGTCTGCACATAAACGCTCGGCGCACATGCACGCATCCACACGCAAATGGTGAATCTGCATGAAGAGATGCCCAGTGGTTCAAATCTACATTTGCTGACAGTTTGAACTACTTATAAGAATTATGAGAATTGTCAGCCCGACAATATTTAATTGGATGAACATGTTTTAGTTTTATGCCTTACCCAGAATATAAAAATACATATAAACACATTTAGATCATTTTCTTTAATCTTTACTTTTGGACTGTGAAGAGACTTTCGACCAGCACAACAACACATGATTCTGAAGATGATCACCTACTGCAGCTTTAAATAGATTTAAAAAAATAAAATAAAACCAAAAATGAAAACTTTAGAACTGAAAGTGGCTCAGATGTTCTGGAATAAATGGTGTTGCAGTAATGCACAATTGTTGGTCACCTGAGACTCCTTTTATAACAGCACTCTCACAAGATTATCTCTTGCTTTCACAAAACGTTTTTTATCTTTTATTTATATTTGTTACTAATAGCCTATTTTAGTTTTGCCTACGGGTAAAGGAAGCCTATGGACTTTTTAAATTTGTTTTTAGTGCATATATTTACTGATTTGTCAAATACCCAGAATATACAGGGTGTCCGCAGGGGTTGTGAAAGGTAGTAAATGAAATTAGTCAAAATTAAGGGCATTAAAAAGTATTAAAAAGTAGTTAATGTCATCTGACGAGGTATTACATTTTCGAGCTCAAGATAAATTTGTAGATTTTTAGATACATTTTCAGTTTGTGTTGAGTACAGGCCTTTATTCTAAAATTTGCGTGGATTTATTTAAATGTTGAGAGTAGGACCGGAGCGATATCGTGAGGTGGTATGGTAACTTGGCAACAAAGCCGCAACGTCAACACACCAGGGCTCGAAATTGTGACTATTCTGGTTGCATATGCGCCCAAAAACTAAGCTATGCAACCTCATAATATATTTGGGAGCATGTGTGCGACTGCATATAATGGTTGTAGTGCGACCTGCTTAGATTTTTTCTAAAGATGTGCTGAATCGCTTTTCCCGGCCATTAAAATGGTTCATATTAGCTGTCAATCACTTAAGGCTTTCCGCTGTCAGATGACAGGGAGCTTTTGTGACTGCAGGAATTGCAAAACGCCTGAAGAGTGAAAAGTACACAGGTTTGCAAATCCCACCTAAAGTTACAAATAATGGCACAGATGACCACTATCATGTGGTGAATGTTGATCCACCAACCGAGATCGAGTGTTTTCGGAGAAGGTGGCCGAATCTGGATGCGTTGCATTCAATGCGTGTTCAGCACAAATGTCCGCTACATGTAAAATCTAATACTGTACACATCATCGCCAAAGAAGCAGGCCTTCTAAGTTTACACTGAAACTGCAGCTCATAACAAAGAACCGCATTGCGCTGTTGGTCATCGCGAGAATCCTGCTCTGCCTGCTCATTTATTGGGTCGGCTGACTCGCCTGCTTTATTCCACAAACACAGAAAAATGTAAATCAGCTCACAACTAGTGTGAGCATTTACAATGACACAAACCAAAATCAATACTTGCAAAGAGTGGCAGAAGTGAGACTTTTTTTTTGAGATGTATATTCTTTTTCTATTTAATTACTGATGACTGTTTGCAGCTTTTAGCCTTGAATTGAATGATTTATTATAATCTTTTGTTTGTTTTGTAGTAGAAATATTATTTATTAAATTAACTCGCATATAAAAAAACATATTTTTGTTTAATGTAAACTATACATTTATTCTTCATGAAGTAACAGTTGGACTTTATATAGCAGATAACCCACATTCAAGGCAGCATGATAATGACAAATGTAATTCTTTGTTAGTATTATTGTCATCATTGATTCAGCACGATTGTCTAACGTGCTGAGAACGGTGTGTAATTGTGCCGCACTGATCCAGGCTCAGTGGAGAAACAACCATAACCGTACTGAACTGTTCTTAGAAGAGCGGCTATTGATATTAATGACATGCATAACATTGATTAAAAACTATGAACAAAGGCCCATTGTGACATCTAGATTAATCCCTCTGCTTTACTTAAATGTATATGTTATCTGCAATATGTTATTGCATTTAGAAAGATTTAATTTACGCCACTACAGTTGCAGCTCTAAGTCGTGCTGGTATTACATTTTTTTTGAAGGCATTAAAAAAGGTAGTAAAAGGTATTAAATTCAACTTAAGAAGTTCTGTATATACCCTGAAATAAATATGTTTGTTTTATTTGTGTTTAATTCGATGGAATGATAAACATGGACATGGGTGTTATTCAAAACATGACCTATTTATTTTTAAATATATTATATTTATATATTTAAAATGTTTTATTTAATTGTTTAAACCATATTACATAAATTTACAACTACTATTTTACCATTTGTTTTGGCTTTAGTTATTAAACAGATTATCAATAAATAATCAAAGAACATTTTACTGAGCTCAGTCAATAGTTTTGTCTGTAGGTCTAGTCAAAAATCTAATACAATTAGAGCCATTGCTGCAACAAGTCGGCAACACTGTGTTAAAATGAAACTCAGAAAACAATAAACAGGATTATTCCAAGCACAACATTGTGTTAGATTTTAGCAAATACAAATGTAACCTTGTTGATTATCACTTATGTGACTATGATCAGACCTGCCGCACTCAACTGAACAAAACATGGACAAATAAAACTCTATCACAGAGAAATAGTCATCCGCGGGGGTCCTTCTCTCATCTAAACAGGACATTAATGCATCTTTGTTTCTTATGTGTTTATCATTGTAGGTGTCCCCAAAGGTGTGTGTGTGTATCACCAGAGTCCTCAAAGTGTAGCTAAAGCAGTTTGTGTGTATCACCAGTGTCCCCAAAGGTGTGTGTGTATGTCACCAGTGTCCCCAAAGGTGTGTGTGTGTGTATCACCAGAGTCCTCAAAGTGTAGCTAAAGCAGTGTGTGTGTATCACCAGTGTCCCCAAAGGTGTGTGTGTGTATTACCCGAGTCCTCAAAGTGTAGCTAAAGCAGTGTGTGTGTATCACCAGTGTCCCCAAAGGTGTGTGTGTGTATTACCCGAGTCCTCGAAGTGTAGCTAAAGCAGTGTGTGTGTATCACCAGTGTCCCCAAAGGTGTGTGTGTGTGTATCACCAGAGTCCTCAAAGTGTAGCTAAAGCAGTGTGTGTATCACCAAGGTCCCCAAAGGTGTGTGTGTATCAACAGAGTCCCCAAAGTGTAGCTAAAGCAGTGTGTGTATCACCAAGGTCCCCAAAGGTGTGTGTGTATCAACAGAGTCCCCAAAGGTATGTGTGTATCACCAGAGTCCTCAAAGTGTAGCTAAAGCAGTGTGTGTGTATCACCAAGGTCCCCAAATGTATGTGTGTATCACCAGAGTCCTCAAAGTGTAGCTAAAGCAGTGTGTGTATCACCAAGGTCCCCAAATGTATGTGTGTATCACCAGAGTCCTCAAAGTGTAGCTAAAGCAGTGTGTGTGTATCACCAAGGTCCCCAAATGTATGTGTGTATCACCAGAGTCCTCAAAGTGTAGCTAAAGCAGTGTGTGTATCACCAAGGTCCCCAAAGGTGTGTGTGTATCAACAGAGTCCCCAAAGGTATGTGTGTATCACCAGAGTCCTCAAAGTGTAGCTAAAGCAGTGTGTGTGTATCACCAAGGTCCCCAAAGGTGTGTGTGTATCAACTGAGTCCCCAAAGGTATGTGTGTATCAACTGAGTCCCCAAAGTGTAGCTAAAGCAGTGTGTGTGTGTGTATCAACAGAGTCCTCAAATGTGTGTATTTCCACTGTAGTCTAAACTAAATTAATTATAGACACTCCTCTTTCAACTGATCATTTGTATAAAGACTTTCACAGTAATTGTTTTCACTGAGAAACGTGTCTTATGGCGCATGTAAGTAGTTAGTGTATATGGATTTGAACTTCACAACCCTTGTTTTATACAGTATGGGTTTTAGTGTGAATGGATTTGAGGTGTACTATATTAACCATCATGTGACTTATCAGTAGAGTTTCATCACTTCTCATATCATTGGATATTAATGTGTCCATTGAGCTTCATAAACTCACTGTAAGGTCATCCATTTACTTGTCCCTTACTGTTTTTTAAAATTAGTTTGTATGTATTATTCTGCTAACATGCTGTCTGTCACATACTATTTATGAGAGAAATATGTCATTTCATGAACAATACTTGACACCAAATGACCTTCTGACACCAGATTGAGTTATTTGTGAAGGAAAAAATGTAATTGTCTATTTTCAGTGATCTTATTTACTTTATCATATGTCTCTCTGCACTAACATTATTATAATTATTAATAATATTATATTAGAAATATTCAGATAACCGAGTCCTGAAAGTATACTTTAACCTGAGTTTGTGTATAACTGCGGTCCTCAAAGTGTGACTATACCGGAGTTTGTGTACATGTCCCCAAAGGTGAGTTATAAAATACTGTCCTCATTTTGAAGGTAATTTGTCAGGTCTTTATAGAAGTATTTTTTTGCAAATATCAACTGATATTCATAATAAGCACATTTTTAGTAGTGCAGTCATGTCTTTCTTTTGTCTCTAGACCCTTCAGAAAGGGTAGTCCCCAAAGGTAGGGTGTTGAGTCATGTGTCCTCATTGGTTTGTTAGGTGGGTATGCGTGTGTGTGTGTGTGTGTGTGTGTGTGTGTGAAGGCAAAGTTACATTTTCAGTATTATAATATTTATCAGTGTTGAAAACGGTTTCTATGTACTTTTTTTTAATATTATTACTTTTTCTACATTTTTGTCTTTGTATCAGTTAGATTTATTGTGCTGATTATTAAACTATTACAAAAGACAAAAATCTCAATGCCCACAAACAAAATCCATATTTTCTTTTCTGCACCCGTGTCATATTTCCAGTGTGACCCGATGCCACAGATATTTAACACCCTAAACTCCTGTGGGGACATACTGGCCCAGGATCTTATGATAATGTTTTCATTTGACGGCCAATGAAGTGATTTCCACATATCGTATATTGGCGATCTGTCAGACCTGTGCCACAGATCTTATTCTGCAGCGTGTGCAGGTCTGGCCATCGCTTTGCCTCATTTCTCCTGTGGTCAGTGGGCTTCGTCTCGCACTGCAGTAAAGCACCTCCATGACTATGGACCATTAAAGTGCTATTGAGTTTCTGTCAAAGCGCCGGCACCTACAATCTCTCACTGTCCCTGCTCTCGGCCCTCTCCATTATCAGACCCCTCCAGCAGGCATGGCTCAAAATCAGCATAGACATAGCTAAGACTCCCATACCTTCACAGCTTGCTTTAGGTCTGTCTGAGGCTGGAAGTGATGTATCCTTGTGATTCTGGTCTCACCTATAACCCTTTGTCAATATAAGGCTTAGCAATTTTGGTCCTTGAGGGCAGATCGGGGACTTAATCTTATATAGTTGCTTGTGAAGACCCTTGTGGTAATTGGAACGAGTCTCTTTGTCATGAAACAGACAGTATCCTTCCTATATTATGGAGAGAAAAGGTCAGATAAAGAATAAATCATTAGTTTGGAATAGTGTGGTGACCTGGGGAAATGGTTTGACACTTTAAGTTCATAACTATGGTCAATATTTGGCTGGTTAGTATGATGTAGTTAAATCATACTTGCTGTAGATACACAAACTGCTCCATTTTTCTTTTAATTTGACATGAAATCAGATCTTATTTGAAAATCTGTATAGTTCTTGTTATAAAATATATATCTGTGCTCTTCATTATTTTGTAAAAATTTAATTTGCCTTCATAATATTTTATCAAATACCATAACTTTTGTTGCCACTTCCTTTTCTTCACTTCTTGTCACATGGAATGCCTCTATGATAGGGCTGTCAGGGTATGTTTTATTTCTGCCTTACTTTTGTCTATTCATCAATCTTCCTCCATTTTGTAAGCAACACCCACCTTCCTACAAGCCAATCGGTTCCCAAAGGATGAAATCATGCACTGCGCTACATTTTTTAAAATTACAGAACGTTTTCAATCGGTCAAGGTCATTCACTTTGCTAACTAAACATACAGTCACTAGCCACTTTATACACCTTATTAGTAGCGGATTGGATCACCTTTTGTTTTTAGAACTGCCTTAAACCTTTAGGATTCTACAAGGTACTGGAAATATTCCTCAGAGATTTTGATCCATATTGACATGATAGCATCACGCATTTGCACATCCCGTTCCACCACATCCTAAAGGTGCTTTATTGGATTGAGTTCTAGTGACTATGGAGACCATTCGAGCACATAGAACTCAAAAGAAACCAGTCTGAGAGGATTCATGCTTTATGATATGGTGCGTTATCCTGCTAAAAGTAGCCATCAGGAGATGGGTACACATAAAGACATAGACATGGTCAGCAACAATTCTCAGGTAAGCTGTTGCTCAATTGGTACTAAAGGCCCAAAGTGTGCCTAGAAAATATCTCCCATACTATTACACCACAACCAGCAGCCTGAAGCATTGATACAAGGCAGGATGGATCCATGCTTTGATGTTGTTGACACCAAATTCTGACCGTACCATTTAACAAAAATCAAGACTCATTAGACCAGGCAACATTTTTCCAAACTTCTATTGTCCAATTTTGGTAAGTCTTGACCATGTCTATATGCCTAAATATGTTGAGTTGCTGCCATGTGATTGGCTGATTAGAAATTTGCGTTAACAAGCAATTGGTCAGGTGCACTTAATAAAGTGGCCGGTGAGTGTACAGTATACTGTGTAGTGGACATCTCATTTAGTGAACAGTTAGTAGTTCACGCGTGGATTTAGTATGCATTTATTATTTAAATTTCTACTGAAAGTGTCATTGTCATTTTAATTTTAAGTACCATTATTGTTTGTGAGCTGCTTTGTTTACAGCCGTTGCTGGGAAACAACTTATTCAGCTCCAAAAGCGTCTCTTATTAGTTTAGAATTCATCAACGCATCTACTGTTTTAGTTAAACACAAACACACACACACACACACACATTGGGAAAACTGCCATCTGTTAGAAACACTTGATAGTTACATAGGCTTTTGTACTGTTGGTGTTTTTTTTAATGACAAAATGGGCGTCATATACATCACACAATGATTGATCTCGAAGCAACGAGTAGTCTGTGTAATACTAATTTTTACAAGTGACATATCAAGATTTTATCTAGACAAAATTGTATAATCTGACAAAGTGACAGTCATAACTGACAATAAAAATCATGTAGTGTGAATGGGGCTTAACTAATGGCGTTGACCAAAAGAAGTCAGGTCATGCTCGAAAGACAAATACACAAGAGGACAGCATAAGATGGAGAATTTCAATGGCCAATTGGTTCAACACTACAGCTGGAATTCATCAGCACTTCGGCACAGAACAGATTAAGAATTAGGCAGAGATTAAGCAGAGAAAAATACAAATACTAGACTAACATTTGCTGACGCGCATGTTGTGTGGACAGAGAACTGGTCCAAAAGTACACTTTAATGATAAACGTGAGATTATTTGGGTCCAATGGGAAACATTGGGCCTTATCGTACCCGGCCCAATAAGGAGCATGATGTGTATGATGCTATTCGTTGCTATTTTCTGACCAGCACAACCCTAATTTTCAAGTTTTGCACCACTTTGTTTTATTAGCAAATTCATTTGCACCACTTTGTGGGATTAAGATTGTGCTGGTCTAAGAAGGAGGTGTGTTTAGGCGCATTGTTGGCGTGTTGCTATTTTAAGCATCTGAAACAGACTGTGCCATTGATCAGCTGAAACCTGGTCTAAAGTCCAGCGCAGAGTACATTAGTTATGCACCACAGTATGCAGGCCAAACATGTACACATTGCTTAATATACACTGGATGTACAGCAACACACAAGTATCTTTACATAAGAAACAAAATTAAAGGATTAAAATGTTACAAAAATCATAATTTTCTACATAAATATAAAAACCACTGCCTCCATGCGTTTTGTGAAAATTTGGGCGGTTTTGCAATGGTCCGTCCCCCATCCCCAGCCCCTTCCCTGGCAACACTGCTTTCTTCACCTCGGGGGCTTTTTTCAGATAATTTATGACAATTTGCATTTTTATAATGTTATTATCATTAGCAGTAATATTTATTATATGCATATTTATATTGGTTTAAATGAAAACAAGTTTAGATTTGTCCATCAGTCGGTTTTAGAGATGTATTCATCCCCATATGGGGCATAAGAATAGGACGTGTGTTTGGATATAATTCAGATTTTTTAGCACACTTCGTTATTATTGTTCTTTTTTTTTTTAAAAATTGCTGAAAATTAGAACTGAATTTGGAAATAGTTTTAAAACAAATCTTTGCGCTTAACAAACAATATTGAATATGTAGGCTAATGGATGTCTTCACTGGAGTGAATTTCCACCGTTTCCCTACTCCACAAAAGGAGTAAATAGTAAAAGTAAAGTAAAGAGGCCGAATGGAGAAGGTTAATTCGTTATCCTCATGCAGATGGTCTTTAACTGTTTTATCGCTAGTAAAGCATTCAGTTTTTCCACCTACAAATTCATTTAAATATCAAATGCGCCATGGCATGATGCAACTGATTCTTAAAGGGAATGGGAGATGAGACTCTGGTTGGTTTAATGCATGTTATGCTTATAACACACCTATACCTCATTAAGAGATTAAGCTTAACCCTGTTAGACCTTGCACCAGGGTGCAAACTGTATTTTTGACACATCCTTAATGATTTTAAATCATATGCTTTAAACTTTGTGCCCAAATTATTAAAATAGAGCCCTTAATATTTGCTGTCAAACTGTAGAAAGACTGAAGCCAAAGTGTATAAAGAAGTCAATAAAGGTGGAGGTGAAGTGTCAAAATTCTGAGAGTGATGTTTTGGCCATCCTAATATTGCACTGCCTTGTGCTGTCCCCAGTTACTGAGATAAATAGAGACATTAATATTTTGCTAAACTTGCCTGGATTTTAAAGACTTCAAAAAATGAATAGGCTGTCAGTGCGTTTTTCAACAACAGTTCAAAAATAAACTAGTCATTAAATAGACATGAATTCACATGTGAAATCTGTCCAATCTGTATATTGGTTGACTAGTCTTATTTTTGGACAATTGTTAGAAGATTGTTAGATTTTCCCTGACAGCCCAAATCTAGCCTTGTTTAAGCTGAGATGTCTATCTTCAGATGTCTATAGACGTCTTAAAAACAAAATAGCTTGATGGGTAAAAACTGCATCCATTGGCTTCAGTGCGTTTTATCCCAGGAAACAGTTTGTTCTTTAAAAACTCGGTCGAGGTTGCAGCCAGTGATTCTCTGTATAGTGATGGCAAATTTAGAGGCTTCGGTCTGTGATCTGGGGTGCGATTCGCAAACATTTGTCACATCAGCTGATTTGTGGGCCAGCTTGGACCTATTCATCAGGACCTGCTGTCACTGGCCAATGAATTTATGCTCTTCATCCACATACGGTGTCTCAGACCACATCGAAAGAGCCCTGGCCTGCCAGTTTCGCAACCTTCATGTCCATCAACTATGTTGCTGTGGTGGACTTTTTATTTCATTTTATTTTACTGCACCGGCTCAATATGATGTAGCATCATTAAACAAAGAGCCAATATTTTCCTTAATTTAGTAACTTGTTTTGTTACCCAACATTTGTGGTCCACGTTTTATTTATGTATTTTAGTTTTAATGAGCTTCTCAAACAAACAAACGCAATAACGTGATAAGTAATATACAACAGAATATAAAAAGGAATATAGTAACTTAATATACAAATTTATTATTAAATAAAAAAAGTGTATGAAGTATGAATATTTTGTTATTATACATTATTTTTATATATCTTCTATAGTCAATACATTGAAATATTCATTCCTTCATTTTCTTTTCGGCTTAGTCCCTTTATTAATCCAGGGTCGCCACAGCGGAATGAACCGCCAACTTATCCAGCACGTTTTTTTCGCAGCGGATGCCCTTCCAGCTGTAACCTATCCCTGGGAAAACATTTAAGTATATAAAATATAATTATTACATCATACATACTTAGAATTTGGATTATATTAGGTCTCATATAGTTCTAATTATATGTTGTTATAATTTATATTTAGATAAAATATTTATTAAATTATTTAATATGAAAATGCTATAATTTGAAATAATTTTGCTCGATTGTTATATATTTTTATTCATTCATTTATTTTCTTTTTAGCTTAGTCCCTTTATCAATCCGGGGTTGCTACAGCGGAATGAACCGCCAACTTATCCAGCACGTTTTTACGCAGCAGACGCCCTTCCAGCCATAACCCATCTCTGGGAAACATCCACACACACTTATCCACACTCATACACTACGGTCAATTTAGCCTATCCAATTCACATGTACTGCATGTCTTTGGACTGCAAACTCCACACAAAAACGCCAACTGACCCAGCCGAGCCTCGAACCAGCGACCATCTCGCTGTGAAGCGATAGCACTACCTACTGATCAATACTTCAGTCTTTAGTGCCATGATCCTTCAGAAATATTATAAACATATCTGCTGATTTCCACTTGTTTCCTGTCACTTTGTTCAGCTAAACATATCTTGCAGAATAAAAGCTAAAACTTGAAGAAGAAAAACTGTTTTGATCCCAACCCTTCGAACAGAAGTGCATTAATTACGTAATCTTTTTTATTTCAGTTATTGTAATGTGATGTCTTACTAAATCTTTTGATGTGAGAATCAAATAAAGATAAAAGTACATTTTGGCAAAAACAATAATAGTCTTAATTAAGCTTTGCATTTTACCAGCATTTGACATAATTTAGATTTATTATTCATACAGTAATGTCAGAATTACAAAAGATGTTGTTGTATTCAGTTCAGGGTTAGCAATAACAGCTCAATAGGCACTACCGGTCATAAGTTTGAGATCAGTTTTTTTTTTTTTTTTATTTAATAATTTTAATACAATTATTCTGTTCGTTGTGGCATTTTATATATGTAAAAAAATTAAGTTGTTAAATATATATTTATTTAATATTTATTTATTACTTTTAAATGAAATTATTAGTCCAGCCGGTAACACTTTTTTTAATGGTCCATTTGAGGATTAGTAGTCTTAATATGTTGATACTGCTCCTTCAACAAACATTTAACTGACTATAAGAAACTTTGCAAGTACATGTCAATTTACACTGACCCTTACCCCAAACCCAAACCCCAACCAAACAGTCTACTTAAGTCTAATGAAAATTAGAATTCAACAAACGGACAATTAAAATAAAGTGTGATCGTCAGTCTTTATTGCTTTTATTACTATTACATTAATAATATTAATAATAATAACAATAATAATTCATATTACAGTGATTTCTGAAGGCTCGTCACTCTGAAAACTGGAGTAATAAAGCTGAAAATTAATTGATAAAATTACTGAAATAGATGATTAATTTAAATGATAAACTACTTTTGAACAGTTAATTTATAGTGCAATAACATTTCACAATTTTACAATTTGTACTGTATTTTTGATACAGTTGGTGATCAGGAGAAGCTTATTTTTAAAACATTTAAAAATCATACTCACACCAAACCTTTGACCGGTACTGTAAATAATAGAACAGTATATGGATAAAACAATAATTGTTGCAATGAAGTTAACATAAGCTAACTCTTTATTTATAAGCACACTATTATCTACTGGCTAACAATATTACCTGCCAATTGTTAAGATATTACCAATTTTAGTACATATAAAGTGGGGCTGCACAATATATCATTTAATTATATATATCACAATGTCAACATTCGCAATAATCACATCACAGGATATACAATGTTGAGTCTGCATTATAAGTTTGAGGCCTGTGACTGTATGAGGATTTCAAAAGCATTTGGCATAAGGAATTGTACCATTGATATTGTTTTTTTTTTTTTTTTTGTTTATTTATTTTATAACACTGTATATTTCAGTTGTATCTTTTCCTTTATTGTGTTTATTTTTGCTTTGAATTTGTTTATTAAATTTTATGCAGAAATACACGCCTACGGAATTATTCAAATCAATCTAAAGGTGCTTTCTCAGCTAGACTTTTGTTTCGGAACTTGGCACGTTTCTCTTGTTAGCGTGGTTCGTTTGGCATATGTGAATCCAGAAATGGTGCTCGGATCCACGCCAAATCAATCGGTCCAAGCTCGCCTGAATGAGGTGGTCTCTTTTTGATTGAAACAAACCCTGGAGCGGATTGATTGTAGTGAGAAAGAAATACGATCCAACAAACTAACAAACCATACGATATCACAGTGCATTATGGATATGTAATAGTCATATATACAGCTATATGAAAAGGGAATTATAAGTAAGGTGGGGTGTTATTCCTACTGGTAAATGTGCGTTTCATGTCAAATACGAAAATGAAAGCATGCTGAACTATCAACGAGAGCTGTTTATCCGCTAGGAAAATTGACTGCAGTCGTGGTAGATCTGTTATTTCTTTCTTTAATGTAAAGCCTATGCATAATTCTAGCCATCGGCTATGTATGAGAAGGTCTCTGATTTATATTTGGTGACGATGTCTGTGGGTGTTACCATTCAAAATGAAAGTGCAGCTTTTCGCTTATAATGTCTTATTGCTCATTGTCATAAACTGAAATAAGGACGCATGACACAAAAATAAACTGTAAAACTCTGACCAATGTGACGAGTTTACTTGCACATGACTTGTTTTAGCTATTTTGGTCCATTTAGAAACTTTGTGTGAACGCAAACCGCACCAAGAACAAAAAGCTATTTCAATCCCTGTTTCAGAACAAAACAATCGATCTAGAGTTGTGAAAGCACCCTAAAATGATAAGATCTTTTCAAATAGAGATATTCAAGTCATGGTGTGAAATTGTAATCATATCACAATATGTATCGCAGACTAACAAAATATTGCAATGTTAAATTATATATTTCCAAAACCGTGCTGCCCCAATGTAAAGTATGATTTTGTTCTACGTCCCTAATCCTACCCAATATCTAAACCCTACTATCTTACTAACTATTAATAAGCAGCTAATTAGTAGTTTATATTAGTTAATTAGTTAATGGTTTGGTAATAGCGTGAAAGATTACATTAAAGAAAATAAACAATACTAAAGTAATTTATAACTCTATGCTTGTATCAGTGGCCAAATGACAAAATATTAGCCTATAGCATGTCCTATAGAAGCTCATTTTTATACATTAATCTTCCAACCCTGCACCATAACTCATTTTAGGTTTGAAATTCACAACCTGTTTTTACTGCTCTGGGTCAGTTTTGGTAATAACATTGAGCGCTTTCATTGGAGCTCGCAAATACTCAATTAACACAGGCTGCTATGATGAACGCCCCGACATCCCTAGTTCAAACCATCGGCCTGCAATATTGGATTGACCCTTTGCCTTCATAAGGCAGGACCTCATTAGCGATGGGTCTAACATGACCTTTATGTTGAAGTGTCTGGGATGCACACTTGTGTGGCGCTGCTCTAATCAACAGGGATTAATGGAGAGCGGCTTTTGAAATTACTGCTGTGGTCCAGTGCCGCTGATGGAGATGTCAGCTGTTCTAATGAACAGAACAGAGGCCGCACGAGGAACAGGTTATAATCTACATCGATTTTTCAGCACTGGTCACTGTATCCCCAAGTGTTAAGAGGAGAGGGTGTATTGATCGTAATAAAGCAGATGCTTTCGGTCAGGGAGAATCCAGTCAAGCTCTGGTCTTCTTTGTCACGACTCAGTGATGTCTATATCAGGACATGTAAGTGTTGTAATGGGGCAGCGGAGGGAATCAATAAGAGTATGTGTGCGGTTGGTAATTCTTTACCTTACATGTAGACATGGAACAGTTTAGTTACATGTACACAAGTAAGCTATTTATTTATTTATTAATTTATGTACACTAGGCATGGGACGATAACTGTTTTTAAGGTATACCGCGCTTTGGAAAAGACAAGGTTTTAAAACCTAATTTTTTGCTATACCGTTCCTATGGTATATGTAACATTTTAATTTGCATTTATTTTATTTTTGCATTTATTTATTTAGCTTTCTAGGACAACAGTATTTCCAACAGAAATGATCTCCAAACATGCTGTTTTTGAAATGTTAATACAGCAGAAGTCAATGATTTTATTTGAATTATAGCCTGACATGTTTATCGTTTCAAAAATATTTGAAATGTTTCTCAAAATAAAATATATTGTGTTCAAAAATGAAAAAAGTTGTTGTTTTTTTACCCAAAGATTTAAAAATAAAGTGTTTTAGAGTAGTAATCAAAATACCGTAAAACCGTAATATTTTCATATGTCCAAGGTAGTCATACCATCAGAATTTTATACTGGCCCATACATAATGTACACAGCAAAAAAATTGTAGTATTAATGGTAATAAATGGCAACTGTTGTTGGCATAATTCTTCTTCTTCTTCTTCTTCTTCTTCTTCTTCTTATTATTATTATTATTATTATTATTATTATTTTAAATACATTTAATTAGCAAGTGTATTATATATATATATATATATATATATATATATATATATATATATATATATATATATATATATATATATATATATATATATATATGTGTGTGTGTGTATGTGTGTGTGTGTGTGTGTGTGTGTGTGTGTGTGTGTGTGTGTGTGTGTGTGTGTGTGTGTGTGTGTGTGTGTGTGTGTGTGTGTGTGTGTGTGTGTATGAATATATGGTGAAACAGAAAAACAGCCACTAAAAAAAACAGTAATGTCAAGAAACAAAGAACAAAAATGTGAAATTTCATGCAGGGAATTCTGGGAAAGTCAATTTTTAGTTTTTTTTTTTTCAGTGGCTTTAGTGCATTTCTGACAACACAATTTACATTTGCACAACAGTTAATGCATTTCTCAAATCAATTAATCATTTGTTCACAGCATGGTAGCAGTTTCTCATTCCTTCCAACACGTTGCAAATGCTTTTGGACATGTTTCAACTGCTTTCATGCAACTCTCTGCTGATTTATAGCATTATCATTTGCTTATGTTATGTCTATCAAAATGAACTAAACTTGTGAATGCTGAATAGTCATTCCATATAAAACTAACAGTCCTCATTTCATTAAGTGTGTTTACATACAAAAATGTTAAACTATTTGTCAAAATCTGTCAAGCACATTTGATAAAAATGTTCATATCTTTTTTTTTTTTTTTTCCAGAAAATGTCTTTTACAGTTTGTCTCAGTTGCTTTGGTGCATTTCTTGTGAATTGTGAATGCTTTTGGACAAGCATCAATTGCTTTCATACAACTCTCTGTTATTTATAACATTATCATTTGCTTCTGTCATGTCAGTCAAAATGAACTAAACTTGTAAATGCTGAATAGTCATTCTATATAAAACTAATAGTCCTCATTTCATTACTTGAGTCATTACATACAAAAATGGTGAACTAGTTGTCAAAATCTGTCAAACTAATTTTATAAAACAAATTTAAATCTTTATTTTCCTGAAAATGTCTTTAAAATTGAACAATTTGATGAATGATATACAGACCTGTGCATGTTGTAGGCTCAGTTCCGAAATGTACTGCGATATTGTTTACAGTTCTGCACAGCTCTACCTAAAGGAAGTTTTTGTTTGTTGTAAATAAGGGTGTGTTTATTCTTTTGCACAATGCTGTGAGTAAATTAGGATTGCAAAGAGCAAATACAGAGTAAAAATGTGAAACATACATATTCAGTGGATTGTTCTCAGATACCTCACTAAATGGAGTGATGTCTAACTTTACTGTAGTTTTCAAATGGCTGTGCAAATAGTATATAGTGCTGTCTTGAGAATTTTCAGGACTTGTCACCAAAATCTGAATTTTTAGCATTGGAAGAAAATTACAGAGTAAACTGTCAATGAAAATAGGACAAAGCCATTTGACTATCTTGTTCATAAACAATGGTGTCAGGACTTTTCATTGTGACGATACTGTCCCTTTGATTGACATGAATACTTGCTTTTGAGGAATGAACTATCCATTTTGACCATGTGACATGCTTTTGCAGGTTATCAGCTAGGTTTTGCAGTTTGCACTAATTGTTTTGAGAAATGCATTAACTGTTGTGCAAATGTAAATAGTGTAGTGAGAAATGCACCAAAGGGACCAGTAAATTGAACCATTTCATGAATGGTTTACAGACCTGTCTGTGTTGTAGGTTCAGTTCCAATATGTACTGCAATTGTTTCCAGTTGTCCACAGCTCTAGCCAAAGAAGGTTTATGTATGTTGTAAATAAGGGTGTATTTATTCTTTTGCCCAGTGCTGTGGATAAATTAGAAGAGTATATGCAGTAAAGATGTGAAACATACATAATCAGTGCCTTGTACTCAGATACCTCATTAAAAGCAGTGATATCTAACTTTACTGTAGTTTTCAAATGGCTGTGCAAATAGTTTATACTGCTGTCTTGAGCATTTTCAGAAAGTGTCAACAAAATCTGACCTTTTGCATTAGAAAAATGTACAGAGTAAACTGTCATAATGAAAACACGACAAAACCATTTGACTATTTTGTTTATAAACGAAGGTGTGAGGACTTTTCATCTTGATTACACTGACACATTCATTGACATCAATACTTGCTTTTGAGAAATGAGCTCTCCATTTTGAGCAAGTGACACACTTTTGCAGGTTATCAACTAGGTTTTGCAGTTTGTACTAATTGTTTTGAGAAACTATTTACATGTGTTGTGCAAATGTAAATAGTGTTGTGTGAAATGCACCAAAGACACTGAGAAAAACTGTAAGTTTTTTTTTACAGATTCTTACTGTGGCATTTGTACAGTGTTTATTAAATCCATGTCTATTTTTATAGTGCACTATATTTATTTAAATTGTGAAAAAAAACACTATAGCACCAATGTAAAAATACTGTGGTACTGTCCACCATTGGAGCTAGTTATCAGATAGATAGATAGATAGATAGATAGATAGATAGATAGATAGATAGATAGATAGATAGATAGATAGATAGATAGATAGATAGATAGATAGATAGATAGATAGATAGATAGATAGATAGATAGATAGATTAGATTAGATAGATTTACATTTGATTTAAAATGTTAAATCTAGAACTATTTACATCACTGAGTAATGGAAAGAATTATTAAAAAAACTGTGAATTTATATGTTAGTTATTATAGGTTTTTGCGTCATACATTACACCCTGGGACGAGAAACATGTAGCCTACAGTGCTTATTTCTAGTAGTGACTAACACAGGGGTATTAAAGGTTTTATTGTAAACTTTATAAACTGACCTAATTTATTATGTGTTACAAAGACGAGGCATTTGGATCAGTAAAACTTATAAAATTATAAAAAGTATAGACTATATTTTTCGAAGATGTACAAAAAATGTTCACTAATGGGTTCCCAGTAGCCTGAAAACTATACTGAATGAGCTGGGGCTCAGCTCAAATGACAAAATATTACAGCTCAGTTTAACATCTAGTTATGGTGCTTTTTGGTGTTTTTTTATGTTATTGTGTAGATTAAAAACTCTCGGTTACTGTCATTGAATGCCAATGAATTCTACAACGAAAAAAAAGTGTTTAGAAGTCAGAATAAAAGTTTAGAAGAACAGTACTAATAGCAGTAAATGAATCTTCACTCTAAAATACAATCTCCCTGAAACACTCCTGGACTAAACAAACATGGAAACACATTCTGATCTAGCAACACGAAGTAGATAATTAATTTGATGAGAGGAAGCATCACAATCTGTCAGCTCTTCCACTGACAGCAGCAACGGGGATAAAATTATTCCACAAACAAAGCTGAATATTTTGTCCCGAGAGCTTTTAGATGTTATGCATCTTTTTGTAATTGCATTCCCAGTGCCGTTTGTGCCTGAAACAAAACAAGATTTATGACAATTGCAGCCGATCAAACATGTATACAAGGCAGAAATTAATGGCCGTCTCCTCAAAGTTCATCGCTGATTGTCATTTGTGCTATGGCTCGGAGGCGCGCAGAATGTTAATGAAAAAGTTGATCTGAAACACAGTGGCTCAGCGGTGCAGGGCAGACACAGACGCATGAAAAATGCATGGAGCTCGGTGCGCACCTCCAACTCCACTCATCGGAATTCCTCTCCCATTCCGACTGCCCAACAAACAAGAATATCAATTACATTAGCAATCTGGGTGGTGGTGAGCGAGTGTTGAGCGGCTCTCGTGAGACGCGGTGCTACCAATGCATACGATGGCCATTTTGAGCTCCACACTCAGCAGTCACCTCAGGAAAACACTGCGTTAATAGAGGCTGAAATGTTTTCACCAAAGAATATGTTCATTAACATTTGTGATTCACGCGGAGAAGCAAAAATCTCAGTGTGGGTTCCCTTTGTTCACATCAAATGAGTGATAATATTAGCCTAGTGCATAATTAACACATCCAATCTCTGTGTGTTTCAGGAAAACCCGTATATGTGTAATAACGAATGCGACGCTGAGACCGAAGAACTGGCCCATCCTCCCAAACTCATGTTCGACTCCGAAGGACGAAACCCCACTACATTCTGGCAGTCCACTTCTTGGAAGAAATATCCGAAGCCCCTTCAGGTCAACATTACGCTGTCCTGGAACAAAACTATTGAACTCACTGATGACATTGTCCTTACGTTTGAATCCGGCCGACCTGAGCAGCTGGTCTTGGAGAAGTCGCTGGATTATGGTCGCACGTGGCAGCCGTATCAGTTTTACGCCGCTGATTGTTTGGATGCATTTACCATGGAGCCAAAAGCGGTTCATCAGCTCACTACAAGCACCATGCTTGAAATCATCTGCACTGAAGCCTATTCAACAGGCTACGTGTGGAAGCAAGACAAGACTTTACGCTTTGAGATCAAGGACCGTTTCGCCCTTCTTGCAGGCCCCAGACTGCACAACATGGCTTCTCTGTATGGGCAGCTGGACACCACCAAGAACCTAAGGGATTTCTTCACCCTCACTGACCTCCGCATCAGACTCCTGCGGCCTGCAACCGGAGCCACCATGGTGGATGAGAACAACCTCTCCAGATACTTCTACGCCATCTCGGATATCAAAGTGCAGGGCAGGTAAGGTAATCTCTCTAATATTGAGTGTCAATTTAAATGAAAATGCCAAGCATTGGGTTTGCGCGATGGCGGCTTTATAATCTAAAATGCATTAGAGTTAATGTATGACTCATGAAGAACTAAAGCATTGGTTGATTACCATTATCAGCAACTAACGGAAGGTTGATTCATTAGTAAAAAAATTAACACACTTTTAACCCTTTGTGTACGCTAACACCGATGTGATCAGCATTGGCTGTTCCCTGCAGCAAATGTTTACACAATTGTGCTTGGAATGTTTCTTTTAGTGCATTGCGTCATCAGATGCTAAAAATCAATCCGCTCTGCACACATCGCTTCCGGAGCAAATATACACGTCCTTAAAAAGCGCTTTTGCAGACCAGTGTTGTTCTGTTGGTATTTCAGTTACTGCAAACTCAAGAATTTCCCCATGTTACACCATTAATAAAATAATCATTACAAATATTTTAAAATTTGAGTAAAACAATCAACCCAGGCTCATTCTGTAAACGTATTCCCGTGGTCGTTTCTGGAGACTGCGAATTATGTAGCTGGAGGTACGTATGGCTGCTTTTAATTTTTTAAGCGAACGCTATGGGGCGGTATGACGCTGTTCCTGTAAGGACCGCTTAGCTTCATGTGGAAGGCTTTCCCGCTACAACCAGTTGGTTCAGTTAGCTCATCGTGTACGTTGGCGGACTCGAGATGCAGAGTGGAGCTGACGACGACTGGGTTCGAGTCCGGGGAAAAGCGGTTCTAGAAAAGAGATAAGAAAAAACAGAATCCAAAAAATAAAGTAAACAAAATCGTAACAGGGTGAGAATGTGGTCAAATCTGAAAATGTGATTAAAATCAGGCTATGGCTTTCTTTTTCTGGATGACTTTTGTAAATTGTTGGTTGGGTTTAGGGAAGTAAGCAGGTGGGCGGGTCAATCAGTAAAATTGGTTGGGTTTAGGGAAGGAGGAGAAGGGTGGGTCAGCCGATTAGCCAGTCGCCCAGTCAATCATTCAGTCAGTCAAACAGATAGGTACTCGACAGCGGCATCTGGCGGGTTTAAGCGAGAACAGCGCGGCTGGAACGGCACTCGTGAGAGACATTTGTGATATGAAAAAGCACACACAGTGGCCTCTCATGCATCGCGAAAACAAAAACTGCAAAAATACGTACCTCCCAGGATGTATTTCGCAGTTTCCAGAAACGTCTACGGGACTACATTTTCAGAATGATCCTGGGTTGAAAATAATACATGTTTTCGATATATACTGTACATTTATCTGTTTTGTGAAGTAGCGTGGCTTTAGATTTTGTTTGTTACCTCTGATTTAGGCTAATTTATTTGGACGTGATTCAAATGGTGCGGGACAAGGAACATGGATTCAAGCAACTTTGCCATATTTTAAGCTTGGAGCTAGAATATAATTGAAGTTAGTCTTCTTGTGCGGTTGACGCAAACTTCACGGTTCACTAAGTTGTGATCTCAAATCACAGAAATGCCACTCGTATGAATGAATAAATCTTCAAAGATACACAAAGATACACAAATATGTCATATGTACATGCAACTTATATTTCAAAATTGATCAAAAATGGTTCATCTATGACATATATTCTATATTTATGAGGTCCTAGCTACATTTCCAGGTTTTGATGATTAGGCTATATGTTAATACATTTATGTACAGCAGTTTTCTTTTTACTTTTAAAAAACAGTAGCCTACAATTTTAATAAACTTTTAAAAGCACATTTTCTTTTAAAACATTGTCATTTTATTTTGTTCGAGTTTTTTCCCTATAAGCACAGTAGTGGCAATGTTCAAACCATTTATGTTTAAAGTGGCTGACAATAATAAATATTATTAATAATAGGAATTAATCTGCCTTGTTTTTTTTACTGCGCTACTGTATTTCAATACTGGTTATTATGGTGGTACTTGGAGAGACTATGTTTTTCTTAGGTGGTACTTGAGGAAAAAAGTTTGAGAACCACTGCACTACAGTATTAGTTCATGCTTAATTAACGCACTGGTAATCATGAGAACTAAACCATGAACCAGCATCTCATAACCTCATTTAATAATAATAATAATAATAATAATAATAATAATACAATTCAATTAATCTGTATTTCTATATTGCTTTTTAGAATGTAGATTGAGCCAAAGCCGTTTAACCTAAATGAAAAATTAAACTAAAAGGAGCAACACTGTGGCTCAGTTGTTAGCACTCTCACCTCCCAGCAAGAAGGTTGATGATTCCTGGCTGGGCCAGTTGTCATTTTTGTGTAGAGTTTGCATGTTTTCCGGGTGATTTAGTCCGGGTGCTCCAGTTACCCCCACAAGTCCAAAGACATTCACTATAGGTGAATTTGTTAAACAAAGAAAAAAATGGCCATAGTGTATGAGTATGTGTGTAAATAAGTGAGTGTGTGGGTGTTTCCCAGTACTTGTTTATAGCTGGAAGGGCATCCGCTGCGTAAAACATGCTGGAATAGTTAATGGTTCAATCAGCTGTGCACTGTAAACCCTAATAAGTTGAGACTACTCAAATGATTTGAGGAAAGTGATTGCCTCAGTTCGTTTGAGTAACAGGAAATCAACAACTCAATTAATTTAGTTGACCAAATATGGTCTCCTCAACTTAAATGTTTAAGTACAGAAAGATGGGATGCAGCTGGAAGGGCATCTGCTGTGTAAAAACATGCTGGATAAGTTGGTGGTTCATTCCACTGTGGCAACCCCAGATTAATAAAGGGACTAAGCCGAAAAGAAAATGGATGAATGAATGAAACTAAAATGGCTAATAAACTAATCTTCCATTTTTTTTTTTTTTTATATCTTTACTTACTTCCAGGGCCATTTATATCCTTGATATTGATATTTAACTGCACCATGTTGGTATTTCGTAATGTCTAATTTTTACAAGGTAGATCTTTAGCCCAACACTCAACCCCCAACCTGGACGACCAGGTTACACATGCACATACACTAGGGTCAATTTAACTTATCCAGTTCACCTATAGTGAATGTCTTTGGGGGAAACCAGAGCACCCAGAAGAAACCCACGAACACGAGAAGAACATGCAAACTCTACGAAGAAATGCCAACTGATCCAGCCGGGACTCGAACCAGTGACCTTCTTGCGCTTCCCACTGCGCCACCATGTCGCCCCTGTGTGTATATCAATTAAGAAAATCTTTATAAGCATTTAAACTGCTGCGCTTCAGCAAAATTCAGCATCACAAGCAAAATGTCCACCTTGTATCGACCAATCAGCACGGTTGTCAAGGCAGAATTTCAAGCACAACCAACAGTTTTAAGCTAAAGTAAAAAAAAAAAAATCAAATGTTAAGTTCGTAGAACTTAAAATACTAATAAAACGTTTTTGCTGCCCAATGAGTAAATTAAACATACCTGTTGAATTTTTTATGCCAAAACTTGGTATTTCAAGAATTGTCAAGTTATAATAACTTATTATCTTTTGTAATGTCAACAGCGGGGTTTACAGTGTGGCAAACCCTGACAAATAAGGGACTAAGCCCAAGAAAAATGAATGGATGAATGAAAACTACAAAAAGCAATAACAATATTTCAGATTGTGGAAGATTCCAGCATGGGAATTTGCAGACGAATATGAAAGTGAATATATGAATTGTATATGACTACATAAAAATATCTAAAATACTTTTAAATACTCAGTAATTCATTGGCCACAGCCATATCACCCTACATTTCAAGAACAGTTACTTATTGAAGCTAAGCAGGGCTAAGCCTGGTCAGTACCTGGATGGGAGACCACATGGGAAAACTAGGTTGCTGCTGGAAGTGGTGTTAGTGAGGCCTGCAGGGAGTACTCAACTTTTGTTCTCTGTGACATCTAATGCCCCAGTGTAGTGAAGTAAACCATACTGTTAGTGAGAAGTCTTTTGGATAAGACTTTAAACCAAGGTCCTGACTCTTTGTGGTCATTAAAAAATTCTATGGCAATTCTTGTACAGAGTAGGGGTGTAACTCCAGTGTCCAGGTTAAATTCCCTCCATTGGCCCTTACCCATGATGGCACCTCAGTCATTCCATCCACCGAACTGGCTCTATCACTGTCGCTGTTGTGTAGAGACCCTCTTTCCCATGATTGTGAAGCGCCGTGGGTGTATGGCCATACACAACAAATGTGCTATAAAAATACATATTCACATTAAGTAATATGTTAAGAGGTTATAGGTTATTATGGGAAACTTGATTCAGAGATGACATACAATAAGTCGAAACTTTATGTGCATTGTCTAAGCAAGCAGTAATACATATAATTGCATGTGTATTATAATATCTAATAAAAATTTTAATTATGTGATTTATTTATTATATATAAAAATACTACATAAATACATGATTATTTTTTACTTACTTGTTTTTATTACGTTACAAGAAAAGCTAGTTAATATTCTGTATAAAATTAAACCAGCCACATATTACTTAAAACTAGAAAATATTAATGATGGATTAATTATTTTAAATAATCACTATATGAAATTATTGGTACAATAAAAAACTGTAGATTAATTCCTCTTGGAAGGGAAAAAAGTAAAGTTGAAACACAATGAACATAATTTGGTGCCTCCAATGGTCAAGACATGGACTGAATAATAACAATACCAAAAGTCATTATGTATGGTTATTTCAGAGGCAGGATTTATTTAAAGAACCCTACAGAGAGTCTGTCAAACTTACTTTTACAAATGTGACAACTTTAAGGGGGAAATTATGCAGCGTTTTCTGCACATACTCTTTTGCGATGCTCCACATGGTGTCAAATGACAGCATAAGCATAACGAGTGACCGCTTATATCCTGCTCTAAAATTAGAAGTCAAGCTGGATGAAGGGACATGGCAATGGGCAATAAAGGATAAAATGGACCTCAAAGGCCTCATTTGACATGCATAAAAAAGCAAAAAGCGCAGCCTGACTTCACAATGTCTTCACAAGTCAAATGAATACACAATAGAAACAAAAAGCACAACAGCTGCTCTCCAAATTGGGCCGGAATGGCTCATAAGCAGTTGGTTTATGTGAGAATAACTTGATTCATAATGACGCGTTTGATTGGTCCCTTGTGAATCTCAATGCACAGCTCTAAATTAGGATTCAAAGGACTGCAGTGGTAGATTAGGGCAATTACAGAGCGAGCTAATTGGAAAGAGACTAATCTACTAATTAAGACCATTTACTGCTGATTAAATAATAACCACTGGGGACACATCACTATGCAAGTGTGCCTGTTGGGCGACATTAATATGACTTTGCATCTGTAATGATTACTGAGAGTGTTTTATGTAGATGGTGGCGCGTGTTTTTATTTATTTTATTATTATTTTTTTTATCTTTTCATATTTTAAACCTTTGGAGTTTAGACAAAACTAGACTGCTATGTTTTCATTTGAAGACCAGTTCCCAGAAAGTCATGCACATGCTTGCCTCAGTGGACCAAACTCCTCTTGTGTCAGAAATTGTTTGCTTATTGAGTTGGATGAGCAGACAGATCTTAAGGTAGTGGTGGGAAATCATGCACATGGTGTACCACTGATGCAGAAACAAACAAAATCTAGTGGATGTCAACAATAAAATTTTTAAATAACAAGAAAAATATATATATATTATTACTTTTAATTATGTATTATTAGGTATTATTATTATTATTATTATTATTATTATTATTATTAAATATTATTGAAAATCTACCTTTATTCACTTAGATATTTTAGCGCGGATGTATACCTGACTGGTGAGCCATCAGACAAAAATGTGCCCTTCTGAATCAAATCAGCAGAATGCCTGACATTAACTGCAGTTCGGCAGTTTAGCTTTAACTCATGAACATTTCATTCATGCCATCGCAAATAAAGAGTAAGGACTGGTAAGAGTGTTATGGAATTTAATAGGGATGCCTTGGTTCTTAATATAATATTGAACCATACGGTACGACCTCCACTAATCTAATCTTTTCTCGGTTATGCGTTTAAATAATTAATGTGCGTTTTATATCTCCCCGAATTGACTGTGTGTCCCTCTAAATCCATAAGCTGAGATGAGGAAACTCCTCCCCGCGAGTAAATATCCAATCACTATGCTCTAAAGTTGACCATCATTCCACACTTTAACATGGCGAGCGGCGGTAAAGTGAGGCTGAGGCAACAGTACGGGGAAGCGCCGGCGAAGTGAGGCAACAGTACAAGGAAGTGCCGGCAGCTTTCTAATCTGCGGTGTGAGGACATTTCGGTTTTGCTGGTAAGTATAATGCCAATAAAAGAAAAAACGGTGAACAAAAAATAACTGTGTGCAAGCATTGTTTTGCACAAATAACCATAACTGCACATCTGTAGAGCCATCACTCAGCAATATCACTGTCTGAAGGCAGAATAGCAAAGAAGGTAATAAAGTCCTCTAAATAGCAACTATCCCTCGCTGAATCTACCCAACTGGTTCCGAGAGACAACAAAGGCAGTGGGGGCGTTTATTGCTAAAGATTTGCAGCCGTTTTTAATTGGAGATGTGGGCTTTTGAAATTTTATAAAAGCACTCGATCTGCGTTACAGACTACAGTCTTGCATTTTTTCAGCACCGAGATAATTAAGATGGTTTATTTATGTTTACTTAAGTACAAATGTGTTTATTCGAAATGGCCAACTTATATTTATCTTTATTAACTTCACATGTATATTTATTTTTAAAGTGTAGGATTTTATGTGTTCCCCAGTTTGTATATTGGCTACCAGCCGCTGTGAGATTTCAGTGTTCATTTTTTAATACAATACACTAGGAAATAGTGTACTTTTTTTGGCTTTTAAGTAAAACAAAATGAGTATTGCAATAAATCCTTTTTATTTTTATTTTTTTTGTGGCGACCCCGGATTAATAAAGGGACTAAGCCAACAAGAAAAATGAATGAATGTTTACTTCAATAATGCCACTAATATCTGCATACTCCAAAATTTCTTAATTCGATTTCTGTTTAGTTTAGTTGAGACTTTAGTTGCATTAAGGCAGGGGTGTCAAACTCAATTCCTGGAGGGCCGGAGCCTTGCACAGTTTAGTTCCAACCCTGCTCCAACACACTTACCTGTAGGTTTCAAACAAGCCTGAAGGACTCAATTAGTTTGATCAGGTGTGTTTAATTAGGGTTGGAACTAAACTGTGCAGAGCTGCGGCCATTTTGGAACTGAGTTTGACACCTGTGCATTAAGGTAAGCAAAAATCAATTTTTACATTGTAGACTTTTGATCAGAGTATTGTCTTAATCATATCAAAATCATATTAAAGTATCGTTGCCCATGTAAACATACTCAAACTCTAAACATATAATAATCTAGATTTAAAAAAATCTCTATAATATATATATATATATATATATATATATATATATATATATATATATATATATATATATATATATATATATATATATATATATATTAGGGATGCACCAATATACACCAAAACAACGTGGGCGAAACAATATGGTGTGATGAAGCAAACAGAAAACTGTGACCTGCATGTTTTATCTGCAATGTGTATCTATTCGTTCTGGGGTGCTTTTCTTAAACAATGACATAACTTGCGGCTAAACTATCATAGTACGATGCATCGCTTGGGAAAAGAATGATGTAGTGATAGGTGTTTCCCAAAACTGTAGTTTCAGTGTTGCAAATCCATCGTTTGAACCATGCTAGTTATAACGTAAAACGTCTATAGTGATGCTCTAAATAGGGTGAAATAACTACTACTTTAGAGAAAAAAAGTGCACAATTGCACTCGTTTTCCATATCAATTGAAATATACAGTTGAAGTCAGCATTATTAGCCCCCCTTAGAATTTGTTTTTCTTTTTAAAATATTTAGAAAAACCTTAATAAGCACACAGAAGTGTTCAAGTCCTAATAAAGATATGTCTGGCTTTAATATGTTTTGGAGGCTGAAGCTCATGATGTTGACCAGGATCTCCCCCTAAAAGCCTCCCTGTAAACCAAAACTTCCAAAATCTAGTCTAAATAATCCACACAGAAAGTTTTGGGGTCATCAAAACCTGCAACCGGGTAACCACACTTCAAAGATACTGCTTTCTGTTACCACAGAATAAATAAGATCAATTATAATTTACAAACAAAGTCCTTCTGGGGTAAAAGAGCTCCAGTAAACTCTCTTTTCTGTGGTAAAATTGTTATTTTCTCATCTTCTTCTGCCTTTTTTAGGAAAGAAAACAACCCTTTCACATAAAGAAAAGGTATTTTAGGTAATGATTGGGAAAGAAAAGTGATGTATGTTTCAGCAAACAGCTTTTGTTTGCGTTTACAGCAATCTGAGGCCTTTGTTTCTTTGCAGTCTCCATATTTTGCCATTTATTAGTTCCTGAGGCATTTCAGAGGTGAATACAGGTACATCCAATATCTTCTCCTGCCTGTGGGTTTTCAATTCAATTTAATCCCAAAAATCTCTGACACGGAGAAGAATATTACTGAGGAGGTCTTCGGACCAGGCTGTGGTGATTCACTTCCTCTACCACTCAGTATAAAGAGAGAGAGAATATAGCAGAGAAATTTCATAATAAATAACTTTTGTATAAACTCAGCAAATACGTGCATTTACTATATGACTACCAACAGCTACACAGTAATATTATGATGTAAATTAATGTTAGTCATGACCTTCAAATATTTTATTTCAAAGATTTAAAGCAAAAGATTTAAAACTCTCTCTTCATAAACAAGCAAGCGCAGAAACGATATAAATAAGACATTCATTTCACAACTTCAGTAATTATAATAGGAGTGTTTGTGCATTAGTCCAGCTTAAATAAATGTTTTGGCTCGACAATTATGCTCCTTCTCAACATAGTGCTGAAAATGCAAAGCAACTACAGCTTTATAAATGTGTTTTACGAAGACTGTCGGCGTGTTCTACAGATCTACTGGATCCAGAAAGGGGAATTGCTGATGACTTGTTAGCTTTATTTCTTGAGCACTTTATTAATCTTTAAAACTTGCAGACCTTGTGCATTCACAAACAGCTGGGTTACACTGTAAGTAAGGTACTGTAACATTTAAAAAAGCATAATAGGAGCACTTTAACATGAAATGAAACTGAAACAGAGGCCAATTTAGTGTTGGAGGTTTCATGGTTAAATTTGACTCATAACTAAAAAAATAGCACAGTTTTGCTCAAAGTATTGCAATGCACACAACATTATGGGTGACATATCAGAGTTCAAAAGAGGACACATTGCTGGTGAGGGACTCATTGGTGCATCTGTCACCAAGACAGCAGATCTTTGTGATCTACCAAGTACCACAGTATCCAGGGTAATGTCAGTATACCACCAAGAAGAACGAACCACATCCAACAGGAGTCACTCTGGATGCAAGAGGAAACTGTCGGAAAGGGATGTCCAGGTGGTAACCTGGATTGTATCCAAAAAACTTAAAAATACAACTCACTGCCATTTATCAGGATGATACTGCACCAATGCACACAGCAAGACAAGTGGATTTACATATACATTTAGTCATTTAGCAGATGCTTTTGTCCAAAGCAACTTACTATTGAGGAGGCATTTAGCGGGAGAGCGTTTCTACAGTTGGTTTGTCAAGCCCACTCATTTGTGTAAAGCCTATTTCATAAATGTTTGTGTGGTTTGAACAGAATCAGAATCAGTTTTATTGCCAAGTATGCTCTACACACACACAAGGAAATTGTTTTGGCTACAGAAGCTTCCAGTGTACAACAAGTGACAAGTGAGAACACAAAATAAATATTAAAAAAAAGATGATAAACAAGATGCAGTTAGTCAAGAAATCTGGATGTTGAATTGTATGTACAGATTTGTTATAAATATACAGGTTATAAGGTGCTATGTACAAATGCAAATGTAGAAAGTATTGCATTGTATATTGATATAAGGTGCGTACGAGAAAGTGTGTATGAGAAAGTATTGCACATATTTATTGCACCGTTGAGGGATATTTAACTGTTCATAGAGTAGATGTCCTGAGGAAAGAAATTTTTCCTGTGTCTGGCTGTTTTTGTACTTGGTGCTCTGAAGTGCCAATCAGACGGTAACAGTTCGAACAAGTAGTGTGCTGGGTGCGAGGCGTCAAGAGTGATTTTGCGAGCCCTTTTACTCATTCTGGAAGAGTACAGTTCTTGAAGTGTAGGAAGGGTAGTGCCAGTGATACGTTCAGCAGTCCGGACTATTCGCTATAGTCTACAGAGGTCGGTTTTGGTAGCTGAGCCGAACCAGATGGTGATTGAACTGCAGTGGATGGATTGGATGGCAGCTGAGTAGAACTGCAGGAGCAGCTCCTGTGGCAGGTTAAACTTCATCAGCTGATGAAGGAAGTACAAATAAAGTAAAAAAATAAAGTATTTTTTATCTTTATTTTTTAATAAAGTATTTTTTATACTAGTATAAGTGTTAATCTGGTTTTCATTTTAATGTCCATTGTTTATTTGATTTATTTAAAATTGGCAGGATTTACCTGGATTTACATGGACCAATGCAGCAGCTACATCATGTAAAGGCTGATTAACCGTTTTTGCCATTTTACTTCTGTTATATATACATTAGTAACTCTCTCTGTCTTGTCCATTAAAACCATGCTTCTGCCCTCGGGCTCTGTGAAACCACTTAACGTCACTTGAATACACCCCTCATACTGATTAACATAGGCTTTGCATACAGGTTAAAGTAGAAAATTAAATTGAAAAAAAAAAAACTCAAATAAAAAGTTGTCAAAAAAGAAAAACTTACATTTACATTTTAATTAGAATTGTGCCACTATTTTACCATGAATATTAATAACAAACATTGCGTTTGCAATTTATTTTTTAGTTTGGCTTTTCATTTTAATATTATCAGTCTTGATGCAGAAATGCAGTGAAAATGAAATGCTAAAAACTTCATTTTAATTATCGATTTGAAAGGGACGATGTGCTGTCACAGTGAAAATCAAAATGAAAATTAAATAATCTAATTTAATTTTAAATTTTAGCAGATATTTTGCGAACAGTGTTTTATAATGAAATTGTTAATCTGGTTTTCATTTTAATGTCCGTTGTTTATTTGATTTATTTAAAATTGGCAGGATTTACCTTCCATATAAAACAGTATATTTTGTAAATAAAGATAAAAAATACTTTGACAGAAAACTTTCAATAAAGTGCAAGGGTTTTATTAACCACTTCCCTGCTGTACAGAGTAAACCCTGGCTAACCCAGGCTCATTACCGATCGGTACCCAGGTCTACATTTCTGGGGACCGCAAAATACGTAACTGGAGAATTTGGGATTAACAACATAAAAGCATGGATCCATCTTGCCTTGTATCAATGGTTCAGGCTGGTGGGGGTGGTGTAATGGTGTGGGAGATATTTTCTTGGCACACTTTGGGCCCAGTAGTACCAATAGTACAGCCTACCTGAGTATTGTTGCTGACAATGCTCATACCTTTATGACCACAGTGTACCAATCTTCTGATAAATACTTCAGCAGGATAACGTGCCATGGCTTTTATCATCTCGGACTGGTTTCTTGAACATGACAATGAGCTCACTGTACTAAAATGGCCTCCACAATCACCAGATCCTAATTCAAAAGAGCATCTTTTGAATGTGGTGGAAAAGTAGATTTGCTTCATAGATGTGCAGCCAACCAATGTACACCAATTGCGTGATGCTATCATGTCAATATGGACCAAAATCTCTAAGGAATATTTCCAGTACCTTGTTTAATCTATGCCACAAAGGATTAAGGGAGTTCTAAAGGCAAAAGGGGGTCCAACCCAGTACTAGTAAGGTGTACCTAATAAAGTGGCCGTCTAGTGTATACTGTATATGCAAATGCTTTTTTATTTTGAGGTTTGAGGACTTATTCAAAAATGAACCTAAAATTAAAATCTATTTTCATATTTTTTATAAAGGGTGTATGTTAATTTTGACCCGCCAGCTATAAAGCCATTGTCACACCACAAAAACTACAGTACAGACACACACTTGCACACTCCAACAATAATTCACAGAGAAATAAGTACAAGCCTTGGCTCAGTTGTGTTGCCAGATGTTGTTTAAAACCAAACACCAGACAATAACATATGCATAATAAATTAAACTTAATCCAAATGCTTGAAAATAAGGCAAAAACATCCCAACCTGCATCTGCTTACTTAAATAACTTCACAAACTTGATCTTTTTTATGTTTATTTTACACATAGTTAGCGTAAATTAATGTATTTAGTAACATGAACAAACAATGAACAATGCTTGCACAGCATTTTAGTAAAACATTTACTAATGTGTTATTAAATATCAACACCGCGATTGTAACATTAGTTAAGTCCCAGAGTTAACTAAACTAACAATAAACAAACTGTATTTTTATTTACTGATGTTGACAAAGATTAATAAATACTAAAATAAATGTGTTGTCCTTTTAATTTCTGTTAATGTTCCTTAATGTTTCTATAAAATGACCAATATTGTTATGTGTTACCCAAACTTTTTGGTCTTTGTACATTCTTCAGCATTCAGCTAATGTGTTCTACAAAGAAATGTGCGAGAGTAAATGTCATCTTTAGGTAAAATACTTTTTCACCGGCTGATTTTCAGTACATTTTAAACAGCTAAATGAAAACAGGCAAGATCTTAAAACTGCCTTCAAGATCCTTTTACATAGAACTGCACTTTTAAGATTATCTCATATTCAATAGTTTTTAGGCTATTGCCCTTTTTCGACTTAGATATTTAATATGATGATTTAAATATGCATGATCTGAGGAAAGATTATTCAGATGAAATGCTCGGAAGGGGGGAAAAGAGCTGCATTACTCTGGCTGTTTTAGTCCCAGCAGACTTGTGCGTTGTGATTTTAAAATAAATTCTTCACACGTCAAAGAAAGCCAACTTACAGCTTCTTGCACATATATCTACCAAGTAGTTCAACATTTCTGTTATCCTCATTTTCTTACTCATGATTTATGTTTCCTGAACTCATACTAATGCACAGCCACAGTAGATTTCAAAACAGTTTTTTCAGAAACAATTTAATAAATAAACATCGAATCATCTCTTTTATTGAATGTAATGTTTTATTCAGAAGGTGTCAGTCGAAGATGACATGCCCTCATGAACCCTTCGGAAGTGCAAATGAATGCCAATTCAGATTGTTAAACTGCAAATTGCTCCGTTCACACGAGGCTTGATTTGAAAGTCATAGGCTGAGCTTTTGAGTACAGATGTTTGTCACAACTGACCATGTTTCCTGCCAATCATTTCTGATTCACTTCTAAGATATTTAATTATGCCTAATGAGAAGCTTTGCTGCAGTCATCAATAATAAACGAGCAACTGGAAAAAAGAAACATCAACATAAACTCTCCCTTGAGGCACTGCAGTAAACTTGAATATCAACACATTTTGCACTCTCAGAAATAACACTACATTATTCATTTATGCCAGCTGCTTTGGAATCAACATTATGCAAGTTTTTATTTTTTTATAACAGAACTCATGTGGATATAAATACAGATGCATATGCTGATTTAAAAAGCACAGTAACGTCAGTCATTTCTATTATGTTTACGTACCATTCAAATCTTTCCAGGAACCACTCCACAAATATACTTATCAATAATCACATCTCTTTATCACATACTTCCACATATGCTGTGTCGCCACTTCGCTGTTTATCCAAGCAGCTTTGAAGATGAGGGAGAAGTTGTGTTTGATCAAAGCAGGGATGGGACAGAGTCCCTTATTAGCATAATATTCATGCAGATCAGAGTAAATGCTCCATAATAGGGCCTGTCGTTGAAACAAATTGCAGGCGCAGCTCCCAGCCATGCCAGCCAGAGTGCCACAAATTCAAATCGGATTTGGTCGCAGTGGAATAATCGGAGTTGGCGAATTATGCTGTGATGAAGTCCTAATATTTCCCCAGAAATCTAGAGAGCCCCTTTGGGGTCGAGTACATTTTGAGGTGAGACACAAACAATTTGCCTGAGATGTATTACATTCCACCCAGACGAGTGAGGAAATTGGCTGCCGCGCAGAGTGAGTCAGTCCTAATAGAAGTCCTCATTTCAACGCCATCACAATAGTGAATAATGTGGCCATGACTTTTAGGGTCATTATTGAAGTTTCAGTACACCCAAGGAACAGGGCATGTCAAAACACAATTGCCATTTCTGCACATTTCTGTTTATAGCATTGTGAGAAACCAAATAAAGGACTAGCATAGGCTAGGCTGGGAGTATTCTCTGGAGGTTCTATTATATGAAAGATAATAGCTTCACACGGTAGCCAAACTCATATTAACATCTGAAACAGTCTAATGTACATGGACATAATGCTGTTGTTGCTTTGTTTGTTTCAGTCATAGTTTTAGTCTTTTAAGGAAAATATTATGTAAATGTAATCATTACTTCATAATCCTGTCATTCACAATCTAATTTGAGCAAACCCACTCACAAAATGTTACTAAAACACTAATAAAGTTTGTTGATTGGTGTGTCAACAGTTATTACGCATAACTGACTTAACTGTAGCAGATTACATGTTTCCTTAACTGTTAGAGTAAAGAGTAATGCTTTACACTGATAATTTGTAATAATAAATTATTAATAAAATTAGTTTACTTCAGTGCTTCACATAAAGTAACAAGGAAACCCCTAACATAACACTAGCCCCTAACTGACATTAGCATAACAAGTGAAAAATGTGCACCATAAGGAGATCAGGATGAGAGAGATGGATCATTGAAGATGAGGGAGAACACCTTGGTGGAAGCATGTCAGAGACTTACCAAGGCAGAGCAAGAGGGAGGCCGGAGGTTGGGTCCACGGCTCAGTATTTGGGATCCATTTGCCAGGATTGAGCTGTGGACAGGAAGATTTGAGTCCATGAAGGAAGAAGAAGCTAGAGGGAGCCAGTGAAGTTAGCTTCTCAAAGGCGAAGAGAATGGGAGGCCAGAAGACAGTGATGAAGATGACGTTGAACTATACATTAAAGAAGACTTGAGGAACAACTGGCTGATGAAGTAGCCTCAGAGCTAGGGGAACCGGTGGGGATGCAGGATATTTGGGCTGGTCAAAATCAACAGAAACTCAGAACTAGGTGAAACCAACAGATGTGTGTCTCATGGCTGGGAAACGAGACAGGATGTCAGATTCAGAGTTGTATGATACCAGTAAAGTGGTGGTAGGTTTGGTTTTAAGGTTTAGCGAAACCAGTAGCATTGAAAAAGACCAAAACAGGCTTATTGTGGATATGTCTTTATGCTACCACTGACCGCTTACCTCCATATGTACAACTTGCCCAATAGTAACTTTGCCCAACTGTGCCCAATAGCTTGCCATGTACACTGATGGACTTTGGGATACAGAGTGGATTGGATTGCAATGACAGGGTTTGAGTCCAGTGAAGAATGGTTCCAGAAACCAGGTAAAGCATTAGCAAAATAAATAAATAACATGCTGAAGATGTGATTAAATTTAAAACTGTGGTAAAATCATGCAGGCCCAATGTCTTTTTTTGTTTCTAGATGGCTTTTGAAAACACTATCGGTTGGGTTTAGGGAAGGAACTAGTGGGTCAGTCAGGCAGTCCACAGAAAGCTGAAAAACATTATGGTCTCTGGTGGATTTACTCAATGGCACACAAGAGAGAAATTTGAGATCATCAAAAAAGTGTACACAGTGGCCTCTGGTGAATTTGCAAAAATTGCAAGAAGATGTAATTCTGGTTACATATTTTGCAGTCTCCAGATATATAGACCTGGCTATGTATCCACTAATAGCCTGGGTTACAAAAGACAGTATACTGGACATGGAGCTTGGAAATTCAGATTGGCAGTATGGTCCAGTTCACCATACCTTTGTTGGTGCAAAATTTGAAATGTTTCACCTCCTTGTTCTCAAAACTTCACTTAGTGGCCAATACTGATGTTGGCTTGTGCACCTGGTCAGACTTTGCGATGAGTCTGATCTCTGTGACGACAGTGGCCATGTCACAATCACCAGCGATCTAACAACCAGAGATCGCTGGTAAACACTCACATTCACATGAACTACAAATCCGCCAAATTATGGACTACATAATCAGTCATGCAACCACACACACACACCTGCTCCATGTCACCAGTGATTGCAAACAGCTGAAGATGCTCAGACTGATTACTTGGACTATAAATTCAGCACACTAACACACAAGCTGCGTCTCAAATGGTACACTATACACTCATGCACTATGTACTTAAGCACTTACACACTCAACAGCATGGCATATGTATGTAGTGTCATCCCTAATGGAGCACTAATGTTTTATTTTTTTACTAAGCGGAAATTCAAACCGTTTCCCTGATGACGTTTGACAGTTGCCAAATTAGTGAAATAAATGACCAAACTACCAAACTATACCTGCCATAAGTATAACCGCATTCACCATCAGGAGGCACTATAATCACTGTCGTAGGGGAATTTTGCTTTCACCATCCAAAATAAATAAAGTTATCCAACATGTGCACCCGATAGCTCTGCCCCTTCCGCTACGTAAGCAAACATGCGGTTGTTGAGTGCACGAAGTGTCCATCTATCCACACTTAATTTTACTGGCTGAATGAGTGCATCATTCGGGTTATTAAAGTGCACTTAATTTTTTTAGGGTTTTCAGTGTGAACGCACTACCTTCACTCTTTATACTACAGAATGGTGTAGAATAGTGCATTAGTATGTATTTGGGACACAGCTACAGTGGTTACTGAGTCTTGTTATCTGCTATAGTGACATTACAACACGTTTCCTTTGTCTGGCGTTGCCATGTTTTTGATCCTTGGCTCGTTTATTTGTTTAATCTTGTTTGCTGCCTACTTTGTGACCATCTGCCTGTTATTTCGACTACGACTCCAGATTGCCCTTATACATCTGTTTGCCCCTGTATTAACCACTGCTTACCTGACCCGGCCAATAAACCTGCATTTGGATCCGCATCCCTGTGGTCAGTGTCACATCACTGGTTTAAGGCTTCTGGCATTTTCTCTGGTTTCGATTTAGTTACGAGCCTAGCTCTAGATGTGCAGTAGTCTCTGGCTTATGGTCTGATGTCAGCATGGCTGAAGCCTGGCTTGGCTCTGGGTCAAAAGCTACTCTACTTTCTCCTCATCAGCCATGAACCAAAACCCAGTCCACTTATTGAGAAGTGTTCACAAAGACCTTGAAAAAGACATTCACTCCCATATAAAAGAAAACATACAGAGCAGTCAGGGTGGTGGGTTAGACATGACAGATCTGAAAATCTATAATATGGTCCTCCAGGGGCACAATCCTCTTTCTCAAGGTGCAGGCAGCGGATGCTGAATAATCTGTCTTTTGTTTCCTGTTGAGGTCCGGTGTTCTGACAAACACTGTCGTGTAAAGTGAAAAAGAAAATTTAATCAAGGTAGAACGCATTTATATTTTAGGGAAAATAGAAACTTTATCAGAGGATCTGAGTTTACATTGTGCATGAAAGCAAAATGCCTGAGAAGGAATGTGTGAAAGTATTGAAATGTGTTTTCATTTCCTGCTCTCTGGTTGTTTTCTCTCAACGTGTCCCCATTAGGATTCTGCATGATGCACGTTTTTATTTATCATCATAGAAATCAAAAAACGTAGTAGATGATGAACTTTTCCTTCAATTCTGTTGATGTGATTTGCACTTTTAAATTAGTTTCTTTTCTTCTGAAAATTCATATTTCCTTGTCTCCCATCCTCACTTGTGCTTTATTTATTCCTCAAATTAATACGGGTCATGTCACAGTTGTCGCTCAATAAGAGCTGCTAGGGCAGATGTCGAGAGCCATGCAGAATCTCCAGTATCTAAGGTTGGTTGACATACAAAAGTGAGAACTTTCTGCTACTTCTGTGATGTCCAGGAAGACAGACAGGTACGGGCTTCTCTCGCCGCCTTGTTTGATGGGATGGCTGTCAGATGTCTGTGTGCCTCCACTAGGGTTCACATTTGGAGTCCAAGTCTGCTTCTCACTACAAAGACATCTAAGACTTTTCTAATCCTCAAGGCCAGAAGGTGAAGAAAGTTTCCAGGGGTCAAACAGCATGAGTAAAACTCTTTACTTTTAACTTTTAACAGATACTGCTAAACTTTACTTTCAGTGCGTGCTCAAAATTCTTTAAAAATCTCATAAATAGTTAAGTTTTGTTTGCTCCTGGTAATTCAGTTTACAGTGTGGTAATGGTACGTACAACCTAAAAATATTTTTTTCAAACTACTTGTTTAAAATGAGCTGAAACCACACAATTCTTGTGATTTTATTTATTTATTTATTTTTGCAAACTGAATTGTTTTATGTTCACTCTACTTAAATTAGTATTTTTGTGTTGGGACAACATGAATGAACTGTGTAGAACCGTGCAATGAGAATATTTAATAATTCTATATATTATGAAAATGTACAAGTACTGTATTGACTAACATAGGCTCATTCTGGAAACATAGCTCTATTTACATTTCTGGAGATCGTGAATTATGTAGCCAGAAGTGTGTATGGCTGCATTTCATCTTTAAAAATGAAAGCTGCTGGGCGGTATTACAAAGTTCCCTTTTGCGCTTACCAACTGACCGCTTACCTCCATATGGATGACTTTTCTGCCTTTACCAGTTTGTCCATTAGCTCGCCATGTATGCCGGTGCACTTGTGGCACAGAGAAGAGATGACCACGAGTCTGGTGAAAAATGGTTTCAGAAAGCAGGTAAGACAAAAACAGAGATCAAAAAATAGAACAGGGTGAGAATGTGGTAAAAATCAGGTGAGGGCTTTTCTTTTTCTGGATTGCTTTTAAAAGCACTCGCTGGGTTTAGTGAACTGGTGAGTGGGTCAATTAGTGCTTTTGAAAACATTATTGGTTGAGTTTAGTGAAGCAGGACATTGGGTCAGTCGATCGGTCAGTCAGTCAGTCAGTCAGTCAGTCAGTCAGTCAATTGATCGGTCAGTCAGACAGTCAGTCAGTCAAAAGTGGCCTCTAGTGGATTTACGTTAGAACAGCAGACACAAATGACACTCGCTAGAGAAACTTGAGATCTCAAAAAGCATACACAGTAGCCTCTGGTGTATTCGCAAAAGCAAAAACTGAAAAAAAAAATTTACCTCCCGAGACGAATTTGGCTATTGCGAAGAATTAGAATTAGAATTGTATATTGCGGTACATTTTTAAAAATGAGCTTGGGTTGGTATTGAGGATGGTGTTAATCACAGTGCCAGATGCTTGGAGACGTATTTGGTTAATTAGCTTATTAGTTTAAACATTACATTTTTTACATGTTAATCTGGCCTTCTATATCCTGAAATATTGATTAAAAATTATGTGACTATTTTTTATTATTGTACAGTGTTGAGTTTGGCAACATCATTTAGTTTAAACATTTTACTCTGAACGTTTATATACAGTTAAGCAATCCACTAAGTGTTTTGTTGTTAATATACGTGTTAAAGTAACCTTTTTGACAACTTGGGTCAATATCATGTTTAGATCAATATCATATTAAAATCTTCAGCAATAAAAAAAAAAAAGATATTGTGGGCTGCTTGAATAAAAATTTGGAGTCCTGAAATGTACATAATGGTTTTTTTTTAATGGTATAATAATCTCTTATATGTTGGAAAATCAAGGGAAAATTGTATATTTACAATACAGTCCTTTTTGTTTTGATTTTCAAGTACTCCCACATGCCTATAAATTGAACATGTAATACTCAAGCTCATAAAAACATCACCATTTTGAAACCTGTTTGCATTGGTGCGAAACAATCAGCCAAAGCATATGGGGTTCTCTATTTTTGGTTTATGTAAATTTGGTGTTATGTAAAAGCCTCCTTAAAAGCTACATTTTATTTTTTATTTTCAATACAGTAAAATACTTTGGCCCTCATAGCTTGCATCCAGAGGTAAATAGCTCAACTTTTGAAAATTAGATTGGCTTGATAAGACTTCACATAACAGCCTTAGGCATTTACAAACAATACAAGTTAAGGAAGATCCTTGACAGTAAACAGCAGGACTGAGATGAGCCTGTGATACAAATCAGCTTGGAATTAACTCTGTTGTTTAGTCTCATTTGCAGAGTCCATTAAGTAATAACACTGCAGGATAACATACTTTTTAGCAATAAATTAATTCATATCAAAGCACAGTAAGAATAATGAAGAAATTGCCTCATAATAGTTTTTGTTATTTGCTTTCCTAGAGTGGATAGAGTGGAATTATATTTTTATGAGGGATATATCCTATAGGCTGTTTATATATCCTATGGATATATCCTATAAGCTGTTTCTCAATATGCGTTCTTCAGTGGTCGTGCGTTCTCGTGTTTTCGTGTAATATCATCAGCTGCCAAAGTTCAGTTTCAATACTCAAGACAGCAAGAACAGAGGGCTCATGAAACTTTCCCGGATGTGTTCTTGATATCGAGGACACACTGATGCAGACTTAGCACCGATCTAGCTCTAGAAGTCCCAGAAGTCATTGCGACTGGAGGTGGGAAGCGCTGCATTTTATATCTATTTATAATTAAAGTTCAGAGATATAACTTATTTACCTCAGGAGTTTGCCTAAATGAAACGGTGAGTATAAACATTACCATGAAAATCTTAATAAAGGAATAAACACATTAAGTAGATTATTTGCTCAAATTCGTATTAAAACCTGTTTTATTTGTATTGTGCAATTAATATTTATAATGTTTTTATGCATAGTATATATTTTAAAAAGGGAAAAATCAATAAATCCCTGTATGAATGCTTTATTGTTTAAATAATATTCCATTAAAAACACTTGAAGGTCATGTGACCATCAGGAAGAACACAGCATCTCATTTCTCAGAAGACGCATTCTCTGTTCTCACGGTCTCCCAAGTTCATTCTTCCGAGGCCACCTGGCAAGACTGGTCTCCACAAGAACACAAGACCTTTCTCTGAATTCTTGGAATTGAGAAACAGTCATAGAGTACACAAAAATGAAAATGACTAAAACATAAGAAATTATTGAAGTGGATGAAGAGAGAGTTTAATAAGTTAAAATTAATACCTTAGCTGGCAGCTAGCTTTCCGCAGCTCTTACATGGTCGGCCACTGAAGATAAGCAGGGCTGAACCGAGTCAGTACCTGGATAGAAGACCACAAAGGAAAGCTAGGTTGTTGCTGGAAGTGGTGTTAGTGAGACCAGCACAAGATGCTCATGGGGACTCTAAACTGTCAGCGAACGCTGTCTTTAGAAGGAGATGTTAAATAATAATAATCAGTAATAAATAATAATTGGCTTCATCACTCGGTCTCCTGTCCACAAATCAGCTGGTGTGTGGTGTGCAATATCCCTGCCATCATGTCATCCAGGTGGATGCTGCACACTGGTGGTGGATGAGGAGATTCTTCCCAAAAATGTGTAAAAAGTGTCCAGAAAAGCGCTATATAAATGCAAGTAATTATTAGGATACCTTTTAGTATTTTAGTTTTGTTTTAAGTACAAATTTACATTGCAATATACTTCTACAGTATGTAACGCTGAGGCTTTGTTAGAATCCATGTGCAAAAGTTTATTAAAGGTGTTAGGCAGAGACATCGAGGAGTGAACAGGCAGAGAGTCTGCAACATATAAGCAGTCCAATCCAAATGCAGATGACGCAGTACGAGAGCAGTCAGAATTTCAGTAACACAACAATCAGTCCAAAACAATCAAAAGGGCAAAGACAGAGAATGTACAAGGCAGGCAGGGTCATACACATAGCAGTCATGAAAGTCACTTGGAAAAATGCTTGGTAGGGCAGGTAAACTGGCAATACTTTGCAAGGAAGCATGGCCTGAGTTCTCACTGAAATACAGCACAAACAGAAAGTGACTGCAGAGGGAGCAGAGCTGAGTCAATGGTCAGGCGAGGGCTTCTTCTGCTGGCGTGGCGTTACACAGTATTAGATAAATGATATAAGTATTGCTTTTTAATAAAAATGCATTATACTTAAGTGAATTTGTGAAAAAAAAAAGATTTTACTTTTAGATTTAAGCATCCCAGACTCATTATATCCCTGTATACATTTCTGGAAATCGTGAGGTACATTCCAGAAGGTACGTTTTTCTTTTTTTTTTTTTTTTTTATTTCCACCAGAGGCAGGTTTAGATCTCAAATCTCAAATTTCTCTCTCGAGTGCCGTTTGTGCCAGCTCTTCTTGTGTAAATCCACCTCAGGCCGCTGTTCACTGACTGATCATCTCTAAACCTAATTGACAGTGTTTTCAAAAGCAACCCAGAAAAAGAAAAAACCTTCCGGCCGCTTGATTTTTGCTACATTTGCAGATCTTGCCATGTTCTCACTCTATTATTTACTTGTTTATTTTATTTTTATAAACAGAAGCCAGCGACAGTGTCCTACCTCCCCTTGGCATTCATTTTAAGGATGGACGGCTACATAATTCGTGCTCTCCAAAAATGTATATGTAGGTGCATTTTCACAATAAGCCTGTGTTGGATTTTAGTAAATTTTCTTAAAAAAATACTGCTTACATTAAAAGCAAAAAGCACTGTGATGCGCTATCAACAGGCAATGATAAATCCTTAGAATAAAGCTGTATTGGCCAATCATAAAGGAGAAAACAATGTGCATGCTGATGTAACGGAGGCCAGCTAGTAAGTGCTGTGCAGGTAAACCACACTCCTCTGACCTCTAAAGGTGCTCTAGCGCAGGGGTTCCCAAACTTTTCAGCACGCGACCCCTAAAATAACAATGCCAGTGACTCGCGACCCCCAATATCCTCTGAGGTGGTTATAAATACAGAAAACTTGCATTCAATGGCGCACACACACACCAATAGACCGAAGTCTATTCTTTGTTTAATTTTTTTTATGTATGTCAGTGCTGTAAATGGGCCAGAAAGTTTAACCTCTTGTTATAAAATCAATCTGCTGCATCTGACACTATTGCTGTCTTTTAATATAATGTATTTATCCGAGGGGTCGCAATCCAATAGAACAAGTAAATAAGCTACTATAGTAACTATAAACGACTGTTTTTTTCTCTTCAGTTGGTTATAGATAAAATATGGTAATTCTTATGGCCTAATAATAATAAGTAGATTTTTGGAAATCACCAGGCGACCCTCCTTCATTGTTCCGCGACCCCTCAAGGGGTCCCGACCCCCACTTTGAGAACCACTGCTCTAGCGACAGACACTAGGGGCCATGGTCTTTAGCCTCCTTGTTTGAGCAACCGAATCCCATGCAGAGGATCGCTGGTTCGATACCAGCTCGGAGCGGGTTGGGTGGTGTAGGACCCGCAGGGTTACATTGGTGCCGTGACCTGGATGGGAGTGAGGTTTAGGGGGTGAGTGCAACGGAGGCCAGCTAGTAAGTGCTGTGCAGGTAAACCTCACTCCTCTAACCTCTGAAGATACCAGCTGATAATAGCAATACAGATATGTTTGTAGCAGTCCTGAAATTCACCTGCATCATGTTGATAGATTTAAATTTACACTGTTATGATAAAAATGTTCACAAGGAAAAAAAAGTACTTACATTTAAATTTTTCAATATACTGTAGCAATTGCATTATTGCTAGATGTCAACCCCTTAAAGAAAGACTACTCACACAGAAAAAAAGTAAAAGAGGAGCAGTTGCAAAGGGAAAACGCATTCCAGGAGAAACCAAGGTCAGGATGAAACATAGCAAGAGGAACAAGCATGAAAGTCTACTTTCTTCTTCCTCTGAAGACAGACAATACATTTCAGACATTGCAGTGTTTCATAGTAATAGGATTCGGGATTGCGGACTCCTGTGCATGAGGGCTAACATTAAAACAGCATTGCATCATATTAATCCTTAACGTAAGCCACACACGTCTTCTGTTAAAATGTTAAAAAAGAAGGGTCGATTATTTTTATTTAAAACCCCTTCTCAGATTCATTGGACTCGTGAAAAGAAGTCCCATTGTGGCAAAAATTCATGAATACGAGTTATGAACTACACCTCATAGACAATAGCGCTCAGCATAACGCCCAGAGCCATATCTTTAGAGAGCGAGTGCAAAAGCAAAGCAAAACACTAACGTCCTCGATTCATAACAGGAGGGAGGAGAGCGGAGTTAAATGAGTAACTGAGTGGTGCCACTCTTAGATAATGGCCAAAGCCCACTGTGGGAGCGCGAGAAGAAAAAAGGCCAATAAAGAATTATTAAATGGATTTTCATCTTTCTGCCAGCACAAACGGTTGCTGTGCCAGGCGTTCTCCCAGCGGCACCCGTGCAGTGATATTCAACGGTCCCTCCAATTTCAATATGACAATGCCAACGGCAAAAGCATCACGTCCCTCGCCGCTGCACCGCGGATACACTGAACTTCCTGACATCGGCTTGATGATCCAGTTTCGGCTGGTTTTTAATTAACCCGAGGGTCAGATCTCAAAGCACACCACTTTTGGGAATTTCGCTATCTAGATGAAGGGCGGTTAGATACATCCGCAGATTAGAGATATGGAGGAGATTTAATTGACTAGCCTTTATGATACTCCAGAGAGGTGATGAATATGTGCACTTCAGTGATGCTGAAATTGGAAAGTAGCCTAAATTAATAGCAATATATACACTTTCTGAAAAGGAGCACTAGAAAAAAAAGGATATTGCAAGTAAATGTAATAAACAATAACAGTTCAAAAAGTCTTCTAAGTTCAAAACTCAGCATAATTTGATGTAAGATTATCTTTTATACACGCACACACACACGGGACGACGTGTTGGCACAGTGGGTAGTGCAAGAAGGTCGCTGGTTTGAGCCTCGGCTGGGTCAGTTGGCGTTTCTGTTTGGAGTTTTCATGTACTCATTGTGTTCACGTGGGTTTCCTCCCGTGCTTCGCTTTCCCCCACAAGTCCAAAGTCCAAAGTCCGCTGCGTAAAAATGTGCTGGATAAGTTGGCGGTTCATTCCACTGTGGCGACTGCGGATTAATAAAGGGACTAAGTCGACAAGAAAACGAATGAATGAATGATGGTACCGCCACACTACTGAGAAATGTAGTTAAGCTAGTAGTGTAACAACTTTTAGCGACGCTACTGCCCAACACTGTCACTTTCATTTAATTTATTTCATCAATTAAACTTATGAGGAACAAAGGCTGTTTCTCAATATGCGTTCTTCAGCGATCTCGCGTTCTCGTGTTCTTGTGTAATGCCATCAACAACCGTCAAAGTTGTCACATCCTGTCTTCTTTTTGTCTTTGTTTTCGTCATCTGACCTTCCCCCATGTGCTCTTTTATTCCAGTTCCCGCCATTTGTAAATGTTCATCACCTTCACCTGTGTTCATCACCTGTCTGTAATCAGTTCAATCATTCCCCTGTGTATTTGCAGTTCCTGTGTGTCATTCAGTCCTAATCCAGTAGTTGATGTCTGTTTTCAACCCATGTTCTTCCTGAGTCTCCTGTGTTCTTTGATGTAAGTGTTTATCAATAAATCCACATCTTTTGATAAATCCTATGATCTGGTGCCTTCCGGTTGTGAACCCAGGCGTTTAAAAAGTTCACTTCTAAATGTAAAAACTAAGTATGGAGGACGCATGAAAGTTTCCGGATGTGTTGTTGACATTGAGAATGCGTGGATGAAGACTTAAGCACAAAACTAGCTTGAGAAGTCCCAGAAGTCATTGCGGGTAAATAAAGGAAGGGAAAAGAATTCTCTATACTGGATTTAATATTGGAGTTCAAAGATGTAACATTTATTTCAGGAGTTTGCCTAAAAATATTAATAAAAGCATAAATGCATTAAGGTTGTTAATTTGCTGAAATTCGTATTAAATCTATTTTATTTTTATTGTGCAACGTGAATTTGTAAGGTTTTATCTATGTTGTATGTATGTATGTATGTATGTATGTATGTGTGTGTGTGTATATATGTGTATATATATATATATATATATATATATATATATATATATATATATAAGGGAAAAACTAATAGTTGTACGAATGATAGAATGTTTGAATAATTAACATGTAAAGGTCACATGACAATCAGGAATAGACCAGCATCTAATTTCTCACAGGACGCGTTCTGTGTTCTCCCAAGTTAATTCTTCCGTGGAATCCTGGCAAGAAAAGTCTTTTCTTGGTATTAAGATATAGCCACAGGGTTCTCTTGTGAAGCCAATTAATCTTAATCACTTTAGTTTGGACAACCAGTATTGTCTGTTGCATTGTTTTAAAGCTTGCCAACCTAAACAACTTTAGCTGTGATTCATCAGCAGATCATTCGTAAGTCAGCTTATAAACTGACCAGCTGATTTTCGGGATTTTAAACCACTCCAGTGTCCATCTATCTGTGTTTGCACTCAGTAAACAGCGGTGAGTTCGGTGAACTGATGATCTTTACAGCCAATCACAGTCAGTTTTGTTGAGCATGTGAACACAATGGCAAATCAGCGGTGTTTAAAAAATATGCTCCATAGCACTCAAATGTTAGCGGAAAATTAATGTTTTAAAATCTCAGTATAGATTGTTACCGAATTCCAGTATCATGACAAACCTTGTGTGAGGTGCATGATTGTAGTTGTAGTTCAGTTCAGTGACCGAACTGTAGTTCTCCAGCGATCTGCAACTGCTCAATCACTGGTGATCATAAAAGATACACATTTTTCAGACTACAAGTAACTTTTTACTACATCCAACTACCAGTCACTAGTAGAGTATCAATAGACTGTTAAGCCCCTCTCATACTCTCAATGAAGATCTAAAAAAAAAAAAAGTTAAAAATACCTGTAGTCGAATATTGTTAAAGGGCCATGAAACCCCCTCGTTTCAGCAGGGGGGTTTTCACACCTCTACTTTGGAAAAGTCAGAAAAGTGGGCGTGTCCAGCTCTGTTTAGGGGGGAATGTCAGAGGAAGAAAAGTGGGATGGTGTGGGAGTGTCTATTTGGGCACGTGCGAGTTTCAGAGTCAAAATACACATACACACACACACACAGGAGAAAAGTGATGGTGTTTAACATGGACATCTGTAGTCAAATTATTTGCCAAATTATTAAATGGTGGACTTTAACTGCAGTTTGGCTTTTTCATTCAGGGAATTCATTCATGCCCCTCACGACAAACGAGATATTTGATTCGAGGAACTGCTTTAAGCGTGTATTTTTCATGCAATGTTTGATACCGCACGGTGAATGAGAGAAAAAAAAACCTCTGCATTTCCCAGAAACTTAGATGCACACGGCAGGTAGTGTTAGAAAGCCGCGTGTGTTATTCCGGTCACTAAATGCAGTGAAAACCCTACACGAGGTTAAAGTTTGGTTGTGGTGCTAACATGTTTACACTCGGTGCAATGGTTAACTTAGTTCGATACAACAAACTAAACAAACAACAACAAATAACAATTTAGAACAAACTAAATAAACAAAGAGCGCTGGTCGCTCACTTACCAAATCTGTAGAGACAGGACAATCACCAGCAACTAGGGTCGCGTCTTTATGAAGAGAATACTACAAGCGAATCCAGATCTTAGCGTTTGCTGATGAGAACAGCTCTCAGGTAAACAATGTACCTCCTTAGACACGTAAGTTATTGTTGTCGCGCGTCGCGTACACTGTTAATCCACACGTGAGTCTGAGCTCTCACAGAGAGAAAATGAAAACGAGACTTAACTGCAGCAAACTATAAAAGCAACACTTCACGCTTGTTTTGCCAACACAACGTGGCGTCTCTGTCGTGTAAACATGGTGACACTAATGAATATTAATGAAGTTGCACAATAGAGCGCGCTGATTGGTTTAAACCAAGCCTTACTCATGCATTAATGCATCACACTGTAAAACGTAATAAGACACACTCTGGAACAGGCGTCCAGTCTGCACGCTGGAATACAACGCTATTATGTCATGACCGTGACGTAGCTTCAAAAATTCGTTTCAAACCGGAAATATGAATTTGCTTGAAAAAACGCAAAAACAACCAATTTACACATTTTAGTGAAATATAGGTGTCCTAATAGTGTTTTTAGCAGTGTGGGACACATATATGAATGTCAACAGCTCAAAAAATGTGTTTTGGTGTTTCGTGACCCTTTAAGGCAAGTGTACAGGGAACAATTTTTGCTGTCATATGACCATAAACGTGATTTTTATCTCATCGGGAGAAGTCATGTAAAAAAAAAAAAGCTGCTGGTTTGTATTTAGGTGGTGTTTGTGAATAAGGCTGGGCATACACTCTACGATTTTCAACATAGGTTCATTCTGAAAACGTAGCCCTATATACAGGGGGCTTTTCTTTTTCTGCATTGCTTTTTGGTGGAAACGCAAAAATTCTAGTGGGTTAGAGAAAACAAAAACTGGAAAAAATAAAAAAAAGTAGCTTTTGAGACATGTTTTGTCTCTCCAGAAATGTATATGGGGTACGTAATCAAAATGAGCCTGGGTTGACAATTTCAGTGCAATTTCAGCAAGGTACAATTTCACATTGTGCATGATGTTCTGAAGCTTACGATTCATGTGCTCACTCTATATGGTCTGATTGTTCAGCAGAAACTTGACAACCAACACTGCTCATGAAATCAAACCATCAAACCCCTATTTTATTATTTTTTTGTTTAATGGTAGTTGGCAAACTAGCACATGATGTATTTAAGCCACCTAAAGGGAAGGGGTGGAAAGCTTGTGTGGAAAGAAAGAAATTAAATATCACTGCTTTTTTTAGAATCAGATCTGTGTCTTGCAGATATATGAACATGATATGTGTTTAATTGTTTTTGTCAGTTCTGGAATATATATTTTAATATCACACCATCGTCCCCCTGTGAACCTGTGAGTGTGTGTCTATTTTGATGCAGGTGCTGCACAAACAGAGTTCAGTTCAATCGGTTTGTAGGTCTGATTCAAATGTGCCATTCTCACACGAGGGCAGACCAAAATCTCTGACATGTCAGAAAATCATCCAACCATGCGATTGCAGATCATAGGGGTTATTAAAATCCTCTCCATTCCCCCTGTACGCTGCACAAACTCAGCATCACAAATGACAAACAGCAAAGCTAAAATCTGGGCAGATTCATAGAAGAATTACAAAATACAAAATCTGACCAAAATTACACAGTGTATGCCTCAAGTAAATGAGCTTATCATTCAATCTATCTGAAGTTGACCATTCAGAAGGATGAACAGCAAATATGACGTGTCATGCTTTATAATTCACGCACAGAGAGTGACCAGGCGCCCTGATTGCTGAACAAGAGCCGGTATGTTTCTGTAGCAAACATTCATGGCACGTATAACTATTTGCAACGCAAGCTCATTCTGTTGCAGGGCGGTATGACGCCGTTCCTTTTTGCACTTACCAGCTGACCGTTAGCCTTCATATGAACGGCTTTCCCGCTTTTACCAGTTTGACCACAATAAGGGTGTTAGAGTCTGGTGAAGAACGTTTGTTCCAGAAAGCGGGTAAGACAAAAATAGAAGGCAAAAAATAAGCAAGTAAATAACAGGGTGAGAGTGTGGTAAAATCTGACAACATTGTACGAATCATGCGAGAGCTTCTTTTTCTGGCGTGGTTTTTAAAACTGTGGGTTGGGTTTAGGGAAGTGGGTGAGCGGGTCAATCGGTGCTTTTGAAAACACTATTGGTTAGGTTTAGTAAAGGAGGAGGGTGGGTCAGTCGATCAGTCAGTCAGTCGACAGTGGCCTCTGGTGGATTTACGCAAGAAGACCAGGCGGAAATGACACTCACGAGAGAAATTTGAGAGATCTGAAAAAGCATACACAGCGGCCTCTGGTGGATTCGCTAAAACAAAAACTGTATAAAAAAAAACGTTGCTCCTGGGACATATTTGGCGCTCTCCAGAAATGTATACAGCAGTACATTTTGGCTCATATGAGAGAGACTGACTCTGAAAGCACTGTCTTACTCTGTCCATGTACAGAATTTCTTGTGATCAAGGTCATAAAATGATGTTGTATAGTACATATTTTCACATAAACTCACTCACGACCTGTGCATTGACATACAATCTTCCGCCCATCAACATTTACACACAACAACATACACAACATACATGAATGCCTTCAACAAACTTACTGATGAAAATGTAAATACATATTTTCCTCTTTATAAGAAAGTAAACATAGTTGGGCAAAATAGGTAAAATAGGTGGGCAACTGGGCAAAAACATCAAAGGTACATCAAAGACTTACATCAAGCACAGATCCAATATACACATAGAGTATGCTTTCACACACTGATTTTCCTATTTTCAACCACTGAAATAATTTCACAAATAAAAACGTAAAAAAAAGTTTTGTTCATCAATCTTTAATTGAAATATGTAAACTTGTTTTAATTATTATACTGGATTTTGTTAAAACTAAAAGCATTTCAGTGCATGCAAAAGAATATGCATAAAAATACCTATGCTTGTGCACAGTCTGATGGAGGATGTAGATAAATCATAGCATACATATTTTAAATCTCATTACAGATCAATTGATGTCTGACCTATTTGACATTACTTTCCCCAATAATCCAATATTGTGATATTAGTATGAAATCAATTTAATGTCTAAAACATGGCATCGTTTGTCAAACATATTGACCTACATGTACAAATTCATGTCAAGGCTCATGTTGGTTAACAGTTCGGCACTCATGTCATGCTGTATTTATTTATTGCAAGCTTATAGATTTATAGAATAAAAACAAAAAATTGGTAATGCTTCTATTTGGAATAACATTTCAGTTTCTACTGTAAGAGAGCTTTTTGAATGTTTTTTTACTGATGTACACTCAATGGAAAGAACAGATGTAACGAAAGAGAGAAACCAATCAGAAGGTGAGCCAGAGTCGCTCCTATTAAATCATTGCAACAGGTCAATGGTTAGATTTAAGGCATTTACCAGCCACAGTCTACTTTGCTTTATAGCAAGTTTTATGGTCTCACTTTATATTAAGTTTGTTACACTTTAGTTTAATGTATAACTTACGCTATTAACAAACCATTACAATTTTTAGCTTAATAAACTACTAATTAGCTCCTTATTAATCAATAGTAGGGTAGTAGTTGAGTTTTGGGTATTGCATGGGTTTAAGGACGTGCTACTACAGTTAATACATTAATACTAGGCAGGTAATATCCCAGCAATAAAAAGTGTAAATTATTACTTAAATTAAAGTGTTACCCACAAAGCTTTTGGTTTTATTGAGGTGGGATACGGGTATGGTTAGGGACAGGGAAAGGTTTGGTTTGACAGTTTATAGCCTATTAGGGTTATTGTGTAAGGGATGGGTCAACAGTACAATTATAAACCTATGTTCATTCCCCTTCGGCTTAGTCCTTTTATTAATCTGATGTTTGACTCAGCGAAATGAACCACTAACTTTTCCAGCATATGTTTTACACAGCAGGAACTGGGAAACATCCATACACTCTCACATGCACACACATACACTACGGCCAATTTAGTTTATTCAATTCACCTATACCACATGTCTTTGGACATGCAAACATCGGGAGAACATGCAAACTCAACAGAGAAATGGCAACTGGCCCAGCCGGGACTCGGACCAGTGCTAACCACTGAGCCACTGCGTCACCCTAATTATAAACATAATTACAGAAATTAATTACAGATTTAATTACATTTTTAACATGACCAAATGATTAATTTCAATGTTAATTACAAAGTATTTAAGGCCAATTAGTAAAAACAAGTTTGCTCAAACTCCTAAGTTGAACTCCAAACAAACTTTGTTTTGGCCTTGTTTTGTAAAAAAAAAAATAAAAAAATGTCCTTGGATTTTACATAAAGTGTATTTAAGTATGTTGGGGAGCCATCTAAAAATAGTAGATATTAAGCATACAGTTTAATAAAACTCTAATGACTTCTAGTTGATATGTAGTTAACAGTAGAAAGTCAAAAGAGCTCCACCAACTTGAAAGAAAAACATCTACATAAATAATGACACTGAGCACGTTCATCAAATGCAATGTTTGTTTGACAATGAACAGACCATCATGAAAGCTGAAATTAGAATTTACATTTTTCAGTTGTTTTCCCGCAGTTATTAATCATTTATGTGCAATGTCACGGAAAGTAGAAAGTCAATTGGAATGGATGTATTTCTGTAACATGTCTGTCTCGAGTTCACAGCAGGCGGTAGCCGCATATCCTCACCGCCGCGCGTCTTCAAAGAGCAGAAGTCCTCCCTGGAACGAGCTGCAGAAAAACAAACACTGCCTTGATATCATAGCGTACACAAACCCTCCAGAGAGGTGTAGCATATCCTGAATGCTCAATGATCTCATTAACCGCTGGCCATCACACTGGGAGGCCGAGGTCACAAGTACACAACATGGTTGTAACCTTTTGTCTCCTGGCAAAATCAATGACTGCAAATTATATTTAGAGGAGATATGGAAAGTGAGACCACTCATCTCGAGTGGCAGATAAGATAATCATCCGCAATCGCCGCACTGTCTCTCAAGCTCTCGCTGTTTTCTCTGTAGGAAATTAGGATGAAGAACTACACATGCATTCAAATTAATAATAATAAATTGGTGTGGAAACATATTCACTCATATATTTGTGAAACCTTGTTTCCAGAGGGAAAAACTAAAATTATATACAGTATGATGTATCTTTTAATTATGCGTTTTAATTGTGAGTTTATATCCCACAGTTTGTACCCTTTTTTGCACAATATGGGGTAATGTATGAAATAACATCTTGCTATTCTGTAATCTTTCACATTCTGAAGATTTAAAATTCTCAAATCTTGCAATTCTGGCTTATATCTTAAAATTCTGATTGAGTGTAAATTGGTAATTGTTGTGTTGACAGGCCGGTGTATCATGAAAAAAAAGACGAGTCCCACTTTATATTAAGTGGCCTTAACTAATATGTACTTACAAAGGAACTAATAGTTTGTTACAATGTACTTATTTTGTAAATACATGTATTTACTGTGTACTTATTCTTGATTAAATACATATATGTAATTACATCTGTAATTAACTTTGTAATTACATTTGTAAATACACTGTTCCCTTACACCTTAACCCACCCTTAATCCTACCCATGCTATCAAACCTGTCCATAACCCAAACTCTATTCCAACTCAAAAGCACCACAAGTGTTCTCAAATACATTATAAACACAGTAAGTACATTGTATTAATTTTTTTATGTAAGTACATAGTAGTTAAAGACACTTAATATAAAGTGGGACCAAAAGATGTCTTTCATTATATTGTATAACATTCCAATGCATTTAGTACATTTACCAAAAAAAAAGGTAGCACTTTAGTTTAAGTACAAATTAAATAAAATTTAATGATTTTCAAAATTACTAGTCACTCACCATTTTCAATAACCACAGTTTTGTTGTTAGGGAAAAATATATGTTATATGAATAAATTTCACTTTTGACTAAAATTACTTAATCTACATTTTGTGTTATGTGTTGTGTATGAGCTTGTTCCATGTGCAATAGCAAATGGGTTATGGTTTATAGTGTTTCACTGCTATTAGGTTATATTTTACATGACGTTTCATGGCTCAAAATAAAGGATTTACCAAATGTATCTCTGACGCACCAAAAATAAATAAATAATCATTTCTTTCCCAAAACTTTAAATAATGGGTCAAAACAAGCAATATATAGCTGTATATGTGCTTTATATTGAACAAAACTTTTCTTTAAAAAAGCAAAACAACTGACATTTAAAAAATAATTATTGTTATGTATCTAAAACTATGCGCAGTAATCTGTGCTGGCTTAAAATCTTAGACTACCAGTTAACTACACATAAAGGGGGAGTTAATCTCCTATTAAAGCAATGCTATTGTAAAGGATGATAATTAACCCATATTAACAAAAATAACTGTAAAAAAAAACAGGTGAAAAACATACTGTGTGTGATAATGAAAGGAAAATCATGCGCACGTTAGGCCCATTAATAATCTTAAAGCGAAAGCAGCAAAAAGCGAAAACATTTTTTTATTGATTTTTTTTCATTTGGAACTCTTGAAAGCAGCAGGGCTGTGGGTGCACGAGCATCACTTTTTGTCCAGTCTATTTCAAAGAGAAATAGGCTTTATATATATAAAGCCATTACATATATAAGTAGTAGTTTAATAGCAATACACTTAAAAATGTTTGTTTAATATGGCTTGTATACTAGTATTCCACTGTATTGCATAGACCGTCATAGCCACTTGATTGTTTACTTTCTATTTCTAAATATATTTGGTGACTAAAATATTATTTTAATAAATAGATATGTTTAATAAATCTGTTTTGTTTAAATGCACCATAATACATTGCCTATATTCACAGAGAAATGGATAAAAATATTCATTTTCCAAATGGAGTCTACTCTATTATGCTGAGCATTGTAAATTATGTAGCATGTTATGCATGTGGTTTATTAAATTGTATAATCACATAAAAATGTCACATAAATCACTGAATTAATAACACTATTGTTTTCTTTAATAAAAGATCAACAGTTTTTCTGTCAGATCTCCTAATTTGCAGCTTATTAATAGTCATTAAAATAATTTGGATTAGATATTAGGTATTATTAAGGATGTAAAATAAGATTATGCAGAATATGCAGAAAAAAACAAACAAAAAAAAACATGCATGCTATTAAGCAACAAGTTAATACTGAGAAAAGGTCCATATACTAAATCATTACCATATATTCTAGTAAATATTTATCTTTACCTATTTTAAACAATTACAGTTGATTTGTTTTAATATACATATACATTTTTTTCAAAAATCATGGAAAGCATCTTTGTTTTGACACAACAAACCTCAGACTTGAGATTATTTCTTATACATATAACGCTCTCTAAACACTCTGAAACAACAGTCAACTCTTTGTCGAAATATCTTCCTCGGCAGACATCAGAAGAACTTTGAAGAGGTGCTGTTAGTGTCGATAGACTTTTCTCTTCTTTTCTTCTTTGCCTTTTTTCAATGTTAAAGCCCAACCACTGAGAGGCTTTCATTCTGCTTTTGTGTCACAGATGTGACCCACGCTTCTATTCAGTATCTCCGCAGGGGCACACTCAAATGAGCTCTGTTTTTAACGGCATAATGAAGCTCTCTTCCGCAGCATCATGGGAAGCCTACGTTAAAGGTTGGAGTTTGTAATGGATATGCCACAAAGAGGCTCCCAACGCATTGCAACGAAATTAATATTGCGATTGGGATAAGACGTCAAGCACTGCGGCCGGCTCTTTGTTTGAAACGCTGGCACTGGGCTGACATTTCACGTTTGTTATTATGTTTTTGTTCTTCATCCTGCTAGGTGCAAGTGCAACCTCCATGCCAACAGCTGTGTTTATGACAATGGAAAGCTGGGCTGCGAATGCGAGCACAACACCACGGGGCCGGATTGCGCCCGCTGTAAGAGGCACTACCAGGGCCGAGCCTGGAGTATGGGCTCCTACCTGCCCATCCCCAAGGGCACCGCCAATATCTGTGAGTACATCCTGCCATCTCAACCTCGACATGACTCACGGGGAAGCGTATAGTGCTCTATCAAGCACCGAAACGTGACCTTTTCAGTCGTGTTCCCAATGACATTTTACTTTCTGAGGAAAAGGACCAACAATAAGCCTGTAGGCCGTTGCACGTAAGACAGACTTTTTGTGTTTTTTTTTTTGTTTTTTCTACAGCTCAGAGATGCTGTAAACCTGTAGCATATGGTGGGCTTCTGTTCTTATTTTTGTATTATTCAAGGTATTTTAGTATCATTTTCATTTTTTAAGTGTTTTTACTTTTACACTGCAAAAACAAATTATTTTCTTATTTAGATTTTTTTGTATTGTTTCTAGTCTAAATATTCTTAAATCTTGTAGCCTTTTTAGACAATCTAAACGTATTGTCTTTATTTAAGAAATAACATGCAAAAATTAGGTAAGTTTTTGTTTCAAACAAGCAAAATAATCTGCCAATGGGGTAAAAAATAAATTATTTTTAAAAAAAAATCTTGGTTAATCTTCTTTTTTTGAAAACAAGAATATTTGTCTTACCCCATTGGCAGATTATTTTGCTTGTTTTAAGGGAAAACTTGCTTAACTTTAATATTTTTTTTGGTAAAACAATTAAATAATTTTTACTTGTCTACTAAGCAAAAAATAATAATTTTCTTACTTAGATTTTTTTGTCTTGTTTCTAAAAAAATCTTAAATCAAAAAGAACTTTTCTAGACAAGTAAAACATATTGTCTTTTTTTAAGAATAATATTCCAAAATGAAGTGAGTTTTTCCTTAAAACAGGCAAAATAGTCTTATGTCAAATGTAAAAACAAGATTATTTTGCTTACCCCATTTGCAGATTATTTCACTTGATTTAAGGAAAAACTCACTTAATTTTGGCATATTTCTGAAAACAAGACAATATGTTTTGCTTGCTTAGAACATGCTTCTTGATATTAGAAGTTTTAGATATTTAGACTAGAAAGAAGACTCAAAATCTAAGTAAGAAAAGCATTTTTGCAGTGTAACTTTAAAAAGTAACAGTTTTTGACCCTAGTGAGCTACAAACAAACATTAGGTATCATGTGAAAGAAGACACTTTAAGTTTTACCATTGTTGTTGGTTTTGTTTGTTATTTTAGTAAGTTAATTAGTTAGTTAAAGTCATTTTGTGAGTTTTATTCATATTTGTTTTTAAAGTGTTTTTACTTTTACACTGCAAAAACAAACTATTTTCTTATTTAGATTTTTTTTTATTGTTTCTTTTCTAAATTTCTAAATATTCTTAAATCAAGAAGCCTTTTTAGACAAGCTAAACTTATTGTCTTGATTTAAGCAATAATCTGCCAATGGGGTAAGAAAAAAAATATATATATACATTTTTAAAAAATCTCATTTAATCTTATATTTTGGAAAACAAGAATATTTTTCTTACCCCATTGGCAGATTATTTTGCTTTTTTGGCAGATTATTATTATTTTAAGGGAAATTCAGCATTTCCATCTCAGAAATAAATTATATTTTACCATTATATTAAAGAAATGTCAGTTTTATTAGATATTTTTCTCTTTGTTATGGCATTATTTTGTTGTATTATTTAATTGTTTTATATAAAGCATATATGTAATATTAGACGGCAGCTGGTCATGGTCAACCACATGAAGCTAAGCAGATCTGCACTTGGTCAATACCTAGATGGAAGAACACATGGGAAAGCTAGGTTGCTGTTGGAAGTGGTGTTAGTGAGACCAGCAGGGGCGCTCAACCTGTGGTCTGTGTGGGCTCTAACACCCCAGTATAATGATGGGGACTCTTTACTGCTCAGTTAGCACCGTTTTTCAGATAAGACATTAAACCGAGGTCTTGACTCCTTGTGGTCAGTAAAAATTCCAGGATGTCCTTCAAAAAAAAGAGTAGGGGTTTAACCCTGGCACCCTGGCCAAATTTGCCCACTGGCCTCTGTGCATCATGGCCTCCATCCCAAAAATCATAATTGGCTTCATCACTCAGTCTCCTCTTCACCAATCAGCTGGTGTGTGGTGGATGCTGCACACTGGTGGTGGATGAGGAGATTCCCCAAAAAAATGTGTAAAGCACTTTGAGTTTCCAGAAAAGAATTATTATTATTAATATTTCACAATCCACTATTTTACTGTGTTTTTGATTAAAGAAATGTCACCTTCCGAATTTTCTTTAACAAACATTTGATTTCAAACATTATTGTTTTTTTTTTATTATTATCTTTATTTTTTTCCACTGTTGTCTAAAAAAATTCCTGGAATTAAGCTCAAAAAAATTGTCTTTTTGGTGTTTCTCTCAGCCTATGAAAGCTGGGATTGAGCATCTTCTTTAGCTTCATCTTGGCATTGAGCAGTGGCACATCTGTCAAGTTCTCGGCCCAAGGCAGGGGGCTCATTGCCCTAATAAATCTAATGAAGTCAGTAACTGTAGCTCAGGGACGGCGAGAGGCGCAGCACTGTCCAGATGGTGGGAGGAGATGCCTCTGGCCCCTCAGCACAGGGCCACTCAAAACTGAGTCACTAGCATCAAGCACAAGCCATATACTTCTGCAGACACAAGCAGAGGACGTTTTACGGGACGCTGCATGAAGTGCACATTTGGGTTTATGAATATTCTGCTTTGCATTCTCAGCAAGTTATTTCAACCCAAAGTTTAAACAATTATGGCCAAATCCTAACTGTAGAATTAAGCATTTTGTTAACACTTCCTATGAAATCTGCATATATTATAATTTATAAGCATATTTTAATTTATTTTATAGTGCATGTCTAATCCCTTATGCTATTAAAAATGTGTGGTTTCATCTGATTAATAATCTTAACAACAGTTAAACAGATATTCTTAATTTATTATAACGCATGTATGCATAACTCAGTCTAATAATGTGAATTCAAATGTACCATTGTTTATTTTCATAATCCTAACAATATAAGCAATACGTTGCTCATAAGTAATAATTAATTGTAAAGAATTAATCGTTAACACTTTATAATAACAACACATGATAAATCATTTATTAAGCATTAGCAAATAGTGAACTCATTATCTGTTAAGCATTAGCTCTACATTAATAAACGTTAGTAAGCAGTTTATAACTGCAGCTACAAATGCTCTATTCTTGACTTAAATGCACCTATATAATGTGGTTAATGATTGTATTTTCATAATTAGTTAATGATTTATTTTTCATTACTAAATTAAGTATCACATTATTTACAAACCGTTTGTATTTAAGAGTAGTTGAGGGTTTTTAGGATCATTCAGAATGAGTTAGTAAATGATTCATAAAATATTGACATCAAAGTTTATATGTCTTATTATTCAGGCATATAGTAATGGTTACTATATATGTTAATAAATGCTTTATTAACTCAACATTATGCAGTTTTGTGACCTAATCTAAAGTGAGGACTATTCATGCTTTATAAATCCCTTATAAATTACAAGTAATTACTGTAATAGAGCAGTAATGGTAACTAACTGGAAACTGTGTACAGTTAATTACTGTACTGTAGTGTTACAACTCACAGCATTATACTGCATACAGATTCATAGTATGTCAAGGTGTTACTAAAATTAATTAGTATTCTTACCTGTTATCAAAAATAGAAGGCATCAAAATTGACAAATTTATTTTATTGTTTTGGCAGCAAACAAATATACAACAGAAAATGTATATCAAAATTAAGAAATCAGCAGATATAAATATCATCTTACATATTACTGAGAGCCACAGGTCTGCACAGTAAGGCTGTGGTCACACTAACGTTTGAGCATGCAAAATTCTGTCATATGGCACTGCGAAAAGGAGCGGGATTAAACAAAATAATTAGAGATTGAAAAAGCAAGCGACTGGTCCATAATTTTTGTTCAGAGAGGTCATGGTTTGATCTTTGATTAGTCTCAAGCAAACACATGATGTGATTTCGCAAGTTCTCCAAGCTTGAACTTTCCAGTGCTGCAAACTGTAAAATTTGTCGCATGAGCTTGCATTCCAGGTCTGCAGTACTCACATGCGCATGAATGGAAGTCTATAGGGAGAAAAGTGCAGTGTGACCGGGACTTTAATCTGTAACTCTAATTAAACACACCTGATAAAACTAAGTAAGGCTCGTTAGAAATCTACAGGTAATGTTGAAGCAGGGTGGGAACTAAACTCTGCTGCCCTCAGTTCTCCAGCAACTTGGAGTTTGACCCCCATGTTATATAGCAGGGGTGCTCAATCCTGTTCCTGGAGATCTACCTTCCTGCAGATTTCAGTAGCTACCCATATCAAACACACCTGCCTGTAATTATCAAGTGGTGTTCAGGTCCTAATTAATTGGTTCAGGTGTGTTTGATATAGGTAGCAATTGAAATCTGCAGGAAGGTAGATCTCCAGGAACAGGATTGAGCAACCCTGGTATATAGCATACTTTTAAAGCAACTTCCAACATTTATCACAATCACATATGCAATAAATAAAATACACACACACACAAACACACAGAAAGTGCTGCAGTGAAATGTGTTACTCTCTCCTCAATGCGAACCATGCATAAAAAACTGAAAAGCAAAAAACACAAAATAATTATTTTATTTTTTTAAATAATTAAAAAATAAGCATATGAAAAGAACACATAGATAAATATATAAATAGAAACATGTTTGTCAAACAGGCACATACTGTCAATTCTCAATAAAAAGTTTTAAATAATTATAAAAAAAAAACAAAAATAAAGTCGGCAACATCCAAAGGATCCAATCTTATATTGTTATAAATATTATTTATTTACTTTAAAAATCTCATGACAACGAATTTTTTTATTGTTTCTAATATAAATTCATAGGTGGAAACACAGCTTTGAAAAATACTTAGCAAATAACTCACAACCTGGGACCTGACAGTGGAGCTTTTGTGTGTGGATGGTTATGTGTATCACATTTTTGTGATTCCCTGTGATGATTTCTGTGCACATGTTACCTTACTAAGGTGATATAATTTAATGTTTTTTATGTGCATAAAATCTGCTTATTTGCCAGAATGATTCATGAAATGTAGTTTAAAATTAATTTTTAAAAGTTTTTCTCCTCTAAGGGCTTATTATGCAGTTTCTGTCGCCATCTTATGGGGGAGCATCAACCGTCTTTGCTAGTATGACAGACTGAAGGATGCTGACATGCTGTATCTCAGAATTATAAATATTTAAAATAGGCACTATTCTTATAAATAAACTGCAGTTGCATTCCAAACAACTACATTATTGATGAAGCAAGCCTAAAAAATACATTATGTTGTCTGACGACTGCAATATTTTTCAAACTGTAGTGCGTTTATTATGGTGGCCGGGAAGCGCAAAACAACATTACAAAGTGTGAAACACTTATACAAAGCTCGAGACAAATTTACATTTTGAAAAACATTGTTATCTACCACCAGACAAAATTACATAGGAAAAACAATTTTACAAAGGATAAAACAAATTTACGTTTTAGAAAAAAAAATTACAAGACGCAAAACACTTTTACAAGTCCCGAAACAAATTTACAATTACAGATTCCTTACGGAAAGGGAATGAACCACACACCGGAAGTGACGTGGAATGTACCACACCGGGAGTGACGCGGGGGAAAGTTGTTGATGTTGGTAAGTGCGGTAAATTCGTGCTGTGGAGTATATGGTGTAAATAAAGTTTAAAGTGACCGAACATAGACAGCAGTCGAGGGTTGTTTTGCCCATTTTGTTGCAAACACGAGCAGCTTAACGCAGTTTAGCTTCACGTGTGGTCGGTGTTTGGAGTTCATAAAGGACGTGGACCAGACGGAAACACCAGACATACTGCATCAATGTGTTCAATATTTTAATGAGGGCCACTCGTACGCTGTAATCGTGAACATGATGTCAAGTCTACTCGATGTAAACATCTGCTTGAGGGCTCTTAACAGAAAACTGAATGAAGCCGGTGTTACAGTTTGACTGGTGACCGTTTTAACTGAGGCCCCTTTTCAGATGTAAACTATTCACATTTGCAGTTTGGCAGATTCGTCACTTTTTCACAGCAACAAAACATGCCCATAACGAATTGAGATTCTTATTACTTGGTGTCAAGTAAACATTATTGACTTTAACATCTGTGTAGCAGAACAGTATGAACCAAAATTAATGTAAAGAAATAATTATAATTGACATGTCATCAACAGGATTTGAACCCAAGTCAAAAGGTTCTGCAAGAGTATCAACCGACCTATCTAACTGAGCTACTTACAGTAGGTCGACAGGTTGGGTTGGTTTTGATATCTTTATCAGTCAATCTTTATCGTTTACATGTTTCTACATACTTTCACACTGATTTTTTTCTCAGAATAGCTCTAATATGTTTTATTGCAGTTGGCCAAACCATGATTTTTATAGTTGTAGACTCGTGGAAACCTGTCTACAAAGTCACACATGAGCTGATATTTTCCGGTGTGTGTGTTACATTCCTGGTCACTACCAGTGTATGGTATATTCCACATCTCTTCTGGTTTGTGGTAAATTTGTTTCAAGACTTGTAAAAGTGTTTTCTTGTTAATTTTTTTCTAAAATGTTAATTTGTTTTGTCCTTTGTAAAATTGTTTTTCCTATGTAATTTGTGTCTGATGATAGGTAAAAATGTTTTTCAAAATGTAAATTTGTCTCGAGCTTTGTAAAAGTGTTTCACACTTTGTAATATTGTTTTGCACTTCCTGGCCACCGTAGTTTATGGATCTGCTATCACTCTATGTGGGCGGAGTAATACAGAAGTGTGAGGAGGCTTTACGAGCACTATTGCAGAATATCTGTTGTACCGTTTAAATGCTCAAGCTTTTTCTCTGTACAGCTTCTTTAATTTTGTATTTTTTTGTGGGTAAAATTAATTGCATTCTTCATGCATTGTTGATTTAATTTTACCTTCATGATTTTTTTTTTTATTTTGTGATATTTTATGGCCATTTAAAACAACAACAACTTTAATACTTAAAGCAGACAAAGACCACTTATATTATGTGTAACCCTTTAGCATGAGAAACACCTATTCACTATTAACTATAACTTTTGCCTCAAACTCATAATGAACTGCTTATTAATAGATTCTTAGGTAGTTGTTTTAGCAGTTAAGATAAGGTATATAGGGATTACAGCAGAGAATCTAGTCGCAAAGGTTGAGGCATTAAGTTAGGGATAAATTACACCCAGGAGGTTGTTATCACAGAATAAAGTCTGACAGGCTTAATGGCTGTTGTATAAGACTGAAGGGCTTGAAAAGTATTAGTATATTAATTCTTTAATTAAGTGCAAATCTGATAGAAACTAAAAGTGAAGCTGATGAAGCATACAAAAACCTGTGCATTTTTCAGTCACAAGATAAGCAGTCAGACATGCAAAGCTGACAGAAATGAAACCATTTCATTAAAGCATATACTAACATATGTATTGTTCAAAGACAAAAACTGTGGCATACAAGACAAGCAGCTACATAGAAATGTGGATATAAGAACTTTGCATGTACTCATCCAGGTACTTCAAATCACCTTGACGGTCAGTGTTTGCATCTATTGTCTGCAATATAATCTCTTTCTGAAAATGTAGCCCTATATACAATTCTGGAGATAAATTATGCAGCCAGAAGTATATATGGTGGTGTTTTGTCTTTAAAACGAATGCTACGGGGTGGTATGATGTCGTTTCTTCTCACGCTTACTCGCTGAACGCTTACCTCTATATAGATGACTTTCCCGCTGTTATCAGTTTGTCCAGGAGTTGACCACAATGACAGGGCTCGAGACTGACAAAGAACGGTTCCAGAAAGCAGGCAACACAAAAACAAAGAAGCCAAAAAATAAAATATTGAGGTAAATAACAGGGTGAGAATGTGGTAAAATCTGCAATTGTGGTAAAAATTAGGCGAGGGCTTTTCTTTTTCTGGAATTAAAAAATTTATTTTTAAAACTGTCTATCAGGTTTACAGAGGACATCACAATGACACAGTGGGCAGCACAATCCCCTCACAGCAAGAAGGTCGCTGGTTCAAGCCTTGGCTGGGTCAGTTGGCATTTCTTTGTGGAGTTTGCATGTTCTCCCGTGTTTGCGTGGGTTTCTTCCAGGGTTCCCCCCACAAGTTCAAGGTCATGCAGAATGGGTGAATTGAGTAAGCTAAATTGTCCATGGTGTATGTGTTTGAATGAGTGTGTATGGATGTTTCCCAGTGTTGGGTTGCAGCTGGAAGGGCATCTGCTGCGTAAAACATATGCTGGATAGGTTGGAGGTTCATTCCGCTCTGGCGACCCCAGATTAATAAAGTGACTAAGCCGAAAAGAAAATGAATAAATGACTGGGTTTAGGGAAATGGGTGGGCGGGTCAATCAGTCCTTTTAAAAATACTATGTGTTGGGTTTTCATGAAGGAGGTGGATGGGTCAGTTGACCGGTCAGTCATTTAGTGAATCAACAGCAGCCTCTGATGGATTTACGTGAGAACAGCAGACACGAATGACACTCGTGAGAGAAATTTGAGTCTTGAAAAAGAATACAAAGCGTTCTCTGGTGGATTTGCGAAAACAAAACTGCAAAAAGTACCTCCTGGGACATATTTTGGTGCTCTCAAGAAATGTATATAGCGGTATGTTACATTAGTGTATGCTCCATTCAGACATTTTTGTTTCTGTCAGCTTTCTTTAGCCCTTGCAAAACATAATGTTTTGTGTGCAGTTTTATTTTATTTTTTTTATGTATTCTGGCAATTAGCTATTTAATAAATGGATGAAGTGGTACTGGTCAGAGAACATTCTACTTTATTTATTTTTTTTTCAGATACAAAACCTAAGATTATCAATGACTAAGTTTAAATCCGTCTCTCTAGCTTGCTTCAACAGTGCATCCCGCCGTGCTCAGCAGGTGGAGAGAAAGCATTCAACCATATGTGTTCATCTGCGGGTTATTTCGTCATTTGAGAAACGTATTTCAGATCTTAAGAAAACAAAGTCTAGATATGAAACTTAGGAAATTAAAAAGAGATGAACTTATAGGAAATGCAATCCATAATAACTTAAATTCAGCAGTGTTATCAGTATTATTGCTTTTGATATTGTATGTACACTACCTGACAAAAGTCTTGCTGTCGATCTCAGTTGTAAGAGAAACAAATAATAACTTGACTTCTAGTTGGCAGAGGGTAAATATTTCAGATGAATCATCTATTGAACAACATCCCAATCATCACACACACTGCAGAAGACCCATCGGAACCTACACGGACCCAAGATTCTCACAGATATCAGTCAAGTTTGGTGAAGGAAAATTCAAGATTCGGGGTTACATTCAGTATGGAGGCGTGTAAGAGATCTGCAGAGTGTATGGCAACATCAACAGTCTGAGGTATCAAGACATTTGTGCTGCCCATTACATTACAAACCACAGGAGAGGGCAAATTCTTCAGCAGTATCATACTTCAGCCTCCAAATCAAAGTTCCTCAAAGCAATAAAGGTCAAGATGCTCCGGGATTGGCCAGCCCAGCCATCAGACATGAACATTATTGAGCATGTCTGGGGTAAGATGAAGAAGGAGGCATTTAGAATGAATCCAAAGAATCTTGAAGAAATCTGGGAGTCCTGCAAGAACGCTTTCTTTACCATTCCAGTTGGCTTTTTAATAAGTTATTTAAGTCGTTGCAGAGATGTATGGATGCAGTCCTCCAAGCTCATGGGAGTCATACATAATATTCATTCTTCCTCCACTGCACCATGACTTAATATTCTGTTCATTCATTAATTTTCTTGTCAGCTTAGTCCCTTTATTAATCCGGGGTCACCACAGCGGAATGAACCGCCAACTTATCCAGCAAGTTTTTACGCAGCAGATGCCCTTCCAGCCACAACTCATCTCTGGGAAACATCCACAACTCACATCCACAAACATCCACATCTGGGGAACATCCACATCCACAAACATTCACGCACACACTCATACACTACGGACAATTTAGCCTACCCAATTCACCTATACCACATGTCTTTGGACAATGGGGGAAACCGGAGCACCCGGAGGAAACCCACGCGAAGGCAGGGAGAACATGCAAACTCCACACAGAAACGCCAACTAAGCCGAGGTTCGAACCAGCGACCCAGCGACCTTCTTGCTGTGAAGGGACAGCACTACCTACTGCACCTCTTAGACTTTTGTCTAAGTGAATTCAGACCTTACTATCCTAATTAAATAATTAAAAATAAAAGCATGGTTATATTTTATTTAGGTAAAATAAGCGTAATCTAGAAGCCTTTGCCTTTCATATAAGCTACTTCTGATACCAAATGATCAACTAGAAATCAAGTTATTATTTGTGGTTCTTAAAACTTGGATAGGCTAATTCAAATCAAAACTTCTGTCAGGTAGTGTATATTCATAAGATGATACACTTTATAACATTGTTTGTAAGCCATTTAGCATGGATACCCTTATAATGCATTATAAATAGAGGCCTCATAGAAAATGTTGCAAAAATGAAAAAAATTACAATAATAATAACTCAGCCATTGGGTTTGTCAATTTTGGGTTAAAATATCCCAGAATATTTTTTCGATTATACACAACAATCCATTGCGTGATCTTTTATGACAATTTTAGATTGAGTGCACCTGAAGTCTGAGCTGCTGTATGAGTATACATACTTTTGAAAGCCCTTAATATCGCTCTAGCCTCTCGCCCCTGTTATAAAAGCCCCTCATAATGCAAGGGCAAAGCTCAGACTGACAGCCAGTTATTAAAAACCCAATACCAGGGCACATCTGCGCCCAACAGAGAAAACCGAGGACCACCTATATCAAAAGCAATATTAGCATCTGTTTTGGCGAGAAATCCACAACGCAACAGGCTTGCATATGAAATCAAAATAACATTTCTGCCCCTGCAGGTTTGTGAAATCAATAGTCGCGCCGCAAATGAGCACGATGTTCAGTGACACGCCACTTCTCCTACGTGGCTCGTATTACATGAGAGGTTATGAAACATATGGCTCTCGCATAAAGATAAATTTGCTGAAAGTGCAGAATTTAATTAAGCTGTAATGGCTCTCATCTGTCATTAAGTCTTCTGCTGTAATCACAAGGGCGATTTATCTCCATGTTCAGATTCATAGGCAGGAGGCTCCTCGTGCTGATATATAGTGTTGTGTGACCCCGCGTCTAATAATTCAGCAGGAAATGAAATCCATGTCTTTGTCTGGTGGGATGGGCTTGGAGAGGCAGGAAGGAACATTTCGTGTGAAAGCAAAAGTGTCCTGCTGTGCCTTTACACCTGCACCGCACTGCCAAACAGAGCAGAGCAGACGAGTCGAGACGAGACGAGAGGAAAGCTCTAGGTATAAAGTGGGATTTTTTTTGGGCACATCATGTCTGGGTTACTAATGGGTGACGTTTAAATTTTTTAGCAGCATCCAAATTTGCTACACTCCAAAAAACAGAAACAGGTTTCACTAAGAAATTGCTGTGCAATTTAGCAAAGCTCTGCAATTGAAATAGACCTATTAAAACATGTTCTAAAGCATATATTTTACCATGTAATTATTACGATTGAGAAATGTGTAGTGTCATATAAAATACATTTTCAGTTTGTAGTAAATTTGCTTATATACTTTTACAAACATAGCTTACTTCACTTAATTGTAAATTTGATTGATTTTTCCTCTTTAAAAAAAATAAATCTATACATGAAACAATTCTTTAAACACAATACTTTCATCATGGTCGAAATGGAGCGGGATGAAGCACAAGCTTATTATTTTCCCCACCATGTTACCATGTCATTTGCCTATTAAGTAAACTTAATTTTTCTTTTACTTGTCTTTTACATGAGATATATTTTATCATTTTGGCATCTTTGACATATTATATTTTTGATTCCATTTGTTCATTTTCTTTTTACTACAGACCTAAAAAATACATATAAAAAATTATATTTGTATGTAACATATGTATATTTTTTTGGTTTGTTTGTTTGTTTGTTATGATTAGATTTTTGGTAGATTTAGAATATTAAATAATTTGGTGTTGTCAGTGGCAGATCTAGAAATTGTTAAACCATACCTGCCAACACTCCCGTATTTCAGACCCATCTCTCGTTTTGTTCTGTGTCCTGAAAAACTCCCGGATTAATAAACTCAGGATTAACACTTAAACTACCAAAATTCTTCATAAGTTCTAGATTGGCCATACTGTTCATATAAGACTGATTTATTTACACTAAAAACTTAGAATTTAAATGTCTGACAATATTTTGTGATATTATTCCCCTAAAAAAACACTATATTATTTTGTAATAGAGCTTATAACTGTGTATGAGTACTAGAACTCGCCCTGAAGGAGTGTAGTACCTTGTGAGGTGCCAGAGTGGACAAAAGTCAAGCGAACACTGAGAGACAGTGAACGCGCGAGAGAGACCGAATGTACGCTTTTCTAAGCTTTTCACTTATCATAGCACACATGCTGCTGATGATGTGACAATAAAAGTGATTTGATTTGATGTGTGTGCGAGAGAAACTGAATGCGTGCGAGAGAGGCTGAGTATTGGCGCACGCAAGAGACAATTAAATTTACTATTATTAATTACTATCACAAATACAACTATGTTTACTTACACGTTTGGTTAATACAATTGTAACGTTTGTGAAGTTATAATTGACACTTTATTTAAGATAATTTGATCAGTTTTACTGACTTAAATGCTCTTTATTACTCGGGTGTGTCCTAAAATACTGAAAGTGATCATGTTAATTAAAAAAATAGGATAAAATTGATTAATATCTTGAAAATGCATTTATACTTAAACAGTGCATTAAACTTTGAGCAAATATCTTGGGCACCATTAAATATAGGCCACTATTATATTTTGATATGTAATAATTTATTAGGCCTTTAATATAACAAACCAATATATTATTGTTTCTTTATATGGGATTCATCAAAGGCTATGCAATACTATAAAGGGACTTTGGTTTTATTCAGAGATTTTAAAAATGAAAAGTTTTTAATCATTCAATTACTAAACAATTGCATCAGAAAAGGAAATTCTGTGAACTCACTGATGTGATGACAGCTCCAGTCATTTTTATTGCAGCACTTTTGCAGTAGGCTACTGCAGTGCAACAAACTAATGAAACAATATTAGATGTCCCGTAAATATGTTGGAAAATTTAAGCTTAAACAATAAAAAGCTCTCTTTCTCAATTCAAATTTGTATCACCAAAACATTTGTAATTGGATCATTTCTACTATTCGGTGCCATTTGTTTCCCCAAGACATTATATGCTAAAGAATTTTTAAAAATCCAATTTAAAAATCCTTCAAGCTTGTCTGATCATCCCATTCCACAACAGAACACCATGATAAGTGCTCAAAAATAAATAAATTTAAAATAATTACTCTCTATTCAGTGTAATAAACTGATTTCCCATGCCATTAATTAATTGATAATAGTAACTTCAATAGTCTCTCGGTCTCTCTCGATTGCACTCTGCCTCTCTCGCATCCACTCTGTCTATCTTGCGCACCAATACTCTGTCTCTCTCGTGTGCACTTGGCCTCTTTCGTGTCTACTCAGTCTATCTCGCACACTAATACTCGGTCTCTCTCTAGCGCAAATTTTCGTAGGTACTCAGTCTCTCTGCAATCGCTTGAAATTTGTCCACTCTGGCGCCTCATAGTACCTCACTTTGTCCAGCAAGCAGGAGAGCAGTTTTTTCACCACAGTGAAAATGTTGTTTTTGAAAGTTTGAAAAATATGTCTGAAGTAAACTTGTGTTAGCATAACGTTGCCATAAAACAGAGGCACGCTTATTTAAAGGAACAGGAAAAAGTAGTAGAAAGGGTGTCATGGTGGCACAGTATGTAGCATGATCGCCTCACAGCAAGAAGGTTGATGGCTCAAGCCTCGGCTGGGTCAGTTGGCATTTCTGTGTGGAGTTTGCATGTTTTCTCTATGTTGACGCGGGTTTCCTTTGGGTGTCCGGTTTCCCCCAAAGTCTAAAGACATGCGGTACAGGTGAATTGGGTAAGCTAAATTGTCCGTAGTGTATGTGTGTGAATAAGTGAGTGTATGGATGTTTTTCCAAGTGATGAGTAGCAGCTGGAAGGACATCCGCTGTGTAAAAACATATGCTGGATAGGTTGGTGGTTCATTTTGCTGTGGTGACCCCTGATTGATAAAGGGACTAAGCCTAAAAGAAAGTGAACAAATGAATGAAAAAGTAGCAGATGCTGGAATGAATTGGGCCTATTTGATCTTTATGACCATTTAAGGTAAAAATATTTATAATATTTTTGTGATGTGTTAAAATGAAAAATACACATTTTAGCAAAAGTCAGGCTTTTATAGACTGGGAGGTTATTTTAACAATGCAATTGATTAAAAAAAAATTATAACAATGTACTTTATTTACTTCAAATTTATTTTAAGTTTAGGGGGTTTCTTGTAAGGGAGGTTCTATGTAACTGCTTGTTACATTTTTTTTTTTTTTTTTTTTGTGCTTATCCAGGTCCTTAGTAAAATAGGCAAATGCCATCTAGTTTCTCTGTTTTTTAAGCAATGCTAGCCGATTTCATTTCATTTCATTTCAAGTCGTTATCATATTGACAAGTCTAAAATGGCTTGTTCCAAAGAGCCCCTCGCAACCATAAGGGACTAAGGCCAAACAAGAAGAAGAAGAATGTATGCTCTGTGTAATATATATAGTATATGTGGAACTGATCACATTTTTTATGCACAAATGTCACATTAGCATTGCACACAGCAGCACTCTCCACATAAACAACCACGGCAAACGGCTCAAAAACTGATTGCGCATGTGTGCTGGCTTTAACCAGGCAGATCCGTAAGATCTTGATCTCATGCTCGCAGAGGAGGATTTTCAATTCGTTGCTCTTGTTGTACCCCATGTGGGAAGAACAGGTGCTTGAGGAGCCAAGAATTATGTGCGTTTGGTACTTTTGTGATAAATAAGATGTGTGTTGGTTTAATCAATGCGCACTGAGCTCATCTACCAGCTGTCCTCTTCTGCCTGTTTTCCAGACTTGTCATTCATAGCCCAGGTGAACAGAATGCACAATTAGCCTTGAGTCGCTAATGCTGTAATGAGGCCTGTGATGTGCTGTAAGAACTCAAGAGTCTTTTGGGGGATACACTTAAGTGGTGATGCAATATCATTGTTGGCCCTTTTGAAAGAGAAGGGTGCTTAATTCCATTTATTATGTTGTTTTTTTAATGCGCTTAGAACATCCTGTGTAATTTTTCAAATGGAAAGTTCATCCACTCAAAAAAATTATTTATTAACCTTTCACTTGTTCAAAACCTATTTGAGTCTCTTTTGTCTGTTACAGGTCCCGTGAAATTAAAATAAAACATTTCAGATGTTATTTTTAGTCTGTTAGTTTTGAGCACATTTATAAGCTAGTGTGCTCCAAAACAGTGACAAAATTCACATTTAAAAAATATAAAACTGATATAAAACATCCAAAGCTTACAATTTGTCACATCCGCCTAAATCGATCAACAATCAAAAAAAAAAAATTCACCTTGCCTCATACTTCAGTTTCTCATCAGATCTTCTGACCAATCAAATGCTCTCTAGTACCAGGTCACTTGTCATTTGCTTTTAATTTGACGCACAACCACTCTCACTGGCAGAGCTGTGATAAAAACACAACTCTATTGGCTGTTTTTTTAAAGGAGAGGGGCTACTATATGTCCCACCCTCTCTTCATTTTTCAGTTGAGATTATTTCAGACACTGAATAAAAAATGCACATTTCACAGGACCTTTAAACACATAAAAAGCTATTTAGAAAAATGCTGCTAAAGTAGCTGGCACCCATTGACTTCCATAGTATTTTTATTCCAACTGTGGAAGTCAATGGGTGCCAGTTAGCAGCATTTTTCTTTGTAGATATTGAATTGAAATGGAACGGTTAATATCACTGATCTAAAAACAATCAGAATTGATTGCTTCACCAACTGCCAAAAGGTTTGAGATTACAGTCTAAAACACACGCTCAGCAACTGACTATGCAGTTAAAAACAACAGAAAAAAGGGGAAACTAGCACTAAGCTGGCTTTTTTAGCAGTGTTAAAAACGCTTTGATGAACATGCACCATAGAACCACATAAGGGAATACATAATTAGGGATGTCCCGATCAGGTTTTTTTAGCCTCGAGTCCGAGTCATTTGATTTTGAGTATCTGCTGATACGGCAACCCGATCCAATACTTCTATAATACATTAAAAAAATATTAATAATAATTCTTCACTTTTGGACTTTACTGCAACAGTAAATATAATATATATATATATATATATATATATATATATATATATATATATATATATATATATATATATATATATATATAAAACAAATAGCTCCTCAAATTAAAATACCCGGCAGGCAATCCCAAGTTTACATATCTCACAGTTCGGTTCATTTACAATTATCATGTCGTTGATTCAGTTCAATTCAATATCTCAGTGCATTACGGTGCATTGACAATACTTTCCATCCACACTTTTATATGTATTTGTATTACAATATTGTCCTTAAATACAAGCAGTCAGATGTATGAACTGTATCTTTAATTTTAGCTGCTCAAAGAAAACTTTTTAATGCATCTAACAAAACTCAATGACATACTCAGAACAACAAGCTGCTTTCAAGCTGCTTTCATGTTCTACTTTGCCGGCATTTAACCAATAGCGTTTCTGCAACAAAGTGATGTCATGCCGCATGCGTTGCTGTTTCTGCGTGAAGTCAAGAAAGAGTTCTAACTCTGTGCCACCGCATAACTATAGATGTCTTAAACAATACTGAGAATATATATAATATACATTTATATTTGAGTCCTGATCGGGAGGTAACGTCCTATTCTGATCGAGTCTGAAACTGCGTCATCGGGCCTGATTTCAGATGACATGATCGGATCTGGACATCCCTAATATATATAATATATATATATTTGAAACCAACTTCACCTACTGTTCACTTTGTCCAGCACATGCTTGTAAATTAACAGATTATGGTAACACTTTACTTAAAGGTGTGTTCATAAGACTCTCATGACACCTTTATAATCCTGTCATTATATATATGCTTATTACAACTGACATTAAGTGTTATTATTATTTGTGTCATTTTAAATGCAAAGATGACATTGTTTGAAATGTCTTTGTAATAACAACATATTACAAGAACAAAAAACAAAAAATAACTTATGCTAATAAATAAATTTCTCATAGAGATGATTGTCATGAGGGCATTATGATTATGTCAGGAAAAAATATTGAATCACTTTTTCAGTTGAAGAAAATACATTTGTCATTAAACTGTCTCAATAAATGTCAATACTCAAATAATTTTATGACAAATAATTTTACAACAGTGTTGTTACTATTTAATGACATTTTAAGGTTCAATTTGTACCACTGTAATTGTGTTAAAAATCATGTTTATGACAGATTTATGACAATGTTCAGATTTAAGTTACGATGCCTCGATAATGTCAAGTTGTCATGACAAAGACAGGTTGATGCATTTGTTAACGCCAAGTCACGTCATAACAAAGACATCTTAAAGTCATCTTTGCATTTAAAATGACATAATTGAGTTAATGCCCCTTGTTATCACAAGCATGAATACAATCTCATTCATATTCATGACACTCCATCTCAGGATTATAAATGTTTATCTCATGAACAGCCCCTTCAAGTAAAGTTTTACCCAGATTATTAATGAAATAATGCATCATTTACATATTTAAATATATTAAATGTAACATTTTAGAAAATGTGTTTAAGTGTGTATGTTATAGACTTTATAAAAGCATACTAAAGTGCACTTCTTTTTCACAAGGGAGGCCAAGCATTGTAAAAGCCTGGAAACTATAACACAGGGGAATTCATGAAGTGTAAAGCAGCTCAGCGTCTGTGGTTTTGCAGTTGTTTCATGCTGAGATATTCAGTGCTGTTCTTCTTTGTCCTGTAGACTGACTGAAGAACAGTGTGTAGGTGCACCGCTTCGAAATGTCAGGCCTGTCATAATAGTTGATGGTTGAAAATAACAACATAAAAAAAGAATCTGATGGATATAAAAGTCAAATCATTTATTAAAATGTGTGCAAACAAACTGCAACGCTGATTAATGAATAACAAATAACATAAAACACTCTGATGTACTCTGGCAGTTAACAGAGAGAGCAACACAGTTTGAAGACAAACACACACTGTGCTTGTACTAACATTTGCAGTTATTGGAAATTAATATTTTCATTTCAACTCATTCTTTACTGTTAGAAAAGCTGAAAGTTGAAGTATAAAATATAGGGTTATTTCATTATTTGATGACTTTACTGCTGTTCTAAATGTAATGTTTTGCCATGGATGACATAATGGGTTCTCAAACTATGTTGTACTCTGAGTGGATTTTATTGCTATTTCTTTGTAATTAATTAGGGCATTGTGAAAGTTAACAGTGACAATTGTTTGTACACTGCATATATAGAGAGAGAGTTGGAGTCAGAATTATTAGCCCCCCATTGATTTATTTTTCTTTTTAAAATATATCTTGAATGATGTTTTTAACAGAGCAAGGAAATTTTCACAGTGTGTCTGATAATATTTTAATTATCTAGAGAAAGTCTTATTTGTTTTATGTAGACTAAAATAAAAGCAGTTTTAAATTTTTTAAACACCATTTTAAGGACAAAGTTATTAGCCCCCTTAAGATATATATATATATATATATATATATATATATATATATATATATATATATATATATATATATATATATATATATATATTTGATAGTCTACAGAACAAACCATCATTATACAATGACTTGCGTAATTCCCCTAACCTGCCTAGTTAACCTAATTAACCCAGTTAAGCCTTTAAATTTCACTTTAAGCAGTATAGAAGTGTCTTGAAAAATATCAAGTATAATATTATTTACTGTCATCATGGAAAAGGTAAAATAAATCAGTTTTTATAAATGAGTTATTAAAACTTTTATGTTTAGAAATGTGTTGAAAAAAAACTTCTCTCTGTTAAACAGAAATTTGGGAAAAATTAATAATTCTGATTTCAACTGTGTATATATACAGTGTATCCGGAAAGTATTCATAGCGCTCCACTATTTCCACATTTTTTTATGTTACATCCTTATTCCAAAATAGATTAAATTCATTTATTTCCTCAAAACTATAAAAAAGAAATTGAACACAATTTGAAATTGTTGCAAATGTATTAAAAATTAAAAAAAAAACTGAAAAATCACATATGCATCAGTATTCACAGCCTTTGCTCAAAACTTTGTTGATGCACCTTTTGCAGCAATTACAGCCTCAAGTCTTTTTGAATATGATGCCACAAGCTTGGCAAATTTTTTGTCCATTCCTTTTTGTAGTATCTCTCAAGCTCGAGCAGGTTGGATGGGAAGCGACAGCCATTTTCAGATTTCTCAAGAGATGTTTAATAGGATTTGGGACTGGGCTCTGGCTGGGCCACTCAAGGACATTCACAGAGTTTTTATGAAGCCACTCCATTGATATTTTGGCGGTGTGCTTTGAGTCTTTGTCCTGCTGGAAGATGAATCGTCACCCCTGTCTGAGGTCTAGAGCACTCTGAAGCAGGTTTTCATTCAGGATGTATCTGTACATTGCTGTATTCATCATTCCCTCTTTCCTGACTAGTCTTCCAGTTACTGCTGCTGAAAAACATCCCCACAGCATGATGCTGCCACCACCATGCTTTACTGTAGGGATGGTATTAGCCTGGTGATGAGCGGTGCCTGATTTTCTCCAAACGTAATGCCTGCCATTCACTTTAATGAGTTCAATTTTAGTCTCATCAGACCAGAGAGTTTAGTTTCTTATGGTTAGAGAGTCCTTCAGTTGCCTTTTGGCAAATTCTAGGTGGGGAGTGGTTTCCGTCTGGACACTCTACCATGCAGGCTTGTTTGGTGGATCGCTGCACAGATGGTGGTCCTTCTGTAAGGTTCTCCTGTCTTCACAGAAGAACGCTGGAGCAAAGACACAGTGACCAACGCGTTATTGATGACCGTCCCTGACTAATGCCCTTCTCCCTCGATAACTCAGCTTAGATTGGCCGGCCAGCTCTAGGAAAAGTCCTGGTGGTTTCAAACATCTTCCACTGACGGATAATGGAGACCAACGTGCTCATTGAAGGCCACTGTGCTTATTGGAGAATTTGTTTCTGTAACCTTCCCCAGCCTTGTACCTACATTCCTTTTTCTCCATGCTTGGTTTGTGCTTTGACATCCACTGTCAACCCTGGGACCTTATATAGAAAGGTGTATGCCTTTTCTAATCATGACCAATTAATTCAATTTACCACAGGTGAAATCCAATTAAACTGCTGAAACATCTCAAGAATGATCAGTAGAAACAGGATGTACCTGAGCTCAATTTTAAAGCTTCATGACAAATATGTACATACTTATACTAATACTTATGTACATGTGATTTTTCAGTGTTATGTACATGTGATTTTGACTTGATTATCTTTCGACTATATTTTTAAGATCAATGAAAAGTAATTTATGTTAGTTAGTTAGTTAGTTAGTTAGTTAGTTAGTTAGTTAGTTAGTTAGTTTATATCATTTTTAAATGTTTCAATCATGTAGAGGGCTTTACATTAACTTTTTTGATCACCAGCCATTATGGCTAGTGGATTTCCAACATTATTAGCCACTTGCCAGTTTCACTAGCCACAATTTTGTTGTTTGGAAAAATATATTTTATATAAATAAATGTGACTTTGACATGCTAAAATGACTTGATCAAGATGTTGTGTTGTCCACATGCCTCATTTATTTCACTGTTTGTGTGTGTTGTGTGTGAGCTTGCTCACTGTGCATGAGCAAATGGGTTGTGTCGCATTGCAATTAATTGGTTTTTATTTCACATGACTTTTTAGGGCTCAGAATAAAAGTTTTACCAAATTCATCTCTAACCACACCAAAAAGTGAAAATTATTTCTTAGCCACATATTTAAATGTGTCAAAACAAATATACAGCTGTATACATGCACTTTTCATTCAACAAAACTTTTTCTTTTTAATTAACATTTAAAAAGATATATTGTCATGCATCTAAATATGCACAGTAATATGTCCTGGCTAAAGGTCCCAGATCAGCAGTTACTACACACAAATGGGGAGTTAATCTCATATTAAAGAAATGTTATTGTAAAGGATGACAATTAAACTATATTAACAAAAATAACTGTATGCAAAAGAAAGCAGGTAAAAACATACCACGAGTGATAATGAAATGATGTTCACATGCCTGAGAATAATTAAAACAAAAGCAGTGACTGCTGCTGTTGCTTATATATATATATATATATATATATATATATATATATATATATATATATATATATATATATATATATTAGAGGTGTGAACCTATACTGGTCTCACGGTTCGGTTTGGTTACGATTATCATGCCATCGATTCGGTTCAATTCGATATCTCGGTGCATCACGTTGCATTGACGATGCTTTCCATATATAGTGTTATATTTTAGGGGGGAGGCTATAACATGCTGTCTGTGTAAACACACAGACACACAGCAACACACTGTCTCTCATTCAAACACATTCACAAACATAGACAGCATCAAACAAACAAACACACACATGCACACACACACACAAACAAACACACTTAAGCCCTTGCAACAGGGAGAGATCGCGCTGAACGGAGCAAAAAACGAAAAAATAAGAACTTTTCCGACGGTCCCTTACAGAGAGCTCCTCTCAGCGCAAGCTTTGCCGGCTAAAGTAAACGCAGACTGCGAGGGCTTAAACGGAGCAGTGCTCGTAATGTCGAGCGAAAAAAAGAAAGACAGCTGTGAAACATAACCAGCTTTGTCTTTCTGTAGGAAACACACTTTAGATATTTTTAGGGTAAGCGTTTTTTGAGTTATTGCCGTCTATAACTGAATGTGTGTCAGGAAAATCGTAAACAAAACCAACTGAAGCGCGCTCATTTCTGGCGCCCCACTGGATATACAGCGCCCTAAACATTTGCCTATGGTACCAATGCCACGGGCCAGCCCTGAGTTGGCTGAGTGTTGTAAATAACGGCGCTTACCTCCCTCGCGACAGAGCGCATAGGAGATAAATGACGTCACGACAAAATAGCCGGTTATGGTTATTACTGAATCAATACCGAATTGTCCGCGTCTGCATCGCGGTGCACCGAAGAAACAATTAATTTTGACACCCCTAATATATATATATATATATATATATATATATATATATATATATATATATATATATATATATATATATCAATCTTGAGCCCTTAAAAGCAGCAGGACTGTGGGTACACGAGCATCGTTTTTTGTGTAGTCTTTTTCAAAGAGAACCGATCGCAAGTGAACGGAAAAAAGCGCAAGTAAACAGGAGTGTGCAAGCTTTTTAACAGTCGCGCATCACATAAATCTGTGCGCGCGAGTAATCATCCTCTCAAATGGTATTCACCTGCTTTGTCTCGCGCGAACACAGTTATTGTTTTCAGTCGTGGTGCTTCTCGATTCTAAGATCACATTTGCACGCATATTGGGCCATCCTTATTGTCGAACCCTGCTTTAAGAAAACTACAACGTAAAAACTATTTCCAACCTGCCAAAGTGGCTAGTGGGAGAGGCTGTCTATCCCGCCAGAGCTGAAATCTACCCGCATTTGGCGGGTGTTAATATAAAGCCCTGATCATGTGTATTTATGATTAGTGGCAAATACTAATTTCTTCTAAATTCTTCCAAATTAAATTTTGTATGTATGTTAAATTAAACAAATAAATCTTAAACACCACTAGTCCAACTGATCAAAACAGGAGGAAATAATCCTCAATGTTGTGTCCTGCCAATGCAAGTGTGCTCTTTGAAACAAACAAGTGTTTTGGCTTCAGTTTTGTCAATGCCAGTGTTGATGCCGTGGCACACAGAACTGCTCATTATAATCAGACTGTGCCCAGAATCATATGAGCTGATATGATTATTGTTGTCTACACAATATCTGATGTTCATCTGCAAGCATGAAGCTGTAAAGCAAAGTTACCACAAAATTTGACTTTAACTACCAGAAAAGCCTCTTTAATTGTATCTTAATCAAGCTTTATTTCTTTTCTGCAGGTATCCCAAGCAATTCTGGTAACTCTGGTGAGTTATTCTGTGATGAACTTTTATCTCATATATTTAATATTCATAAGATTCTTTAATATGTAAAATACTAATATTATCAAATATTTAAACATGCTGATTAGAAATCTGCTGATGAAATGGACAGAATGGCTTAATGGCATTTGAACATAATAGACTATTAAATAATAATGAATAAAATTTAATAAATATAGCTTTTTCTTTTCATCAAGGTCGGCCAAATGCCTCTTCACTTGGAGCTGCAAACCGAAATCAAGGTAAGACTTTCACAAATGCCTGTAAAACAACCAACCACAGATTTTCTTTCCAGCTTTTGTGTCCAAACCATTAACTAACAAAAATGCCTTTGTTTGTTTCTGCTTTGATCTCCTCCATAATTATTTCAATCTCAGCAGAAACTATTTGGTATGACTCATTGTCTGCAGTTTGTTTGCTATTCGGTTGTTGACGACAATGTTTATAATCAGAAAACTAAAAGTTGGCATATCCAGAGGCCCAGCATGGTCATGAACTGTGATCGGATTGCTGCTAACATTTTTAGTGAGTGATAAAATATACAACAGATGGTCCAAGAAAGCTTCAGGATGAACTAAAAGCCACTCAAGTCATATTTTGATTTCATGGAGTCTTAAGAAAAGAGGATTTAAAAACTGAAGGCTTCTCATTTTCAGCATCCCTGCTGGTTGTGAGTGACAGAGACTGATCTCTTTTCTGTCATAACCAGAAGAACAAAAGATTGTGAGAATCTGCCATGTTGTTCTACACACACATTTTCTAGACCCCGTTTCCACTCTAAGATGCTTTTTAAAGGATTTACCTATGTTTTGCACCTGGTATTAACCTGCATTTTGGCCATCAGTTTTCAGATTTTGTCAAGACTCGTCCCCTTACTTTATCAAGATCTACGTTATTATTCCATGAGCACTCAGTGTGATGCTCAAACACTAGTAAATGAATAAGCCCATGTTGCGTGACTTGAAAAACACACTAAGGAAAAAAGATGTGAATGAAATCTGTGTGTCTTAGTCTAAATAAAGACTGATTAACACTGCGTCAAGTACATGCGTATGGTCCTCCACCGTGGCTGACGCCAACGTTGATGCGCACCTCTCAAAAAATTTACACATCGCATAGTTATGTAGTCGGCTTGGTAGCTATGATGAGCTGTAAGCTCTTTGCTTGTACATTAAGGTAGCGTTTGGAAAAACACCTGTGAAGAAACTCGACACAGAAGACCATAAAAACCTACTGCCATCTAGCATTTTGGGAGCGTTATTGCAGAGCAACACAAACAGCACACAGAAGTATAAATGCATGACTACGCACAAGACAGGTGCTGTGGATCACGCCGATCGCTCGACGCAGAAGTATAAACAACCCTGGCTCATTTTGAAAACAAACCTCTATATTCATTTCTGGAGACCGCAAAATACATCCCAGGGGGTTCTTTTTTTTTTTTAGTTTTGCTTTCGGTAATCCACCAGAAGCCACTGTGTTTTTAGATCTCAAATTTCTCTACTTCTGGCCACATAATTTGCGGTCTCCAGAAACGTATATAGTAGGGCTGACGATTGATTAAAAAAATAATGTAATTAATTACACTTTTTTGTAATTAATCATGATTAATCACAAAACTTAACTAATGTAATAATTAACAACAAAATAATTAAAAACAAAAGTTGCATGTATGGGGTAAACACATCAAACTTAATGAAACATTTGTGGGTTCATGGAAGCAGCTTAAAGGTGAGGAATGGGCTGCCTCACAGCTTGTGACTTCATCTGGCACTTTGACTGAGTACATTTATATGGACACCAATACTAAACTTTTATGATTAAAATAATGCTGATTAAGAGTCTACCAATTAAGCAGCAATTTTGATTTCCTTAAAGGATCACCCTAGTCCCGAGATGCGGAGGCCTTTTTTTTTTTTTTTTTTGGAGAGTGAACTGCTGAACTGCAGTTAAGTCTAAAGATTAAAAAATAAACACTCGACATTGCATGGAAACTGGAGGAAATGCAGGATAGCCTGATGATGCAACATTAATTGTTTTATACTGAAACTTTCCTTCTAAAAGCGCGTCCTTGGTCTTATCTATATTTCTTTGCTCGTTAAACACACGCAGGGCCAGATCAAGCTGAACTGGCGCTCTAGGCAAATGGCAATCACGCCGCCCTCAACCCAAAAGTGATAAAGAAAGTGACCAGTTCGCGGATGAATGTGAGGACCGCGAGGGAGGGGGTGGGTGTAGCGGATGAAAGTGAGGACCGGGGGGTTCGCTCACTGTTCTGCTGCCCAAGGCGGCCGCCTAGGTCGACTCTATGGACTTGCCGGCCCTGAAAACACGTCGGCCACAACAGGAAATAAAAAAATAAACTGCAACAGCATTATTTGCGTTCTTTTTTTACGTAATAAATATTTCAAATTAATCACGTGCGTTGACGCGCTACTTTTTACAGCCCTATATAGCTCTAGTTTTTCAGAATAATGAATGTTGAGTATAAACCAGCCTTTAATTGTTAAGATATACTTTCTCAAAATCCCCTAATATCCACAGGTCAGTATCTCCGCTCTTAAGAGATTTCCCTATGTGCAAGGCTATGAACAATTTATGTAAGATGAATGAAATTGATATTAAGATTTATTAAAGCTGCGATTATCATGTACATCTTGTTAGTCACATCTTGTTAGACTAATAAACAATCAACTATGGAATCGTCTAACAGAAGGATTTACTTCAAACACTATGAGGTGATTTGGGACATGTTATTGTACGTGGTACTTTTATATGTTTTCAGCTCAGCAGCATGGTAGAAGGAGTACTGAAAAATCATACTCAAGTAAAAGTACTTGCCAAAAAATGTAGTGCAAGAACAGTATCTAAAGTATCTGTTGTAAATATTACTCAAAGCATGAGTAAAAAGCCTTTTTAAAAGTACTTACTGTAAGAGTGAGTATTACTCTGGGAAAGAACGCCTTTACATGTAATTTGTGCCTGTATGTGTGTAAACCTAACATTTTGCGGTGCATTTGGTTATTGTTTAAGGCTATTTCAGTCATCATAAAGTCTCGGGATCATTGCGTGTAAAGTATCTTCTTGGACACAGTAATCACAGTAAGATAATGTTTTATTTCAGGACTGCACCAATTAAAACATCTGCAATCTTTTGTGCAGCTTCTTGGTGAACTACTAGTCTGTCAAGTAAACATTTCTCCATCTGAAAGCAGGTGCTGGAGATTTACTTCAGATTACAGAGCTGTCTTTACTGCCAAGAAAAGCATGAAAATCCCTGATTAATAGTGCATTCTTATGAGCGAAAACACATTCTACTTGCTACTTACAGTAGTAGTAATTTTTTTAGTTGTGAAATGCTGAAAAATAACATATCTAAAATGTTAAACCCTGTAATTATTATCTCATGTGGTCTAGCAATCAAGAAAAATCTATATAAAGCACATATCAACAGACTGAGGTACTGGCAAACAAACAAACCCAGTGAAAGTCCCCTTGAAATAACGTCTGTTGTTAGATTTCAAGCTTCATGTAGATATATTTCTCCTGTCTGTGTATATTCAAGTTATGAACAAGTATTCGCTGAGAGGGTTTACCAGAGGGTTCACCTCAGCGAAACAGATGTAAAGAACACATGTCTGGTCTGAGTCCCTCCTCCACAGAATTGTCAGTTTATATCGATCAAAGATTGGCTCCTTTACTTGAACGCGGGGCTTCACCTCAAGAGTGGGCATATTAGTCTGTACACTTTTCCCCATTCAAAACTATACAAGTGACAATAGCTATGTTTCCAACCACCGATTTTTATGCGCATTTTGGATATGCTCATAAAAAACCCATTTGCACAACTGAGTAGGATACATTTTTTATCCGTTAAGAAAAGATGCGCATAAACTACAATGGAAACACTTTTACCGAACAAATTTCAATATGCGCATTAAAAAAGTCATGTGATTTTGTAATAAAAGATCATATGATGGTAAAAATGTGGGTCCCACTTTATATCAAGTGTCCTTAACTACTATGTACTTGCATCAAAAAATAAATACATCGTACATCGTACTGTGTTCATAATGTATTTGAGAACACTTATGGTGCTCTTGAGTTGGGATAGGGGTATGGTTATGGACCGGTTTGGTGGTATGGGTAGGTTTAAGGGTGTGTTAAGGTGTAAGGTATGGTCAAAAGTGTATTTACAAATGTAATTACAGAAGTTAATTACAGATGTAATTACATACAGGTATTTAATCAAGCATACGTACACAGTAAATACATGTATTTACACAATTAATACATTGTAACCAATTATTAAATTCTGTGTAAGTATATATTAGTTAAGGACACTTAATAGAAAGTGGGACCAAAATGTGTGTGAATGCACAATCTAAAATGTTGTTTTGGTCATTCTAAAACTTCTTGACCATAGTGCTATTATATTATTAATTACCTCTAGAAATGTCAAGAGTGTCTGTGCTTCGTATCTCACACCTTCAAACACCACCACGCTTTCATTGCATGTTGGCAAACTGTCTTCTGAGGTGCAAGCAAGCGACAACCTCACGCTCTCCCTCAAGAACTCACTAAAACTGCAATTCATTGACTCGCCTTTGGATGGCTGGCTCCAGGAAATCCAGATGTTTTCTGACTGCAATGGTAAATTGGCCAATTTTACAGCTGATAAAAACATGCTTACAGCCTGAAACAAATGATGGTTTTGGCGCATAGAGCTAATATTACTCTTCATGACAACTGTTTCGTTTTTATAAAGTTTATTAAGTCTGCATAATTAAGGGCTTGGCCACTTGAGTGCTGTCTCGTCACCTTAGCTAATTCTGGCTGATTAGCCACTGAACACGACAAATGCATCGTATTTTTGTGTTGTTTTATGTTGCCTTTTGGAATTATTTCCTACAACTGTCAAATAATATTGCATGTTGTGTGCACTTAATTGTGCTCACAAACCATTCAAGTTGCCTCATTTCCCAGGTGAGTGAAATGATATAGCAGTAGGCTATAAAACAGTCATTTGCATCGTTGCCATACAGTTTTCCACCTGTTGAAAAATGTCTTAAGAACAATGCTTAGCGACTCAATGTATTACAACAGTGTTTTAAAAAGACTAAACACTTTATTGATATAGTATACAAACAAGCACCAAACACAAACGAGTCGCAGGTAATAAAATATTAAGCATTTCTTACAAAGAAAAACCCATCTAATCAAAATGCTAGCAGGTGTTTGTAGCTCTGCTCAAGCTTCGCCTCATTGCCCTTATTTGGTCACCCCCAGTGGGTGCAATGCAGCGTGAACAAAATGGCAACGGTTGGCTACTTGTTGCTTCATTTGCTGTATTCAGAAACATATGGGTGACGTCACGGATACTACGTCCATAACTTTGTCTATGAGTGCAAGTCATTTTTTAAATAAAGAAAAAAAAAATCACGCAACATCTCTCCTCAGTCAATTCCATTTCTACTTTTGATATTTGGCAGTAAAGGAAGTAGTTCTCTTTGACTACTTGAATGGAAACGCCGCTTTATTCATATATCTTTTATGCAATATTCCAGTTGTGCGCATAAGTTTATTTCGCATTTTTGGATGGAAACAGTTATTGCCAGAGCTGTGATATTAATAAAGGTGGGAGGAACTATATACTGTATACCACCCTGTCTACATGTCGCAGTTGAAATAATTTATGCTTAAAAAAATGCCCACCAGAAATGTGTTTTTTATGCACATCAATGAATCTATCCCTATTATTGTTCCTGTATTTATATTTCCTACATAAGTGGCATTTAATTTAGATAAACATTTCTTTTGTTGTAATTAGTTAGTTAGTTGTAGTTAGTTAGTTAGTTAGTTAGTTAGTTAGTTAGTTAGTTAGTTAGTTAGTTATTAATGCAGTTAGTTTGTTTTCTTTCTCTTTAATTATTTTATGTATGAATTTATTCTTAAAAATAACTTTACAGTGTAAAATAAAAGTGCAATCAAAACCTTTAATCATAATCACACTGCATTTGAATAAAGTGAAGAAATTAAGATCAGTTGTACAAACGTTTTCTTCGGTCTACTTAGACTTACTTGCTGTTTGGAAATCCAGTCATACAGTTGTGATCAGATTGAAGAAAATACTTCTTAATTTGAGATGTAAACAGGGCAGTAAATCGAAATCTTCTCTTTGTAAGCAGCAAGCAGACCGCTGTAGGTGTTTCACGATGACCTCTTCAATATCAGGGTCTTCTGATAACCTTTCAGATTAATTACTCTCAAGTATCAGAGTCTTCTGTCTGGCCTCCTGATAGAAACAAAAAGAGAAAGAAGTGAAGGAAAAAAATGAGAAGGCCATAAGTTTAATGTATGAGTAATGATTTCAGATAACTTTAGATCATCTCTTTAGCAGATAAAAGCATCTCTTGAGGAGATGAAAGCAGTGGAACTTCTTATAAATGACAACATAAGAACAGTTTTAAGAAATGGACTGGAAACATACAATTATAATGGAAAATAAAGATTCTGTGCATGTGAGATTTTATGAGTTACAGTAGATAGTAGTTAGTGTTTTGCTAGTTGGTGAAAATTAGTAGCTAGTTACAGTTACTAGTTACTTGATTCAAACTCAATTATTTTTTGATTACTTACACCAACAGTAATGCATTACTGTTAAAAGTAATTTTTCAGTTACTTTTCCAAAGAACATATTGTTTATACCCTTATAACATCACTTCAGTGCTGTATGGAAAATACAATGTTGATCAGCTTCACAGTTTTAATTAATTTGCATTCTCACAACTAAAGCACAGAACAGACTAACACAATTTTTAAACACTAATTTATTATTATATAGTCAAACCAGCAGCACAGAAATGAAAACATCACAAGGTGAAAAACATCTGAATAATATATTCAGAAACAAAAAAACAAAAACTGAAGTTGCTTCAGCATTATAAAAGTTATAGTTGTATTTACCCTTAAACATGTACTTTCAGTGCAAATTTGGTGAAACTAAGCACCAAAAAAAAAACAAAAAAAACAAAAACTAGTACACACAACCTTACATTTTGTGCATTTTTATGCATTTTTAAAAAAATAAAAACATAAAATCAAATTTATGAGCAATTTCCAAACTAACCACAAATTAAATTCAAATTAAACATAACTTATTGAATTTAAAAAAATCATTCAAGAATGTATATTCAATATTTAAGTGCAAAAAATGCTGTTGTATAACAGCTATAAAAATATGTAAAACAATAAAAAATAAATCACAACATTTTTCTAAGAAATACAGCCCTATACATCTAAATAACTTCTTCAGAAATATAACAGAAATGTGTCGCTGTGTCTACTAAACTAATACATTTTGTATTTTGTATAGTAGTATTAGTGATAGTAATTAATAATAATAACATTAAAAGTCTCTCAGTCACTCTCGCATACACACTTCGTCTACCTCGCATGCATTCAGTCTCTTTTGTGAGCACACTTAGGCTGCGTTTGAAATCGCATGCTTCCATACTGTATAGTACGCTAAAATAAGTATGCGAGCCGAGTATTATGTCCGAATTCTTAGAATTCGAAAATCAGCATGTGAGAAGTACCCAGATGACCTACTACTTCCAGCAAGATTCTGAAGTGTGCATCGGATGGACGCTATGCTTTCCCATGATGCCCTGCAAGAGAATTTATGAATGGGAGTGAAGCGGCTCAACTCATGTGGGTAGGTCACGTTATCAAGACAAAATGGCGGATATAGTACGTCCGAGTTCCATTTATACTGCTCACATTCATACGATATAGAACGTGCTTTTTTATATGCTTTATTTATAAGGTTTTATATATATATATATATATATATATATATATATATATATATATATATATATATATATATATATATATATATATATATATTTGCACAAAACAGAAAAAGACAAAACAGTTAACAACAACAAAACAAAATATATAAACAAATATCCCCAACACTACTTTCCCTTTTGTGGCTTTAACAGAAGATATACATAGCTAACAGTCTGCAAGCATTAGGTTCTCGAGCTTCACACAAATGCACAGCAAGTGTACATAGTGCATACACAACTTCAATACAGTAATGACAAAATGCAAAAAGTCATACGATACACATAAAAAGTGAACAGTTCAGTGTGTAATAAAAGGAAGGTTCTGTATACTTTTCTTACAAGCACTGCCATTGTGAAAGGCACTACAAGGTTACAAGGATATGAAAGAGGAATTAAAAATAAATAAATAAATAAATAAATAAATAAGAGAGAGGGGGGGGTAATTTTGGGATTATATGAAATTTTATATATCCTGCTCTAAGAACATGCTTTTTTAATGGCCGAGTAGTACATTTAAACTCAAATGCAGTTCCTACTGGGTAGTTGGCGGTTTTGGACACAGCCTTGGCCTCTCTTGCTCACATCCAGTTTTTCGTGTACTTAGTCTCTCTTGCGCCCACACTTGGTGTAACTAGCAAACATAGGGTCTCTGCTTTCGCTTGACTTTTGTGTGGTGCCTCTTCATTTACGGTGGTTGCTTGGCATCCACCAATCCCACATTGTGTCACCCCTGTAAACAGGAAGATGTATGGTAGACTGCAGCCAAAACTAATTATCTTACCAAGTAACCGACAAACGCATCAAATTGTAACAATAACGAAGTTACTATAATTAAAAAGTAATGCGTTACAATATTAGTTACTGTCAAAAGTAATGCAACAGGACCAAACTGTATGTATATAAATTTTGATTGATTCAAATTGATATCACAGCACCAACTACTGGTCTGGGATCCATAATGCATTTTTTTTTTTTTTGCCATTTCAGTAAATTTATGTAAACTAGTAGGAAATTCCAGAAAGCTGGTAATGTTTCAGGATTAGTTCACCCCTGGGTTTACACTAATTATTTTCTTATAAAATGCTATTGTGACGTTTTTTTTTTTATACTTTTATGCGTATCATAATGCATATCATAAATTTTGTCAATAATAATGATGGCGCAGTGCGTAGCACGTTTCACCTCACAGCAAGAAGGTCGCTGGTTCGAGTCTTGGCTGGTTAAGCTCCAGATTTGGCTTCAGTACTGACTAATGTAATGTATATGCACAAATATAATACTGTATAGTTTCCTTTTAAATATTAATTGAAAAAAAAGATATTTGACAGTGGTGTACTAATATATACTAAGCATTATATTGTGTTTGCCCAGAGTGTTTACATGGTCATAATACAGCAATTAATGCAACAAGCATTTAGTTTGGGCTAGCTTTTGCAGCTGGACATTCCTTTACAATGCCTTTGATGCGTGAACATTAGCCAGTGGGGGAGTGTCTTTTGTCTTTCCAGGTGGGAATTATTCATGACTATTGTCACTCCCATGCATACAGGTGAGATGATTTAAAATATACTTTAATAAATGTAAATCATTGCAATGTTTTCTGTCAATGAGAGTCCAGAATGATTTTTTTACATAATTGAAAAGTAAATATTTCTAGCGTACAAGACTAGTCACTCAAAATATGCATAAAAAAACACACACACAAGCATGTACATCAATATATCTCACATATTATTGTAGTACAGTTTGTGCTGAATGCAAAAAAAAAAAGATAAAATACATGTCGGCCAATACTATGCAATAAGTTGCGAAAATAAGTACAAATTTCAGATCATGTCAAAACATCTTAGGAGCCCCAAAATGACCTCAGACCCCTGAAGATTAATAAAAAGCTTTACATGATTCAGTAAGTATACATACACTAATACGTCAATTAAACAGTAAAATTACAAACAATAAGAATGCTTGTAATATCTATTTTATCATTATATAGTATTATTAAGTGTAAAAATAAGTATAAGGTTCTGAGAAGTACATCAAGTACTGTATATATAGTAAAACCTGGGAGCTCTGTCAAAATCTACTGATCTAGAGAGAACTGGCTCTGTTGGAAGAAGAAAAGGTCTTACTGTTTGAGTAAACACTAGAAAATGTCATTCTCATGTAATATAAGTGAACAAACTAAGAAGTAAACTATAAGATCAGGCAAAAAATTTTGTTGACTTTATATAAAATCTGTAGTTATTTATCCACAGCACACCAGTCTGATATTGTTCATCTGAATAAGGAACACGGCACCTTTTCTCTGACCCATCAGGCGATGGATATGGATCTGTCGAAAGCGTGCGTCACTATTGCTCAAGTCAGGAGCTGTCTGTTCTGTTCTGTTACTGTGTGAAAAAGCCACCGTTCCCAGAGAAGGTGCGATACAGCACATATGTCTCCTAGGGAGAGACAGACCTCGGCCAGAGTTCACACCTCGCTTTTTTCTCAGGTCAGAAGGTAAAGCGCAACACAAGTGCAAATGCAATCCAAGCCACTCCACAGTACATGTGACGGATGACCTTGCACGTCATTCACAAGGGGTTCATTTATATTTTTCAAAATTTTTAACCTTCTATTCTTGATAATCAATTCATAATTGAACCTAACGTTCAACAGATTAACTATAATTAAAATCATGTTATCCAACACAACATTTATGACACTTTATTATTATTATTTTATTTATTTGTTTATTTAACAGGGACAATACACTTGACATAGTGATACAAACACAACCAATGCCACATACATAGGGCATATACCATAAAGCTAATTTGCAGCCCTCATCCCTGGTTAGGCTTTACATAAAAAATAAATAAATAAACAAACAAATAAACAAAAAACAAAACAAAACAACAAACCTATACAGTATATACAGAGCCACAAACATAAAATTTAAGTCAATCTGCATTCTAAAGAGAAATGTAAACCTGACCAACTTGAAAGAACAATATTTAATGTTCACACCGCTGTAATTATTTTAACCGTTCTTTCAGCTTTACAGAAAAAAACTGGGAGTTCTGATTGTAACTTTAAATCAACAGGTATGGCATGCCATAGATCCATAGATGTGAACCCTTGTTCAGATGCAGTGGTTCTGCATCTGCGGATTCTACAATTCCCACTTACTGCTCCTCTAGTCTTAATTCATACCTGAACATGATCTCTGATTCTCAGCACAATCATTCCATCAGCGTAGACTTTAAGATGACATTTCCCATCATTCCATGCTCCTTCGGTCCTTCTCAGCCCTATCAAGCTACATTGAATGGGTGCCTTCTGGCCACAAAAATGACATATTGCGGCTTTAAAGTCTGCATGAAATCAAATTATAAAATGTTTATTTTTCTAGCTCACGTTATTTTTTAAAGTTGAATAATTAATCAGTGTAAGTAACAATGATGTATAGGTGATCTGCCTAAATGTAAACCAGTGAACATAATATCTTTCAAATACAATTCCTCCCTTGCCACCTAAAGCCAAGCCTCCTGAAATCATAAACTCACACATTAAAGAGGACAGAGACTTACTAGACCATGTCATTCAACAGTTAGAAAACTTTATAATACTTTATAATGCTACAATTTCCAATAAATAAACTGTATTATATCTAGCACATTTTCAGTTGTGTAGCAAGCAAAGCTTGTCATAATGTGCAATATTTCATTCATGCAAGGATCGCTGCTCTCACTCTCTCACACGCTTTGTCCTAAAGCCACTACGGAATGCTAAGTGGTTGGCTGGCTGGATGCAGAAATTACACTCATTATTAAGCCATACTTACATTCTATTTTCGACCAAATATTCAGAGTAGCGTGGAAAACAATATAGGGAGAGTGTCACAGGCTGTCATTGTTCAAAAATAACCAATGTGAATATAAAAGCAACTTCAGCTTAGTAAAGCAGGCTAGGCGGAGTAGCGCTATTAACTGATATAACTAACTACATAAAAATCTACATTATCCATGCTGTAAAAGGTCCCTTATAACTTTAAAAATAGTCACATCAATCTTTCACCGGAAGATTTCAGTGGCTGAACAACACTTCTTTGCAAATAGCCAATTTGTAAAACACAATTTACATCAGCTTTACATGCCTGAAATAGTTTATAAAAGTGGATCTGCATAAACTGCTATGCAGATGTACAAATTTACATTTGTTGACAGACAGTTTGAGAATTGTCGGCCCAACAAATTTTAATTGGATGAACAATTAAACAAAAACAATTAAATTAAAGCGTGGGGGTGCCACGCTTCTTTTTTTAAATTGTACGTTTTTGTACGACTGAACTCGAATTTGCATGAACTAAACTGACAAAAAATTAAACGGTTATGTTTCCTTGTGAAATCAGATTGCTACTTTTTGTTCATGAAGACTTTAACCTTTTACACATGTAAACACACTGGTGTGATTAGAATGTTTAGTGTGTGTCATGGGAACGGCTGCTAAATTAAAATCTGCTTTTTGGAATAATGAAAGAAAACTCCACGATGGTGTTATCAAGACTTTAGAAAGTAGAATAAATTAGTGTGAGACTCATGATGTCAGCCAGAGGAGAGAACAACGTCAAATTTACTCTCAGCCCAATAGACACTGCATTAGAAACATATCGCATAAGCTGTCATTTTTTTAAGCAGTAACTTTTTTTGTAATTTGACGCAAAGATGATATAATATATTCATAAATGCATATAAATGTTCATACGTTTTTATTTTTATTAAATATTAAAAGCTTTAAAAATATTCAGAATGTCAGACTTTTTAAACATAATTAGAATGCCACTCAATATTTGCAGAAAGAAAAATGACATGTCATCACTTAAGCTTAAAAGCGATGCATTTGAAATAATGGTAATATTAAAAAAGGTCAGTGGGAGTATTTAACACTTACATGTGAAATATGAAAATCTGAATGTGTTTAAGTGCTATAATTGGGTGCATCTATACCAACCAAGAAAGCATAATATCGACAATCCAGTATTTTTTTCTGCTATGCCTTTTTCTGATATTGTTAGGGGAAATGTATGTATGTATGTATTACATTTTGTTATTCCTGTCAGAATGGTGTTTAAAGGCTTAACTATCTTTTGGGAAGCACCAGCTCATTTGCATTTAAAGGAACACACAATAAACTTACATGTTCGCTCACAACAAAATTGGGAAAAATTTTGATAAGCTAAGAAGAGTATTGTCTTGATTGTGGGAATATCGGAATATTGTTGTCCATGTAAATGTACTGACTGAAAATGAAGACTGGGGCAGATGTAAGCTTGTGTGTTTTCAATGTCCGTTCTAATATTTAAAGAAACGAGCAGCAACAGTGGGTCTGTCTTTTGAGTACACTTGAACTTCACCCCTCACTTCAATCTAATCTTGGGTACAGATGCTGCTGGGAAGACAATGGCTCGGTTGGGTCCTCTGGAGGCCTGTCAGCATTTGGATAATCCCATACACAGTGAACAAAGTAAACTCCAAGACTGGAGATTTAAAGTTTAAATCCCAGCAAAATCAGAGTTGTCGCTCAAAATGGACACTGAGCTTTTCTGAGCACCCGTTAAACCATGCCAGATGGGCTTTTTCGTGGGGAGATATGATTTTTTAAAATGTCATGTTTAAGTGTTAAAATTGTACTCAGTGGTAAAAATCTTAAACATGGTACTCTTGTTTTGTTTATATGCATACTGGCAAGGGACAAAATGGGTTTTCAAGTGTCTTGAAGGGAAAAAAAATGCATTTCTTATGGTTAACAGAAGATACCTATTAAAATATCATTCAGTGTAAAAATAGTTTGTATACCAAAACATTTTGTCAGGAATATTTACAACAATAATGATTTATAATCATTTGATGACATTTACAAAAATTAACATTGACAAAATACTGATTCATTGTAAATACTGATTTAAATAGTTTTTTATTAATTAATTAATTAATTAATTAATTAATTAATTAATTAATTAATTTATTTATTTATTTATTTATTTATTTATTTATTTATTTATTTATTTATTTTTATTATTTATTATTTATTTAAAATATTAATTCAAATATTTGATATAAAATCTCTTTTGTTAGTTTGATGCAGACAAAACGTTTAAACTAAATTCACTCAAATTAGTTAAATCAATACACAAATCAAGACACTATTCATTAAAAAAGGAATATTTAGCCTTTTTTCATGAATAAGTTGTTTATATGTGTTATAACATAATTTGTTCATAACAAACGTAGACTATAGGCCACTTAGAAGTTAGAACAAAGAAATAAAATAAGTCCTCTGTAACATTGTAACATCTCAGCACTCTAAATAGCCTAGGTACATACACTTAGTCATTAAATTGGCCAACACACCAATAGAAATACTGTAGTAGTAGGTAGTGCACACACAGCAAGAAGGTCACTGGGTCGCTGGTTCGAACCTCGGCTCAGTTGGCGTTTCTGTGTGGAGTTTGCATGTTCTCCCTGCCTTCGCGTGGGTTTCCTCCGGGTGCTCCGGTTTCCCCCACAGTCCAAAGACATGTGGTACAAGTCAATTGGGTAGACTAAATTGTCCATAGTGTATGAGTGTGTGTGTATGTGTGTGTGTGTGTGTGTGTGTGTGTGTGTGTGTGTGTGTGTGTGTGTGTGTGTGTGTGGATGTTTCCTAGAGATGGGTTGCGGCTGAAAGGGCATCCGCTGCGTAAAAACTTGCTGGATAAGTTGGCGGTTCATTCCGCTGTGGCGACCCCGGATAAATAAAGGGACTAAGCTAACAAGAAAATGAATGAATGAATAAATTATCAATTATGATGGGTATTTGGCAATAAAGGAATTAAGATGAAGGCTCTGTGGGATTCGTTTCATCACTACTCTTTATAATCTGGCATTAAGGCGACGGTGAAGCTGAATAATAAAAGAATAATTAGCCTATACTGTATACTCTGACTACATTGTGATTTTATAGTTAGATTAATATTTAGTTATAACTTAATTACTCACCAAGATTAGACTACGTGTTTTTGTGGAGTAATATTATTGAATCCACTGTCAATGGCTTTAGCGCAGACGCGCTCACTGAGCAGCCCTGAAGTGAACACCCTTTTACTGCTGCTGCTACTGCCCGGGATGCACTACTGATCTGCCTAATTTAGCATGTTTTGAGTAGTATTGTTTATTTATCTTCCACCAGCCAAGAACATCCATTTCATTTCTTTGAGAGCGGTTTAATATAGCGAGCGACCTCGTCATTTTTCCTGTGAGCTTGCTGCACTTTGCTTTTTAGCGCTATACTGTAATACGCAGTGTATGAGCGAAATACCTTGGCGGCTAGAATGACCGTTCTTTATTAACTAGCAGAGATAATCCTGACCGCAGTCACTTTTTGACTTTTCCAAACGATTTAATTACTTTCTTGCGCTAATCAAAATGCATCACATGACTGTTCATGTACTATGCAAGCCTAAGCCCGCCCTGATCCCGCCTAAAATTATAGAAATTAAGCCCGAACCCAATGGGACCCGATCTACAGCTTCAGTCAGAACTCAACGTCAGGCATTCTTCATTCAGGCAATTTTTCGCCTGGCAACAGGTTTTGTGCATATGCTTACAAAAATGATCACAAACAGCCTATGATATTTTAATACTATGTTTTAATACTATGAAGATTAGTTTTTCTGAGAAATCTGTTAGGGTGTATCATTTATACGGTGTGTAAATTTTACTCAAATTATTTTAATTTGTCAAGGGAATGAAGAGGGGAAAATGTTTTGTACACTGAAGTATGACAAAAGAAAGAACTCACATCTGAAAATAAAGCAAAGCAAAAGAATGAGGAATAAAAAGAGCAAAGTATCCCTAAAATGCCAGGTTTAATATTTACAACAATAATCTGACATTCATTTGATCTCAAAGCAATTAATTATCCAGTTATAACTCCATGGACTTCGATGTCATTACCATCTACTGTTGTTTAAACATCTGATGCATATGGCACACAAAATGGAATCTACTTCAGGAGTTTTAAAGTTGTAATCTCACCAGCTGAATACAGATTTTCCATGAGATGAGATGTCAGGGGTTTAACCATCCTCCTGGAAACAAAGCCAACTAAATACTGGATTTTGTGTTTTTGAAGACTGTTTTTTTTTTCAGATTCGTTAATAGCTTGCTAGTCTGTTGGCTAGTAGGGATGTTGACTTTAGACTTCTTAACCCCTAAACAAAAACATACACTAATAAGTCTCTTTAAGTCATTGAGTTGGGATGATAGTCTTTTCTTAGTCAATAAAAAACTGCAAACATTTCAGATTTTGACTGGTTTTTAGACAGCAGCTAAAAATATCAAATTACTAAACAACTGTTTTGTTTTGTTTTTGTTTTTTGGGTCATAGCTGGTTTTCATCTGGTTTTCTTCTGCCCTCGCTTTTCTAGACGAAATCCTTCTGAATGAAGAAACCAGCATGTAATTACACTCCGTTTCTGAGCAAACTCCACCCAAAGCAAATATTTTCCTCAATAATGGAAGCTGGTACAATGCAATAGCAATCATCTCTTTTTCCACTAAAGAGCTTGTTTACAGGTCAAGAAAAGGGAGATTAGAGTGATTCAGGCCGGATTGGCACCACAGCGAACATTTTATTGCAAACCACTTTCCTGTTTGTCTTGAAATTGAACTTGAAATTTGGTTGGAGGTAAAAACTTAAATGGCTTTAGACACGGTAAAAAGTCAAACTAAAGAACATAGTAATTGGACCTAAACCATGGTAATCAGAAATCAACCATGAATTTGATATATTAACCACAGTTTAATCATGTTACTTGTAGTAAATCTGTGGTGACATAAATGATAATCAATCACAGATGGTGAATAAAATCATTTTAAGAAGTTACTAAGGAGTTACTGATATGCATTAATGTTTTGTTTTTTTTCTTCTTTAAAAAAAGCGGGAGTCCTACAGTATTCTTACTATAATGACTTCAGAATATTTCAGACATAGGGACACATATTGGATTAGTGGAGCAAAGCCACATCACATGCAACAACTTTCATTATTAAATGAATTTGATAAAAAGTGTGCAACGTTTTCACACTAGAAATCATGTTTTTTTATGAATGTAACTGATTTGTCAATATGCTGCAACAGCTCCATTTAATTTAAGATCATTCATTCATTCATTCATTCATTTTCAGCTTAGTCCTTTTATTAATCAGGGGTCACCACAGCGGAATATTCCGCCAATTTATCCAGCAGATGTTTTTACACAGCGGATGCCCTTCCAGCCACAACCCGACACTGGGAAACACTCATACACACTCATTTACACTCATACACTTTGGCCAATTTAGCTTATTCAATTCACCTATACCGCATGCCTTTGGGTAACCAAAGCACCCAGAGGAAACCCACGCGAACACGAAAAAAACATGTAAACTCCACACAGAAATGCTAACTGACCCAGCTGGGGCTCAAATCAGCAAGCGTCTTGTTGTGAGGTGATCATGCTACACACTGCGCCAGCGTAACGTCTAATATGAGATCAATGTAGCGAACTTTGACACTCACGCCACCTTCGGTGGGAATGCAGTTACATCCTATAGGACCCATGCAGAAATCATCTTCATAAATGAGCTAAAGTTTTCAAACCAAATTATGATAATAATTACTATCAAGCTTAAAGCTGGCAAAGCAAACCAAGTCCACTTGAACAATTGCTGATGAGAGATGAGTGAAAGCAGCTTATGCTTTTATTATGCCACAGTCCACCACTTTAAATTCTTCCAGACATAATCATTTGGTGCAAGAAGCATCGTTGTTTTATAATACCCCGCAAAACCAAAAAAGTTAAGATATCTCAAACCGTTTGAAGAAAACCGATTGCAACAAACCATTTAAGTCCAAAAACTAATTGTAATGAGTACTTTGAACTAGTAAATGAAGCAATTTGAGCACAGTAAAACCCAATAAATGAACAGAACTCAAACCAATTGAGTACTGTAAGACCCAATAAGTTAAGGCGACTCAAACTGTATGAGGAAAATGATTGCAACAAAGTTAAAAAAAATTATCTATTTGAGTACCATGAACGTGCTCCATTTAAGTTGAAATAATGAGGTATTTAATTATCTCATTACCTTCTACACTGAGTTCAAAACTCTTTTCAAATTAGTAAAATTAACTTTCAGTAAATTTTGAGTTCACTACACTCATTTCATTTGATGAAGTCGACTGGGTTTTACAGTGTACCAAATACTTTTTATGATGCTGCTTCGTGCAATGTACAAAATATAATGAAACATGTTTTGCCATTCTCTGTTTTTGAACTGGAAATTGAGGGTTTGTGACGTCATTTGCATTACAACACAGGACACAGTCCATGTCACTAGTTAAAACTGCTTATTTCTCTGGATTTGAAGATTCTTCAAAACATTTGGGATAATGTAACATGTTAGTAAAACAAATGTTCCAGTGGTTTTTGGATATTTAATGACAAAAAGTACATATTGTGCCTTTAAGTATTTTTTATTCTTAAAAAACAGCTAATTTGAACACAGTGTTCACCCCACAATAATAATATGCTAAAAGCCCAAATCACCTTAAACTACCAGCATTCAGTAGCTTCATGTCAGGCATTTGCCAAAAGTAAGCGATGCTATTTTCACTTTTAGCCACATGCTGAAAAATGTGTCACGCGAAGATATATTCCCTGCCCCCAAATCCCACCCCTCACTGTATGATTAATCATATCACTTCTGCAATATTACAGTGGGACTAACATCCCCCGTGGTGTCCTTAAAAGACACCGCTGAGCCTCTCGCCAGCGCCCATCATAAACAATCATGCGCTCAGCAACCTGATGATCATCTTGATGGATGCACTTTTTTTTTCCTGGAAAGTGTTTCTTAGCAGGGGGAAAAAGTGATGCGTGTTCACCTCTCTTTTTCTCTGCACCCCACAGCTCGAGTGTGTGACAACGTGCTCCTGCGCTGTCAGAACGGTGGTGTGTGTCACCACCACCAGCGCTGCCAGTGTCCGGCAGGTTTCGGCGGCATACTGTGTGAGAAGACCCAGTGCCAGGGTGACTCTTGTGAGGATCTGCAATCCAGCCAGCCGTCCCTGCGCTTCCTGCCCACAGCCCAGACTCTCCCGCTGGCTCTTCTATCCCTCATCCCCTCCCTGCTGGCCTCCCGGGGCCTAACATCACTCTGAGGGAAACGTATTCGCCCCAAAGACATTCTCAACGGGGGCTCCGATGTTACAGGACACACGACGGCTGAAAAGAAACGCTCCCTTGTTTTGAGGAAGAAAAAAAAAACAAGTTTTCTGCTATGAACTGTCAGAAATGATGGATAAACTGCGAGAGGAAATTTACAAAAAACAACAATATCATATAAAAAAGTGACACTAACGATTGTCTTTGTCTTTGTTGAAAATGTTAGGAAGAATCAAATCAATACACTGTTATATTCTCGCTCTGAAGCCATCTGTCAGATGAAAGTTTATCTCAATCCCTGGAGCGCAAAAAACACTGCAATACTTTTTTTTCTAGGTGGGGAGAGAAATGTCGAGATGTACTCATTGACTGCCACCTAAATTTACGCACACACAGACACAGACATAATCAGAATAACATGACTGGTTGTCAAACTTTTCACACTTTACCTTTTCCTGACCCTGATTCTTCTGCTTCCTGTAACTCTGTGAAGTCATCTAAAAGATTCATGATGTATGTCACACAAGAACTGATCCAGTATTGATCAAATATACAGTACAGTAATCTGTTCAACTTTTGTACTGTATTTTCAAGAAATGGAGCAAGAAGAAAGACCTCGAACAATGTGACTTTTTGCATCGCTGCAGCAGCCTGTAGAATTTGGGTGGGTGTTTTTATTATTGACCTGATGGAGTTGCATAATCCCTGTTCAGTTGCTAATCGTTTTGCTTAAAACATCCGTTTACATTCTCACCGACTGAACTGTATGAGAGGTTTCACCAAAGGGCTTTGGTGAGGAATCCTTTGTTGCTTGAAGCCAGCTATGTTTGTGAATTAAAGATCAAAAATGCCATTTCGTGAAGGAAAGTCTTGATGATTACTTTTCACATGATTACAGCAGTTGAGGAGAGGTTTCAATGCAACCATTTTGGAAAGTCCACAAACTGCAGGTATGTGGAATTTAATGGTTAGCACTTTCTCAAACGGATAGGAAACTGTGTGGTAGCACAAGCACATTCATACTAAAACTGAAACTTGTTGAAAACTCAACAAATTCTGAACTTGACCACAAATTTAACAACACCACCAAAATCATATGGACGGAACCTTATTATGTGAGACTCCTACACTCTCATAAATAAAGGTACAGGGGCTGTCACTGTAGTACCATTTTACCAGATACTTATTTGTACCTGAAGGGTCCATAATGGTACCTCAAAGGTAATTTTTTGTTACATTTGGAAACTAATATGCACCTTTTAGGTACCACTGTGTACTATTTAAGTATAAATATGCATCTTTAAAAAAGTACTGCCCCAGGGACAGCTCCTGTACATGTATCTCTGAGAGTGTATAAAGTAGTTCACACCTAAGAATTAGCCAACATATTGGAAAAAATTATATGGATGATCAGGGCCGTCCATTAAAAATACTTTTAGCTGAAACCGTGCTTTAGTTCAGGTCACAAATCATGCTGTTAACTACTGGCTTTATTAACTGTTCATTAGTAGTTATAAAGTATGATCTAATTTTACATCACTAATCCTACCCAAAACCTAAACCCTAAACTTAAACTTCTACCTTACTAACTATTATTAAACATGTATTTAGGATGGGGGGTTTAACCTTCTTCAGAATATCTTCTCAACAGACAAAAGAAAAAAGAAAGAAAGAAAGAAAAACGGTGTTGCCATATGGCAATAAGTTATTTATGTTCATTTCCCTGCCACTGTTAAGACAACATTGATTTATTTTATTTATTTATTTTTTTTTGGAAAAAGAAAACCTTAGTGTAGCCAATGATGTGCTTTGGTTAAGTCACTTGACAAGCAGTGTTTTTCTGACAGACTGATGTTTATTGTGAATAGTTGCTGAATGCAAATGTTAACGTCAATAAAAACAAAGGATCAAATTATAACATATCCACTCTGGAGCAAAATCTGAAACATCACCTCCAGTAAGTTACGATGACATACTCACAACTCAATTTTTTTTTTTTTATCAAATTAGTTTTTTGTAAATCGATCAAATGTTTGTGTTACCAAATGGCAACACTGTCCAATAGTGTAGCGTGCAATATAGCTAGCAAGGTCAGCTGTGAACTTTTAAGTTGCAACAATAACAACAATGCTAGTAATATGATGTTGATTTATCATATGTTAATGACATTTGCATTATGGATAAAATCTAGTTTTAATGGCAATACTATTTTAGTATAGATATAAATACTGGCAACAGTGTATTAGCGAGCACCACCATGTTCTGTGATAAGTGAAAGAAGAAAAGGACAGAACTGGCTCTTCCTGCAGATGAAAGTGAGGATGAGATGGGTTTCAGTGACCATGAGAATGATGCAAATTGGACATTTGATAAGAGCAGTGATGGAGACAGTTCAAGTAAGTTAGATTTGAGGCAGATAAGACAGGTGTAGTATATTACATAGTATAATATATAAACATTGTCAGCTGGTAGCTACATTATTCTGATGCATCTGGATATATTAGACTTGTTATTTATTTGTTATAATATTTACTGGAGAAAATATTTAGATTTCCTGTATGTTGTATACATGATAATACAATATTATGATTATTTTCAATAATATTCAGCCAAAAAGAATGGAATAAATGAAAGCTTTTGGAATATCAGTTGTTGAAAAGTATGTATAAGGTCGTATTTATAAGTTCCGTGTTAAAGCTTATAATACTGCAACACCAATTAAATAATTTTAACACCAAAATTATTAGTTATAGGCAAAATCTAAAAGAGAAATGTCTAAGTTAGATTCACTGTTGGATGTTGTTGCCATATGGCAACATATCAGTACCTTAAAAAAATACTTTTTTCCATTTATTTTTATAGCACTTCAAGTTAAGCCATTTAAGAAAAGAAAAACAGTCAAATATTTTTTATAGATTTATTATAACGTGTGCAGTAGAGGGTTAGCAATCAACTATTGCACTTTTTTATAAATTTCCACTCTCTTTGTGCCATTTACAACCAAATTGGCTCTTTATAATGTACCTACAGTACTCTAATTATCAATTATGCCGGCTGTCACTATTATTCAGTAGCAAGTTTTCAGCAGTCAAGGCATATTTCCTGACATTTCAACAGAAATTCGTTCATAAAATAGTAAAAGCAGGGTTGGATTTCAGGACACTGCAATAAAAGTTTTCCAGCAGAGACTGAAATCAAATGTAAATCACAAAACGAATGAGTAAGAGAGGTGTGTTGACGAAATATGGATTGGAGAATGTCACTCACTGCGAGGCATAACATGCAGTCGTGATACGGCAATCATTTTCAAGTCCACGCTGGGCACTCGAATGGAAATGAAGTCATTCTGCGCCTGTGACATGCTCTGAAAGCGGGACTGAGGCTGGATAGATTACATTAGTGAGATTAGGCCTCTTCATTTCAATCAAATCAAATCCTCTATCGCCCTTGATCTTAATAACTTTTCTCCCAAAAGACGAGTGTAAGTGAAGATGTCATTTTTATTTTGAGAAATAACCACCGTGTCCATTTACTCCATTGTAAATTCCATTGATGATTAGGTCCAGGTTGGCTGTTTTTGTTCGACTCATTTAGTTTAGCTTAATAGATGCAGTCGAATAATTAGAAAGACTTTGCACTTTCCAGATGGAAATTTAAGATTGGCCAAATAAATGAGTATAAACATCTCAGCCCCCTAAAAAACAAGCTGTATTGCATCTCATTAGATTTGAATGCAAATGCTGTCAGAATGCTAATGAGTCTGTAATGAGAACGAATACAAAGTCCCTCCAGCAAACCACCACCTCTATTTCTGATAGACATCAGGGGTCAATGAGGGTCCGTGCCGTTCCTCATTGCTCATATTTTACAATAATAACTGGGCGCTCTTTTGAAAACAGATTCTTTTTCAAATGAGACCATTGTTATACATTTTAGCTGCTATTTTTACACAATGCGTCTCTGATTGTGCGTTTGGAAAGCTCTGCATACTAAAAAGGTGTAACGATTCTTTGACTTTCCCTCTAGCTGTGAATGAATCCTGGGGCTATTATTTGTCACCTTTTGGAAATAATAAAACATGAGTATATACAGCTCAAGGAAAGAAAGAAAAAAAAGATTTATAGTTTTTATATTGCTATAAGGTAAATTCTGTAGTTTTCCTAATGCAAACGTACAATTTATAGTAAATGTAAATATACTTTTTGAAGTAAATAAATACCTACAAAAGTAGTAAATACCAAATTCCCACGAAAGAAGACAGTTTTGTTCAATGCATGTTATAAATATATATGCATAAATATATTTAGAACTTGAACATTTAAATTTACAAAGGCAGTGTTAAAGTCATTGTAGTAAAAACAACCCAGGCTCATTATTTATACATACACCTGCATACATTTCTTGACGGCACAAAATATGTCACAGGAGGTACATTTTTTGCAGTGTTTGTTTTTAAGAATCCACCAGAGGCCGCTGTACGCTTTTTCAGATCTCAAATTTCTCTCGCGAGTGCCATTTGCACCTGTTGTTCTCGCGTAAATCCACCAGAGGCCGCTGTCAATTGACTGGCTGACCGACTGACCGATCCCCCCTCCCACTCCTTCCTTAAACTCAACCAATTGTGTCTTCAAAAGCACATATTGACCCAGCCACCGCCTTCCCTAAACCCAACTGACAGTGTTTTCTAAGTAGTCCAGAAAAAGAAAGCCCTCGTGGCTGCCTGATTTTTACCACAATTTTATATCTCACCACTTTCTCACCCTGTTATTTACTTTTTTATTTATTTTATTTGTTTTATCTGCTTTCTGGATTCGTTCTTCACCAAAATCAAACCCAGTTGTCGCGGTCAACTCTTGTCTGCATCTCAAGTCCGCCAACATATCCAGCAGGCCACTGTGCAAACTAGTAACAGTGGAAAAGCCGTCCACACGGAGGTAAGCAGTGAGATGGTAGCGCCAACAGAAACTGAAGCCGTCTGCTGCATCATACAACTCGTAGCGTTTATTTTGAAGGTGATATGCAGCGATACATAGCATCACTAAATAATTTGCTCTCTCCACAGGATCGAGATCCCGTAGCGCAAGTGTTTCGAAACACTGCACCAAAGCATGACCTGAAACACCCAGGTCACTTGACTAAGGTGATTCCAAACACACAGGTCACATGACTAAGGTGATTCGAAACACACAGGTCACGTGACTAAAGCAATTCAAAGCATCGATTATTTCAGAAGTGTTTCGAGATCTGGCGTATCTGCATTTGACCGACAGGGTCAGAATCAAATTCATATAGCCTAGTGGAATTTGTGTACACATAGTTACTGCACTGCAAATGGCCTTGGGTTAGAATCTTAACTTGTACAAATATGCCAAAATTATGATTTTATGTATTTTAATAATGTTACTGTTTTATGGTGAAGTCTAGATAGGATACAGTTACAGACGGATATGCCATCAATGTTAGCATAATTTTTGTAACACTGTATAACGATAATGAATATTTTTTACAGTACTGTGATGGTTGGGTTTAGGGTTGGGGTAGACGTTAATGAAATAAAATAAAAAGGAAATTTAATGAATTCTATAAATAATTATCATTAACTTCCGGCTGCAACCGTATCTGATCTAGCAACAACCCTGTTTTATGACTAAAACAAGACATATTGAAGCTGTTCCAGTGCAATATACAAACAAATGACCCCTAGGTGTCACTGTAGAGTGGGGTTTCAAAACGTTTCGAAGCTTCAACACATTTGCTTCGACTGTATCACTGTTTTATAAAGCCTTGATTGGTCCACCACTATACAGGGGTACATTTTCACAATGAGCCTGTGTTGCGTAAAAAAGCTAGTCAATCAAAAGAGTCAACAGCTTCTAGTATATTGCATTTAAGTATAACTCGATCAACTGAAATGTTTCTGTGAGTGAAAGCCAAATATGCTTTAGTATAATATGAAGCACATTTCTGAGAAGAATATAAAGAGAAGACTGAAAGATTTTTTTTATTTAAGTTTAAAAGACTATTTATACATGAAAGTACTAGACTCTTGAGTAAACTTGTTTGGTTTGAATTTCAAACTAGGTTTGAATTTCACTGCTCTGCTTTTTTGTTCTTTCTTTGTTTTGTTTTTGTTTTTTTGACTATTTGACATGAGAATTCAGAAGAGCAGCACTCAAATAATAAAGAAAAGTTATTTGCAGTTTTCCCATTACACTTTCACAAAAAACACTCTCTATAGTCCTTTAGAACTAGTTATATATCCTTCATAGAGTGCTCTCTGACAGTTTAAGCATGTGAATTTAGTCTAATTGTAACATTTGCTCATGTTTGTATTAATGACAGCTATTGCTTGATTTAAACTAGTACAATTGTGGCAATACACTTACCAGCCATTTTATTAGGTACACCTTAGTACCAAGTTTGACCCCTTTTTGCCTTCAGAACTGCCTTAATTCTTTGTGGCATAAATTCAGCAAGGTACTGGAAAATGATTCAGAGATTTTGGTCCATATAGATATGATAGCGTCACACAGTTGCTCCGATTTGTCGGCTGCACATCCATGATGCGAATCTCCCGTTACACCACATCCCAACATTTATGTACAGTGAACTCATTGTCATGTTCAAGAAACCAGTCTGAGATGATTCACGTTTTACGACATGGCATGTTGTCCTGCTGGAATTAGCCATCAGAAGATGGGTACACTATGGTCATAAGGGATGGGCATGACCAGCAACAATACTCAGGTAGGCTGTGGCATTGAAACAATGCTCATCGTTACTAATGGGCCCAAAGTGTAATATAAAGTGTAAGAAAATATCCCCCACACCATTACACCACCACCACCAGCCTGAACCATTGATACAAGGCAGAATGGATCCATGCTTTCATGTTATTGATGCCAAATTTTGACCTTACCATCCGAATGTTGCAGCAGAAATCGAGACTCATCAGACCAGGCAACATTTTTTCAATCTTCTATTGTCCAATTTTGGTAAACCTGTGCGAATTGTAGCCTCAGTTATTAGCTGACAGGAGTGGCACCTGGTGTGGTCTTCTGCTGCGACGTGTTGTGCATTCAGAAATGCTCTTCTGCATACCTCGGTTGTAACGAGTGGTTATTTGAGTTACTGTTGCCTTTCTTTCAGATCAAACCAGTCTGGTTTTCTCCTCTGACCTCTGGCATCAACAAGCCATTTACGCCTACAGAACTTCTCCATTTTGATGCTCGGTTTGAACTGCAGCAGATCATTTTGACCATGTCTACATGCCTAAATGCATTGAGTTGCTGTCATGTGTTTGGCTTATTAGAAATTTCCGTTATGAGCACAGGTGTACCTAATAAAGTGGCCAGTAAGTGTATTTTCCAAATGAATTGTATCAATAAAATCCCATAGCCCTATATATATACTGTGCACACACACAAACATCAGACAAAGAATTTTTGCAGTTTCAGAAATAATTATATATATATATAGGCCTTCGAGACTGTGAAATCTTACTCAGTACGGTCTTTATAACATCACTGTGGGATTATCAATGGCTTACAAAACTAATGGCTCATTCTCAAGGTCCCATTTTTTAAAACGGCAGAACGGCGTGAGGAGCTTCCCACTTGAGAATGTCCCTGACAATGTTACTAGGCCAAGATGTCCCACACCTGAGATGAGAAGGAACATGAGGTACATTTTAGCCAGGCTGTAAAACATCTTTTTCATCTCTTTTTTGTTTCTCCTCCAACTTTCTGGATCATTTTCAAACTTTTAAAGGTTATAGTGTCAAAAATGTGTGCATGGCTCATGGACAAACAGTGGATGGATGAATATTGAAGCACAATGTTTTGCAAAGTACAGGAGACTCAGCAGTAGATACTGTAACACTGCCATAAAGCATTGTGCTGCTGTTTTTTTTTTTTTTTTCTCTTTAGGATGTGGCCTGTTTACTGAGAAGATACTTTCCTAAGAATAATGGCCACATCCATCTCTGAGGAACAGGACTGTAATGTCTTATTCAAAGCATTATTTTGACACTTTGTGAATGCAGTGGCTCATTTACACTTTTTGGACTAAAACCTGCTTACTGTACATGCAGTTCACCCTTTCCCTTAAGGCTTATACCGAAAGGCTGAGAAACTATAGTGAAAATGCTCCTCTGTTTTTTAATTTATTGAAAGGAATCCTGACAAATGATATTATCCATCTGTTCTTCAGTGGATGTATTTGCACTAATGGGTTCATATGGTCAGCGTGACAACTTGATTTTATTAATGGCTTGCAAAGAAAATGCAGAACATTTTGATATTCATGTTATAACCTTTTTAATGGATTTTTCAAACTTATTTACTTATTTAATCATGTTTAAATTAGATTTTGGAATATCAGAATTTCTGTGTCTCAAACTGTTTGCTGCACATTGCTATCGATAAAAAAGGTTTAGATTTGTTGTGATGAAGTGTTTAAAATTTATGCTTTCATGCTCACCAAGCCTGGAATAATGTCATCAAAAATACAGTTTAAAAGTTAAAGGTTTTACTCAATGTGCTGCAACATTCCTACACTCAAAAATTCTCATTTGTTGTTTGTTCAAACTACTTATTTAGAATGAGCTGAAACAACACACACAATTCATGAGGAACACATTTAATAATATGCTGTTGTATTGTCTGCAATAAAATACGGTCAAATAAGTTTGGAAATCACTACTTTCTTTTTTATTTGTGTTTTCCATGGTGTCCCAATTTTTCTGATTTGGTGTTGTTCTATGTGATAAATAATATATATATATATATATATATATATATATATATATATATATATATATATATATATATATATATATATATATACTTAAAAAATATTTTAGCAATGTCTAAACAGCTTTAAAAAAATAAATAAATAAATAAAACTTTGTTGACTGCCTAGGACTTTTGCACACCCGAAATCCAAACTCCTGTTGGCATGATGCAGGTGATTTCCAGAGCTGGATGTACACGCTCAGAAATAAAGGTATGCAAACTGTCACTGGGGTGGTACCTTTTCAAAAGGTACACATTTGTACTTAAAGGGTCTATATTGGTACCTCAAAATTAAATATTAGTACCTAAAAATTTTAAGAGGAACACTTTT